>NC_142728.1:10311167-10622334 GCF_055471065.1 Atractosteus spatula | reverse complement strand
CCCTTTACCCCAGTGATCAGAAATTGTCAAAACGTGTTTTTCAGCAGAAATAAATACGTTTTGGCAACTTTGGTCACCCCCATGTAAGTTATAGGGCAGGAACAACACAGTTTTCAAAGCGTGTTTTTCAGCCCGAAATAAACGCTTTTTCTCAGCTCTTGGAATCGCAGTGTAACTGCCTGGCTCAGAAGAGCACACTGAGTCAGCCCTTCACCCCAGTGATCAGAAATTGTCAAAACGTGTTTTTCAGCAGAAATAAACACGTTTTGGCAACTTTGGTCACCAACATGTAAGTTATAGGGCAGGAACAGCACAGGTTTCAAAACGTGTTTTTCAGCCCGAAATAAACGCGTTTTCTCAGCCCTTAGAATCGCAGTGTAACTACCTGGCTCAGAAGAGCACACTGAGTCAGCCCTTAACCCCAGTGTGCAGAAATTGTCAAAACGTGTTTTTCAGCAGAAATAAACACGTTTTGGCAACTTTGGTCACCCCATGTAAGTTATAGGGCCGGAACAGCACAGTTTTCAAAACGTGTTTTTCAGCCCGAAATAAACGCTTTTTCTCAGCACTTGGAATCGCAGTGTAACTGCTTGGCTCAGAAGAGCACACTGAGTCAGCCCTTAACCCCAGTGATCAGAAATTGTCAAAACATGTTTTTCAGCAGAAATAAACACGTTTTGGCAACTTTGGTCACCCCCATGTAAGTTATAGGGCAGGAATAGCATAGTTTTCAAAACGTGTTTTTCAGCCCGAAATAAACGCTTTTTTTCAGCACTTGGAATCGCAGTGTAACTGCTTGGCTCAGAAGAGCACACTGAGTCAGCCCTTAACCCCAGTGATCAGAAATTGTCAAAACATGTTTTTCAGCAGAAATAAACACGTTTTGGCAACTTTGGTCACCCCCATGTAAGTTATTGGGCAGGAACAGCACAGTTTTCAAAACGTGTTTTTCAGCCCGAAATAAACGCATTTTCTCAGCCCTTAGAATCGCAGTGTAACTGCCTGGCTCAGAAGAGCACACTGAGTCAGCCCTTTACCCCAGTGATCAGAAATTGTCAAAACGTGTTTTTCAGCAGAAATAAACACGTTTTGGCAACTTTGGTCACCCCCATGTAAGTTATAGGGCAGGAACAGCACAGTTTTCAAAACGTGTTTTTCAGCCCGAAATAAACGCTTTTTCTCAGCCCTTGGAATCGCAGTGTAACTGCATGGCTCAGAAGAGCACACTGAGTCAGCCCTTTACCCCAGTAATCAGAAATTGTCAAAACGTGTTTTTCAGCAGAAATAAATACGTTTTGGCAACTTTGGTCACCCCCATGTAAGTTATAGGGCAGGAACAACACAGTTTTCAAAGCATGTTTTTCAGCCCGAAATAAACGCTTTTTCTCAGCTCTTGGAATCGCAGTGTAACTGCCTGGCTCAGAAGAGCACACTGAGTCAGCCCTTAACCCCAGTGATCAGAAATTGTCAAAACATGTTTTTCAGCAGAAATAAACACGTTTTGGCAACTTTGGTCACCCCCATGTAAGTTATAGGGCAGGAACAGCACAGTTTTCAAAACGTGTTTTTCAGCCCGAAATAAACGCTTTTTCTCAGCACTTGGAATGGCAGTGTAACTGCTTGGCTCAGAAGAGCACACTGAGTCAGCCCTTTACCCCAGTGATCAGAAATTGTCAAAACGTGTTTTTCAGCAGAAATAAACACGTTTTGGCAACTTTGGTCACCCCCATGTAAGTTATAGGGCAGGAACAGCACAGTTTTCAAAACGTGTTTTTCAGCCCGAAATAAACGCTTTTTCTCAGCCCTTGGAATCGCAGTGTAACTGCATGGCTCAGAAGAGCACACTGAGTCAGCCCTTTACCCCAGTGATCAGAAATTGTCAAAACGTGTTTTTCAGCAGAAATAAATACGTTTTGGCAACTTTGGTCACCCCCATGTAAGTTATAGGGCAGGAACAACACAGTTTTCAAAGCGTGTTTTTCAGCCCGAAATAAACGCTTTTTCTCAGCTCTTGGAATCGCAGTGTAACTGCCTGGCTCAGAAGAGCACACTGAGTCAGCCCTTCACCCCAGTGATCAGAAATTGTCAAAACGTGTTTTTCAGCAGAAATAAACACGTTTTGGCAACTTTGGTCACCAACATGTAACTTATAGGGCAGGAACAGCACAGTTTTCAAAACGTGTTTTTCTGCCCGAAATAAACGCTTTTTCTCAGCACTTGGAATCGCAGTGTAACTGCCTGGCTCAGAAGAGCACACTGAGTCAGCCCTTAACCCCAGTGTGCAGAAATTGTCAAAACGTGTTTTTCAGCAGAAATAAACACGTTTTGGCAACATTGGTCACCCCCATGTAAGTTATAGGGCAGGAACAGCACAGTTTTCAAAACGTGTTTTTCAGCCCGAAATAAACGCTTTTTTTCAGCACTTGGAATCGCAGTGTAACTGCTTGGCTCAGAAGAGCACACTGAGTCAGCCCTTAACCCCAGTGATCAGAAATTGTCAAAACATGTTTTTCAGCAGAAATAAACACGTTTTGGCAACTTTGGTCACCCCCATGTAAGTTATAGGGCAGGAACAGCATAGTTTTCAAAACGTGTTTTTCAGCCTGAAATAAACGCTTTTTTTCAGCACTTGGAATCGCAGTGTAACTGCTTGGCTCAGAAGAGCACACTGAGTCAGCCCTTAACCCCAGTGATCAGAAATTGTCAAAACATGTTTTTCAGCAGAAATAAACACGTTTTGGCAACTTTGGTCACCCCCATGTAAGTTATAGGGCAGGAACAGCACAGTTTTCAAAACGTGTTTTTCAGCCCGAAATAAACGCTTTTTCTCAGCTCTTGGAATCGCAGTGTAACTGCCTGGCTCAGAAGAGCACACTGAGTCAGCCCTTCACCCCAGTGATCAGAAATTGTCAAAACGTGTTTTTCAGCAGAAATAAACACGTTTTGGCAACTTTGGTCACCAACATGTAACTTATAGGGCAGGAACAGCACAGTTTTCAAAACGTGTTTTTCAGCCCGAAATAAACGCTTTTTCTCAGCCCTTGGAATCGCAGTGCTACTGCCTGTCTCAGAAGAGCACACTGAGTCAGCCCTTAACCCCAGTGATCAGAAATTGTCAAAACGTGTTTTTCAGCAGAAATAAACACGTTTTGGCAACTTTGTTCACCCCCATATAAGTTATAGGGCAGGAACAGCACAGTTTTCAAAACGTGTTTTTCAGCCCGAAATAAACGCGTTTTCTCATCCCTTGGAATCGCAGTGTAACTGACTTGCTCAGAAGAGCCCACTGAGTCAGCCCTTAACCCCAATGTGTAGAAATTGTCAAAACGTGTTTTTCAGCAGAAATAAACACGTTTTGGCAACTTTGGTCACCCCCATGTAAGTTATAGGGCAGGAACAGCATACTTTTCAAAACGTGTTTTTCAGACCGAAATAAACGCGTTTTCTCAGCCCTTGGAATCGCAGTGTAACTGCCTGTTTCAGAAGAGCCCACTGAGTCAGCCCTTAACCCGAAAATGCAGATATTGTCAAAACGTGTTTTTCAGCAGAAATAAACACGTTTTGGCAACTTTGGTCACCCCCATGTAAGTTATAGGTCAGGAACAGCACAGTTTTCAAAACGTGTTTTTCAGCCCGAAATAAACGCTTTTTCTCAGCCCTTGGAATCGCAGTGTAACTGCCTGGCTCAGAAGAGCACACTGAGTCAGCCCTTTAACGCAGTGATCAGAAATTGTCAAAACGTGTTTTTCAGCAGAAATAAACACGTTTTGGCAACTTTGGTCACCCCCATGTAAGATAGGTCAGGAACTGCACAGTTTTCAAAACGTGTTTTTCAGCCCGAAATAAACGCTTTTTCTCAGCACTTGGAATCGCAGTGTAACTGCTTGGCTCAGAAGAGCACACTGAGTCAGCCCTTCACCCCAGTGATCAGAAATTGTCAAAACGTGTTTTTCAGCAGAAATAAACACGTTTTGGCAACTTTGGTCACCCCCATGTAAGTTATAGGGCAGGAACAGCACTGTTTTCAAAACGTGTTTTTCAGCCCGAAATAAACGCTTTTTCTCAGCTCTTGGAAACGCAGTGTAACTGCATGGCTCAGAAGAGCACACTGAGTCAGCCCTTCACCCCAGTGATCAGAAATTGTCAAAACGTGTTTTTCAGCAGAAATAAACACGTTTTGGCAACTTTGGTCACCCCCATGTAAGTTATAGGGCAGGAACAGCACAGTATTCAAAACGTGTTTTTCAGCCCGAAATAAACGCTTTTTCTCAGCACTTTGAATCGCAGTGTAACTGCCTGTTTCAGAAGAGCCCACTGAGTCAGCCATTAACCCGAAAATGCAGATATTGTCAAAACGTGTTTTTCAGCAGAAATAAACACGTTTTGGCAACTTTGGTCACCCCCATGTAAGTTATAGGGCAGGAACAGCACAGTTTTCAAAGCGTGTTTTTCAGCCCGAAATAAACGCTTTTTCTCAGCCCTTGGAATCGCAGTGTAACTGCATGGCTCAGAAGAGCACACTGAGTCAGCCCTTTACCCCAGTGATCAGAAATTGTCAAAACGTGTTTTTCAGCAGAAATAAATACGTTTTGGCAACTTTGGTCACCCCCATGTAAGTTATAGGGCAGGAACAACACAGTTTTCAAAGCGTGTTTTTCAGCCCGAAATAAACGCTTTTTCTCAGCTCTTGGAATCGCAGTGTAACTGCCTGGCTCAGAAGAGCACACTGAGTCAGCCCCTAACCCCAGTGTGCAGAAATTGTCAAAACGTGTTTTTCAGCAGAAATAAACACGTTTTGGCAACTTTGGTCACCAACATGTAACTTATAGGGCAGGAACAGCACAGGTTTCAAAACGTGTTTTTCAGCCCGAAATAAACGCGTTTTCTCAGCCCTTAGAATCGCAGTGTAACTACCTGGCTCAGAAGAGCACACTGAGTCAGCCCTTAACCCCAGTGTGCAGAAATTGTCAAAACGTGTTTTTCAGCAGAAATAAACACGTTTTGGCAACTTTGGTCACCCCCATGTAAGTTATAGGGCCGGAACAGCACAGTTTTCAAAACGTGTTTTTCAGCCCGAAATAAACGCTTTTTCTCAGCACTTGGAATCGCAGTGTAACTGCTTGGCTCAGAAGAGCACACTGAGTCAGCCCTTAACCCCAGTGATCAGAAATTGTCAAAACATGTTTTTCAGCAGAAATAAACACGTTTTGGCAACTTTGGTCACCCCCATGTAAGTTATAGGGCAGGAATAGCATAGTTTTCAAAACGTGTTTTTCAGCCCGAAATAAACGCTTTTTTTCAGCACTTGGAATCGCAGTGTAACTGCTTGGCTCAGAAGAGCACACTGAGTCAGCCCTTAACCCCAGTGATCAGAAATTGTCAAAACATGTTTTTCAGCAGAAATAAACACGTTTTGGCAACTTTGGTCACCCCCATGTAAGTTATTGGGCAGGAACAGCACAGTTTTCAAAACGTGTTTTTCAGCCCGAAATAAACGCATTTTCTCAGCCCTTAGAATCGCAGTGTAACTGCCTGGCTCAGAAGAGCACACTGAGTCAGCCCTTTACCCCAGTGATCAGAAATTGTCAAAACGTGTTTTTCAGCAGAAATAAACACGTTTTGGCAACTTTGGTCACCCCCATGTAAGTTATAGGGCAGGAACAGCACAGTTTTCAAAACGTGTTTTTCAGCCCGAAATAAACGCTTTTTCTCAGCCCTTGGAATCGCAGTGTAACTGCATGGCTCAGAAGAGCACACTGAGTCAGCCCTTTACCCCAGTGATCAGAAATTGTCAAAACGTGTTTTTCAGCAGAAATAAATACGTTTTGGCAACTTTGGTCACCCCCATGTAAGTTATAGGGCAGGAACAACACAGTTTTCAAAGCATGTTTTTCAGCCCGAAATAAACGCTTTTTCTCAGCTCTTGGAATCGCAGTGTAACTGCCTGGCTCAGAAGAGCACACTGAGTCAGCCCTTAACCCCAGTGATCAGAAATTGTCAAAACATGTTTTTCAGCAGAAATAAACACGTTTTGGCAACTTTGGTCACCCCCATGTAAGTTATAGGGCAGGAACAGCACAGTTTTCAAAACGTGTTTTTCAGCCCGAAATAAACGCTTTTTCTCAGCACTTGGAATGGCAGTGTAACTGCTTGGCTCAGAAGAGCACACTGAGTCAGCCCTTTACCCCAGTGATCAGAAATTGTCAAAACGTGTTTTTCAGCAGAAATAAACACGTTTTGGCAACTTTGGTCACCCCCATGTAAGTTATAGGGCAGGAACAGCACAGTTTTCAAAACGTGTTTTTCAGCCCGAAATAAACGCTTTTTCTCAGCCCTTGGAATCGCAGTGTAACTGCATGGCTCAGAAGAGCACACTGAGTCAGCCCTTTACCCCAGTGATCAGAAATTGTCAAAACGTGTTTTTCAGCAGAAATAAATACGTTTTGGCAACTTTGGTCACCCCCATGTAAGTTATAGGGCAGGAACAACACAGTTTTCAAAGCGTGTTTTTCAGCCCGAAATAAACGCTTTTTCTCAGCTCTTGGAATCGCAGTGTAACTGCCTGGCTCAGAAGAGCACACTGAGTCAGCCCTTCACCCCAGTGATCAGAAATTGTCAAAACGTGTTTTTCAGCAGAAATAAACACGTTTTGGCAACTTTGGTCACCAACATGTAACTTATAGGGCAGGAACAGCACAGTTTTCAAAACGTGTTTTTCTGCCCGAAATAAACGCTTTTTCTCAGCACTTGGAATCGCAGTGTAACTGCCTGGCTCAGAAGAGCACACTGAGTCAGCCCTTAACCCCAGTGTGCAGAAATTGTCAAAACTTGTTTTTCAGCAGAAATAAACACGTTTTGGCAACATTGGTCACCCCCATGTAAGTTATAGGGCAGGAACAGAACAGTTTTCAAAACGTGTTTTTCAGCCCGAAATAAACGCTTTTTTTCAGCACTTGGAATCGCAGTGTAACTGCTTGGCTCAGAAGAGCACACTGAGTCAGCCCTTCACCCCAGTGATCAGAAATTGCCAAAACATGTTTTTCAGCAGAAATAAACACGTTTTGGCAACTTTGGTCACCCCCATGTAAGTTATAGGGCAGGAACAGCACTGTTTTCAAAACGTGTTTTTCAGCCCGAAATAAACGCTTTTTCTCAGCGCTTGGAATCGCAGTGTAACTGCATGGCTCAGAAGAGCACACTGAGTCAGCCCTTTACCCCAGTGATCAGAAATTGTCAAAACGTGTTTTTCAGCAGAAATAAATACGTTTTGGCAACTTTGGTCACCCCCATGTAAGTTATAGGGCAGGAACAGCACAGTTTTCAAAACGTGTTTTTCAGCCCGAAATAAACGCTTTTTCTCAGCACTTGGAATCGCAGTGTATCTGCCTGGCTCAGAAGAGCACACTGAGTCAGCCCTTAACCCCAGTGTGTAGAAATTGTCAAAACGTGTTTTTCAGCAGAAATAGGTTTTGGCAACTTTGGTCACCAACATGTAAGTTATAGGGCAGGAACAGCACAGGTTTCAAAACGTGTTTTTCAGCCCGAAATAAACGCGTTTTCTCAGCCCTTAGAATCGCAGTGTAACTACCTGGCTCAGAAGAGCACACTGAGTCAGCCCTTAACCCCAGTGTGCAGAAATTGTCAAAACGTGTTTTTCAGCAGAAATAAACACGTTTTGGCAACTTTGGTCACCCCCATGTAAGTTATAGGGCAGGAACAGCACAGTTTTCAAAACGTGTTTTTCAGCCCGAAATAAACGCTTTTTCTCAGCTCTTGGAATCGCAGTGTAACTGCCTGGCTCAGAAGAGCACACTGAGTCAGCCCTTCACCCCAGTGATCAGAAATTGTCAAAACGTGTTTTTCAGCAGAAATAAACACGTTTTGGCAACTTTGGTCACCCCCATGTAAGTTATAGGGCAGGAACAGCATAGTTTTCAAAACGTGTTTTTCAGCCTGAAATAAACGCTTTTTTTCAGCACTTGGAATCGCAGTGTAACTGCTTGGCTCAGAAGAGCACACTGAGTCAGCCCTTAACCCCAGTGATCAGAAATTGTCAAAACATGTTTTTCAGCAGAAATAAACACGTTTTGGCAACTTTGGTCACCCCCATGTAAGTTATAGGGCAGGAACAGCACAGTTTTCAAAACGTGTTTTTCAGCCCGAAATAAACGCTTTTTCTCAGCTCTTGGAATCGCAGTGTAACTGCCTGGCTCAGAAGAGCACACTGAGTCAGCCCTTCACCCCAGTGATCAGAAATTGTCAAAACGTGTTTTTCAGCAGAAATAAACACGTTTTGGCAACTTTGGTCACCAACATGTAACTTATAGGGCAGGAACAGCACAGTTTTCAAAACGTGTTTTTCAGCCCGAAATAAACGCTTTTTCTCAGCCCTTGGAATCGCAGTGCTACTGCCTGTCTCAGAAGAGCACACTGAGTCAGCCCTTAACCCCAGTGATCAGAAATTGTCAAAACGTGTTTTTCAGCAGAAATAAACACGTTTTGGCAACTTTGTTCACCCCCATATAAGTTATAGGGCAGGAACAGCACAGTTTTCAAAACGTGTTTTTCAGCCCGAAATAAACGCGTTTTCTCATCCCTTGGAATCGCAGTGTAACTGACTTGCTCAGAAGAGCCCACTGAGTCAGCCCTTAACCCCAATGTGTAGAAATTGTCAAAACGTGTTTTTCAGCAGAAATAAACACGTTTTGGCAACTTTGGTCACCCCCATGTAAGTTATAGGGCAGGAACAGCATACTTTTCAAAACGTGTTTTTCAGACCGAAATAAACGCGTTTTCTCAGCCCTTGGAATCGCAGTGTAACTGCCTGTTTCAGAAGAGCCCACTGAGTCAGCCCTTAACCCGAAAATGCAGATATTGTCAAAACGTGTTTTTCAGCAGAAATAAACACGTTTTGGCAACTTTGGTCACCCCCATGTAAGTTATAGGGCAGGAACAGCACACTTTTCAAAACGTGTTTTTCAGCACGAAATAAACGCTTTTTCTCAGCCCTTGGAATCGCAGTGTAACTGCCTGGCTCAGAAGAGCACACTGAGTCAGCCCTTAACCCCAGTGATCAGAAATTGTCAAAACGTGTTTTTCAGCAGAAATAAACACGTTTTGGCAACTTTGGTCACCCCCATGTAAGTTATAGGGCAGGAACAGCACAGTTTTCAAAACGTGTTTTTCAGCACGAAATAAACGCGTTTTCTCATCCCTTGGAATCGCTGTGTAACTGCCTGGCTCAGAAGAGCCCACTGTGTCAGCCCTTAACCCCAGTGTGCAGAAATTGTCAAAACGTGTTTTTCAGCAGAAATAAACATGTTTTGGCAACTTTGGTCACCCCCATGTAAGTTATAGGGCAGGAACAGCACAGTTTTCAACACGTGTTTTTCAGCCCGAAATAAACGCTTTTTCTCAGCACTTGGAATCGCAGTGTAACTGCTTGGCTCAGAAGAGCACACTGAGTCAGCCCTTAACCCCAGTGATCAGAAATTGTCAAAACATGTTTTTCAGCAGAAATAAACACGTTTTGGCAACTTTGGTCACCCCCATGTAAGTTATAGGGCAGGAACAGCATAGTTTTCAAAACGTGTTTTTCAGCCCGAAATAAACGCTTTTTTTCAGCACTTTTAATCGCAGTGTAACTGCTTGGCTCAGAAGAGCACACTGAGTCAGCCCTTAACCCCAGTGATCAGAAATTGTCAAAACGTGTTTTTCAGCAGAAATAAACACGTTTTGGCAACTTTGGTCACCCTCATGTAAGTTATAGGGCAGGAACAGCACAGTTTTCAAAACGTGTTTTTCAGCCCGAAATAAACGCTTTTTCTCAGCCCTTGGAATCGCAGTGTAACTGCATGGCTCAGAAGAGCACACTGAGTCAGCCCTTTACCCCAGTGATCAGAAATTGTAAAAACGTGTTTTACAGCAGAAATAAATACGTTTTGGCAACTTTGGTCACCCCCTTGTAAGTTATAGGGCAGGAACAGCACAGTTTTCAAAACGTGTTTTTCAGCCCGAAATAAACGCGTTTTCTCATCCCTTGGAATCGCAGTGTAACTGACTTGCTCAGAAGAGCCCACTGAGTCAGTCCTTAACCCCAATGTGTAGAAATTGTCAAAACGTGTTTTTCAGCAGAAATAAACACGTTTTGGCAACTTTGGTCACCCCCATGTAAGTTATAGGGCAGGAACAGCATACTTTTCAAAACGTGTTTTTCAGACCGAAATAAACGCGTTTTCTCAGCCCTTGGAATCGCAGTGTTACTGCCTGTTTCAGAAGAGCCCACTGAGTCAGCCCTTAACCCGAAAATGCAGATATTGTCAAAACGTGTTTTTCAGCAGAAATAAACACGTTTTGGCAACTTTGGTCACCCCCATGTAAGTTATAGGGCAGGAACAGCACACTTTTCAAAACGTGTTTTTCAGCCCGAAATAAACGCTTTTTCTCAGCACTTGGAATCGCAGTGTAACTGCCTGGCTCAGAAGAGCACACTGAGTCAGCCCTTAACCCCAGTGTGCAGAAAATGTCAAAACTTGTTTTTCAGCAGAAATAAACACGTTTTGGCAACATTGGTCACCCCCATGTAAGTTATAGGGCAGGAACAGAACAGTTTTCAAAACGTGTTTTTCAGCCCGAAATAAACGCTTTTTTTCAGCACTTGGAATCGCAGTGTAACTGCTTGGCTCAGAAGAGCACACTGAGTCAGCCCTTCACCCCAGTGATCAGAAATTGCCAAAACATGTTTTTCAGCAGAAATAAACACGTTTTGGCAACTTTGGTCACCCCCATGTAAGTTATAGGGCAGGAACAGCACTGTTTTCAAAACGTGTTTTTCAGCCCGAAATAAACGCTTTTTCTCAGCGCTTGGAATCGCAGTGTAACTGCATGGCTCAGAAGAGCACACTGAGTCAGCCCTTTACCCCAGTGATCAGAAATTGTCAAAACGTGTTTTTCAGCAGAAATAAATACGTTTTGGCAACTTTGGTCACCCCCATGTAAGTTATAGGGCAGGAACAGCACAGTTTTCAAAACGTGTTTTTCAGCCCGAAATAAACGCTTTTTCTCAGCACTTGGAATCGCAGTGTATCTGCCTGGCTCAGAAGAGCACACTGAGTCAGCCCTTAACCCCAGTGTGTAGAAATTGTCAAAACGTGTTTTTCAGCAGAAATAAACAGGTTTTGGCAACTTTGGTCACCAACATGTAACTTATAGGGCAGGAACAGCACAGTTTTCAAAACGTGTTTTTCTGCCCGAAATAAACGCTTTTTCTCAGCACTTGGAATCGCAGTGTAACTGCCTGGCTCAGAAGAGCACACTGAGTCAGCCCTTAACCCCAGTGTGCAGAAATTGTCAAAACTTGTTTTTCAGCAGAAATAAACACGTTTTGGCAACATTGGTCACCCCCATGTAAGTTATAGGGCAGGAACAGAACAGTTTTCAAAACGTGTTTTTCAGCCCGAAATAAACGCTTTTTTTCAGCACTTGGAATCGCAGTGTAACTGCTTGGCTCAGAAGAGCACACTGAGTCAGCCCTTCACCCCAGTGATCAGAAATTGCCAAAACATGTTTTTCAGCAGAAATAAACACGTTTTGGCAACTTTGGTCACCCCCATGTAAGTTATAGGGCAGGAACAGCACTGTTTTCAAAACGTGTTTTTCAGCCCGAAATAAACGCTTTTTCTCAGCACTTGGAATCGCAGTGTAACTGCTTGGCTCAGAAGAGCACATGAGACAGCCCTTAACCCCAGTGATCAGAAATTGTCAAAACGTGTTTTTCAGCAGAAATAAACACGTTTTGGCAACTTTGGTCACCCCCATGTAAGTTATAGGTGAGGAACAGCACAGTTTTCAAAACGTGTTTTTCAGCCCGAAATAAACTCTTTTTCTCAGCACTTGGAATCGCAGTGTAACTGCTTGGCTCAGAAGAGCACACTGAGTCAGCCCTTAACCCCAGTGATCAGAAATTGTCAAAACGTGTTTTTCAGCAGAAATAAACACGTTTTGGCAACTTTGGTCACCCCCATGTAAGTTATAGGGCAGGAACAGCACAGTATTCAAAACGTGTTTTTCAGCCCGAAATAAACGCTTTTTCTCAGCACTTTGAATCGCAGTGTAACTGCCTGTTTCAGAAGAGCCCACTGAGTCAGCCCTTAACCCGAAAATGCAGATATTGTCAAAACGTGTTTTTCAGCAGAAATAAACACGTTTTGGCAACTTTGGTCACCCCCATGTAAGTTATAGGGCAGGAACAGCACAGTTTTCAAAGCGTGTTTTTCAGCCCGAAATAAACGCTTTTTCTCAGCCCTTGGAATCGCAGTGTAACTGCATGGCTCAGAAGAGCACACTGAGTCAGCCCTTTACCCCAGTGATCAGAAATTGTCAAAACGTGTTTTTCAGCAGAAATAAATACGTTTTGGCAACTTTGGTCACCCCCATGTAAGTTATAGGGCAGGAACAACACAGTTTTCAAAGCGTGTTTTTCAGCCCGAAATAAACGCTTTTTCTCAGCTCTTGGAATCGCAGTGTAACTGCCTGGCTCAGAAGAGCACACTGAGTCAGCCCCTAACCCCAGTGTGCAGAAATTGTCAAAACGTGTTTTTCAGCAGAAATAAACACGTTTTGGCAACTTTGGTCACCAACATGTAACTTATAGGGCAGGAACAGCACAGGTTTCAAAACGTGTTTTTCAGCCCGAAATAAACGCGTTTTCTCAGCCCTTAGAATCGCAGTGTAACTACCTGGCTCAGAAGAGCACACTGAGTCAGCCCTTAACCCCAGTGTGCAGAAATTGTCAAAACGTGTTTTTCAGCAGAAATAAACACGTTTTGGCAACTTTGGTCACCCCCATGTAAGTTATAGGGCCGGAACAGCACAGTTTTCAAAACGTGTTTTTCAGCCCGAAATAAACGCTTTTTCTCAGCACTTGGAATCGCAGTGTAACTGCCTGGCTCAGAAGAGCACACTGAGTCAGCCCTTAACCCCAGTGTGCAGAAATTGTCAAAACTTGTTTTTCAGCAGAAATAAACACGTTTTGGCAACATTGGTCACCCCCATGTAAGTTATAGGGCAGGAACAGAACAGTTTTCAAAACGTGTTTTTCAGCCCGAAATAAACGCTTTTTTTCAGCACTTGGAATCGCAGTGTAACTGCTTGGCTCAGAAGAGCACACTGAGTCAGCCCTTCACCCCAGTGATCAGAAATTGCCAAAACATGTTTTTCAGCAGAAATAAACACGTTTTGGCAACTTTGGTCACCCCCATGTAAGTTATAGGGCAGGAACAGCACTGTTTTCAAAACGTGTTTTTCAGCCCGAAATAAACGCTTTTTCTCAGCACTTGGAATCGCAGTGTAACTGCTTGGCTCAGAAGAGCACATGAGACAGCCCTTAACCCCAGTGATCAGAAATTGTCAAAACGTGTTTTTCAGCAGAAATAAACACGTTTTGGCAACTTTGGTCACCCCCATGTAAGTTATAGGTGAGGAACAGCACAGTTTTCAAAACGTGTTTTTCAGCCCGAAATAAACTCTTTTTCTCAGCACTTGGAATCGCAGTGTAACTGCTTGGCTCAGAAGAGCACACTGAGTCAGCCCTTAACCCCAGTGATCAGAAATTGTCAAAACGTGTTTTTCAGCAGAAATAAACACGTTTTGGCAACTTTGGTCACCCCCATGTAAGTTATAGGGCAGGAACAGCACAGTATTCAAAACGTGTTTTTCAGCCCGAAATAAACGCTTTTTCTCAGCACTTTGAATCGCAGTGTAACTGCCTGTTTCAGAAGAGCCCACTGAGTCAGCCCTTAACCCGAAAATGCAGACATTGTCAAAACGTGTTTTTCAGCAGAAATAAACACGTTTTGGCAACTTTGGTCACCCCCATGTAAGTTATAGGGCAGGAATAGCATAGTTTTCAAAACGTGTTTTTCAGCCCGAAATAAACGCTTTTTTTCAGCACTTGGAATCGCAGTGTAACTGCTTGGCTCAGAAGAGCACACTGAGTCAGCCCTTAACCCCAGTGATCAGAAATTGTCAAAACATGTTTTTCAGCAGAAATAAACACGTTTTGGCAACTTTGGTCACCCCCATGTAAGTTATTGGGCAGGAACAGCACAGTTTTCAAAACGTGTTTTTCAGCCCGAAATAAACGCATTTTCTCAGCCCTTAGAATCGCAGTGTAACTGCCTGGCTCAGAAGAGCACACTGAGTCAGCCCTTTACCCCAGTGATCAGAAATTGTCAAAACGTGTTTTTCAGCAGAAATAAACACGTTTTGGCAACTTTGGTCACCCCCATGTAAGTTATAGGGCAGGAACAGCACAGTTTTCAAAACGTGTTTTTCAGCCCGAAATAAACGCTTTTTCTCAGCCCTTGGAATCGCAGTGTAACTGCATGGCTCAGAAGAGCACACTGAGTCAGCCCTTTACCCCAGTGATCAGAAATTGTCAAAACGTGTTTTTCAGCAGAAATAAATACGTTTTGGCAACTTTGGTCACCCCCATGTAAGTTATAGGGCAGGAACAACACAGTTTTCAAAGCATGTTTTTCAGCCCGAAATAAACGCTTTTTCTCAGCTCTTGGAATCGCAGTGTAACTGCCTGGCTCAGAAGAGCACACTGAGTCAGCCCTTAACCCCAGTGATCAGAAATTGTCAAAACATGTTTTTCAGCAGAAATAAACACGTTTTGGCAACTTTGGTCACCCCCATGTAAGTTATAGGGCAGGAACAGCACAGTTTTCAAAACGTGTTTTTCAGCCCGAAATAAACGCTTTTTCTCAGCACTTGGAATGGCAGTGTAACTGCTTGGCTCAGAAGAGCACACTGAGTCAGCCCTTTACCCCAGTGATCAGAAATTGTCAAAACGTGTTTTTCAGCAGAAATAAACACGTTTTGGCAACTTTGGTCACCCCCATGTAAGTTATAGGGCAGGAACAGCACAGTTTTCAAAACGTGTTTTTCAGCCCGAAATAAACGCTTTTTCTCAGCCCTTGGAATCGCAGTGTAACTGCATGGCTCAGAAGAGCACACTGAGTCAGCCCTTTACCCCAGTGATCAGAAATTGTCAAAACGTGTTTTTCAGCAGAAATAAATACGTTTTGGCAACTTTGGTCACCCCCATGTAAGTTATAGGGCAGGAACAACACAGTTTTCAAAGCGTGTTTTTCAGCCCGAAATAAACGCTTTTTCTCAGCTCTTGGAATCGCAGTGTAACTGCCTGGCTCAGAAGAGCACACTGAGTCAGCCCTTCACCCCAGTGATCAGAAATTGTCAAAACGTGTTTTTCAGCAGAAATAAACACGTTTTGGCAACTTTGGTCACCAACATGTAACTTATAGGGCAGGAACAGCACAGTTTTCAAAACGTGTTTTTCTGCCCGAAATAAACGCTTTTTCTCAGCACTTGGAATCGCAGTGTAACTGCCTGGCTCAGAAGAGCACACTGAGTCAGCCCTTAACCCCAGTGTGCAGAAATTGTCAAAACTTGTTTTTCAGCAGAAATAAACACGTTTTGGCAACATTGGTCACCCCCATGTAAGTTATAGGGCAGGAACAGAACAGTTTTCAAAACGTGTTTTTCAGCCCGAAATAAACGCTTTTTTTCAGCACTTGGAATCGCAGTGTAACTGCTTGGCTCAGAAGAGCACACTGAGTCAGCCCTTCACCCCAGTGATCAGAAATTGCCAAAACATGTTTTTCAGCAGAAATAAACACGTTTTGGCAACTTTGGTCACCCCCATGTAAGTTATAGGGCAGGAACAGCACTGTTTTCAAAACGTGTTTTTCAGCCCGAAATAAACGCTTTTTCTCAGCGCTTGGAATCGCAGTGTAACTGCATGGCTCAGAAGAGCACACTGAGTCAGCCCTTTACCCCAGTGATCAGAAATTGTCAAAACGTGTTTTTCAGCAGAAATAAATACGTTTTGGCAACTTTGGTCACCCCCATGTAAGTTATAGGGCAGGAACAGCACAGTTTTCAAAACGTGTTTTTCAGCCCGAAATAAACGCTTTTTCTCAGCACTTGGAATCGCAGTGTATCTGCCTGGCTCAGAAGAGCACACTGAGTCAGCCCTTAACCCCAGTGATCAGAAATTGTCAAAACGTGTTTTTCAGCAGAAATAAACAGGTTTTGGCAACTTTGGTCACCAACATGTAAGTTATAGGGCAGGAACAGCACAGGTTTCAAAACGTGTTTTTCAGCCCGAAATAAACGCGTTTTCTCAGCCCTTAGAATCGCAGT
This sequence comes from Atractosteus spatula, assembly GCF_055471065.1. Lineage (NCBI taxonomy): Eukaryota > Metazoa > Chordata > Actinopteri > Semionotiformes > Lepisosteidae > Atractosteus > Atractosteus spatula. The sequence continues at coordinate 10,606,104 of NC_142728.1, read as the reverse complement.
GTAACTACCTGGCTCAGAAGAGCACACTGAGTCAGCCCTTAACCCCAGTGTGCAGAAATTGTCAAAACGTGTTTTTCAGCAGAAATAAACACGTTTTGGCAACTTTGGTCACCCCATGTAAGTTATAGGGCCGGAACAGCACAGTTTTCAAAACGTGTTTTTCAGCCCGAAATAAACGCTTTTTCTCAGCACTTGGAATCGCAGTGTAACTGCTTGGCTCAGAAGAGCACACTGAGTCAGCCCTTAACCCCAGTGATCAGAAATTGTCAAAACATGTTTTTCAGCAGAAATAAACACGTTTTGGCAACTTTGGTCACCCCCATGTAAGTTATAGGGCAGGAATAGCATAGTTTTCAAAACGTGTTTTTCAGCCCGAAATAAACGCTTTTTTTCAGCACTTGGAATCGCAGTGTAACTGCTTGGCTCAGAAGAGCACACTGAGTCAGCCCTTAACCCCAGTGATCAGAAATTGTCAAAACATGTTTTTCAGCAGAAATAAACACGTTTTGGCAACTTTGGTCACCCCCATGTAAGTTATTGGGCAGGAACAGCACAGTTTTCAAAACGTGTTTTTCAGCCCGAAATAAACGCATTTTCTCAGCCCTTAGAATCGCAGTGTAACTGCCTGGCTCAGAAGAGCACACTGAGTCAGCCCTTTACCCCAGTGATCAGAAATTGTCAAAACGTGTTTTTCAGCAGAAATAAACACGTTTTGGCAACTTTGGTCACCCCCATGTAAGTTATAGGGCAGGAACAGCACAGTTTTCAAAACGTGTTTTTCAGCCCGAAATAAACGCTTTTTCTCAGCCCTTGGAATCGCAGTGTAACTGCATGGCTCAGAAGAGCACACTGAGTCAGCCCTTTACCCCAGTGATCAGAAATTGTCAAAACGTGTTTTTCAGCAGAAATAAATACGTTTTGGCAACTTTGGTCACCCCCATGTAAGTTATAGGGCAGGAACAACACAGTTTTCAAAGCATGTTTTTCAGCCCGAAATAAACGCTTTTTCTCAGCTCTTGGAATCGCAGTGTAACTGCCTGGCTCAGAAGAGCACACTGAGTCAGCCCTTAACCCCAGTGATCAGAAATTGTCAAAACATGTTTTTCAGCAGAAATAAACACGTTTTGGCAACTTTGGTCACCCCCATGTAAGTTATAGGGCAGGAACAGCACAGTTTTCAAAACGTGTTTTTCAGCCCGAAATAAACGCTTTTTCTCAGCACTTGGAATGGCAGTGTAACTGCTTGGCTCAGAAGAGCACACTGAGTCAGCCCTTTACCCCAGTGATCAGAAATTGTCAAAACGTGTTTTTCAGCAGAAATAAACACGTTTTGGCAACTTTGGTCACCCCCATGTAAGTTATAGGGCAGGAACAGCACAGTTTTCAAAACGTGTTTTTCAGCCCGAAATAAACGCTTTTTCTCAGCCCTTGGAATCGCAGTGTAACTGCATGGCTCAGAAGAGCACACTGAGTCAGCCCTTTACCCCAGTGATCAGAAATTGTCAAAACGTGTTTTTCAGCAGAAATAAATACGTTTTGGCAACTTTGGTCACCCCCATGTAAGTTATAGGGCAGGAACAACACAGTTTTCAAAGCGTGTTTTTCAGCCCGAAATAAACGCTTTTTCTCAGCTCTTGGAATCGCAGTGTAACTGCCTGGCTCAGAAGAGCACACTGAGTCAGCCCTTCACCCCAGTGATCAGAAATTGTCAAAACGTGTTTTTCAGCAGAAATAAACACGTTTTGGCAACTTTGGTCACCAACATGTAACTTATAGGGCAGGAACAGCACAGTTTTCAAAACGTGTTTTTCTGCCCGAAATAAACGCTTTTTCTCAGCACTTGGAATCGCAGTGTAACTGCCTGGCTCAGAAGAGCACACTGAGTCAGCCCTTAACCCCAGTGTGCAGAAATTGTCAAAACTTGTTTTTCAGCAGAAATAAACACGTTTTGGCAACATTGGTCACCCCCATGTAAGTTATAGGGCAGGAACAGAACAGTTTTCAAAACGTGTTTTTCAGCCCGAAATAAACGCTTTTTTTCAGCACTTGGAATCGCAGTGTAACTGCTTGGCTCAGAAGAGCACACTGAGTCAGCCCTTCACCCCAGTGATCAGAAATTGCCAAAACATGTTTTTCAGCAGAAATAAACACGTTTTGGCAACTTTGGTCACCCCCATGTAAGTTATAGGGCAGGAACAGCACTGTTTTCAAAACGTGTTTTTCAGCCCGAAATAAACGCTTTTTCTCAGCGCTTGGAATCGCAGTGTAACTGCATGGCTCAGAAGAGCACACTGAGTCAGCCCTTTACCCCAGTGATCAGAAATTGTCAAAACGTGTTTTTCAGCAGAAATAAATACGTTTTGGCAACTTTGGTCACCCCCATGTAAGTTATAGGGCAGGAACAGCACAGTTTTCAAAACGTGTTTTTCAGCCCGAAATAAACGCTTTTTCTCAGCACTTGGAATCGCAGTGTATCTGCCTGGCTCAGAAGAGCACACTGAGTCAGCCCTTAACCCCAGTGATCAGAAATTGTCAAAACGTGTTTTTCAGCAGAAATAAACAGGTTTTGGCAACTTTGGTCACCAACATGTAAGTTATAGGGCAGGAACAGCACAGGTTTCAAAACGTGTTTTTCAGCCCGAAATAAACGCGTTTTCTCAGCCCTTAGAATCGCAGTGTAACTACCTGGCTCAGAAGAGCACACTGAGTCAGCCCTTAACCCCAGTGTGCAGAAATTGTCAAAACGTGTTTTTCAGCAGAAATAAACACGTTTTGGCAACTTTGGTCACCCCATGTAAGTTATAGGGCCGGAACAGCACAGTTTTCAAAACGTGTTTTTCAGCCCGAAATAAACGCTTTTTCTCAGCACTTGGAATCGCAGTGTAACTGCTTGGCTCAGAAGAGCACACTGAGTCAGCCCTTAACCCCAGTGATCAGAAATTGTCAAAACATGTTTTTCAGCAGAAATAAACACGTTTTGGCAACTTTGGTCACCCCCATGTAAGTTATAGGGCAGGAATAGCATAGTTTTCAAAACGTGTTTTTCAGCCCGAAATAAACGCTTTTTTTCAGCACTTGGAATCGCAGTGTAACTGCTTGGCTCAGAAGAGCACACTGAGTCAGCCCTTAACCCCAGTGATCAGAAATTGTCAAAACATGTTTTTCAGCAGAAATAAACACGTTTTGGCAACTTTGGTCACCCCCATGTAAGTTATTGGGCAGGAACAGCACAGTTTTCAAAACATGTTTTTCAGCCCGAAATAAACGCATTTTCTCAGCCCTTAGAATCGCAGTGTAACTGCCTGGCTCAGAAGAGCACACTGAGTCAGCCCTTTACCCCAGTGATCAGAAATTGTCAAAACGTGTTTTTCAGCAGAAATAAACACGTTTTGGCAACTTTGGTCACCCCCATGTAAGTTATAGGGCAGGAACAGCACAGTTTTCAAAACGTGTTTTTCAGCCCGAAATAAACGCTTTTTCTCAGCCCTTGGAATCGCAGTGTAACTGCATGGCTCAGAAGAGCACACTGAGTCAGCCCTTTACCCCAGTAATCAGAAATTGTCAAAACGTGTTTTTCAGCAGAAATAAATACGTTTTGGCAACTTTGGTCACCCCCATGTAAGTTATAGGGCAGGAACAACACAGTTTTCAAAGCATGTTTTTCAGCCCGAAATAAACGCTTTTTCTCAGCTCTTGGAATCGCAGTGTAACTGCCTGGCTCAGAAGAGCACACTGAGTCAGCCCTTAACCCCAGTGATCAGAAATTGTCAAAACATGTTTTTCAGCAGAAATAAACACGTTTTGGCAACTTTGGTCACCCCCATGTAAGTCATAGGGCAGGAACAGCACAGTTTTCAAAACGTGTTTTTCAGCCCGAAATAAACGCTTTTTCTCAGCACTTGGAATGGCAGTGTAACTGCTTGGCTCAGAAGAGCACACTGAGTCAGCCCTTTACCCCAGTGATCAGAAATTGTCAAAACGTGTTTTTCAGCAGAAATAAACACGTTTTGGCAACTTTGGTCACCCCCATGTAAGTTATAGGGCAGGAACAGCACAGTTTTCAAAACGTGTTTTTCAGCCCGAAATAAACGCTTTTTCTCAGCCCTTGGAATCGCAGTGTAACTGCATGGCTCAGAAGAGCACACTGAGTCAGCCCTTTACCCCAGTGATCAGAAATTGTCAAAACGTGTTTTTCAGCAGAAATAAATACGTTTTGGCAACTTTGGTCACCCCCATGTAAGTTATAGGGCAGGAACAACACAGTTTTCAAAGCGTGTTTTTCAGCCCGAAATAAACGCTTTTTCTCAGCTCTTGGAATCGCAGTGTAACTGCCTGGCTCAGAAGAGCACACTGAGTCAGCCCTTCACCCCAGTGATCAGAAATTGTCAAAACGTGTTTTTCAGCAGAAATAAACACGTTTTGGCAACTTTGGTCACCAACATGTAACTTATAGGGCAGGAACAGCACAGTTTTCAAAACGTGTTTTTCTGCCCGAAATAAACGCTTTTTCTCAGCACTTGGAATCGCAGTGTAACTGCCTGGCTCAGAAGAGCACACTGAGTCAGCCCTTAACCCCAGTGTGCAGAAATTGTCAAAACTTGTTTTTCAGCAGAAATAAACACGTTTTGGCAACATTGGTCACCCCCATGTAAGTTATAGGGCAGGAACAGAACAGTTTTCAAAACGTGTTTTTCAGCCCGAAATAAACGCTTTTTTTCAGCACTTGGAATCGCAGTGTAACTGCTTGGCTCAGAAGAGCACACTGAGTCAGCCCTTCACCCCAGTGATCAGAAATTGCCAAAACATGTTTTTCAGCAGAAATAAACACGTTTTGGCAACTTTGGTCACCCCCATGTAAGTTATAGGGCAGGAACAGCACTGTTTTCAAAACGTGTTTTTCAGCCCGAAATAAACGCTTTTTCTCAGCGCTTGGAATCGCAGTGTAACTGCATGGCTCAGAAGAGCACACTGAGTCAGCCCTTTACCCCAGTGATCAGAAATTGTCAAAACGTGTTTTTCAGCAGAAATAAATACGTTTTGGCAACTTTGGTCACCCCCATGTAAGTTATAGGGCAGGAACAGCACAGTTTTCAAAACGTGTTTTTCAGCCCGAAATAAACGCTTTTTCTCAGCACTTGGAATCGCAGTGTATCTGCCTGGCTCAGAAGAGCACACTGAGTCAGCCCTTAACCCCAGTGTGTAGAAATTGTCAAAACGTGTTTTTCAGCAGAAATAAACAGGTTTTGGAAACTTTGGTCACCAACATGTAAGTTATAGGGCAGGAACAGCACAGGTTTCAAAACGTGTTTTTCAGCCCGAAATAAACGCGTTTTCTCAGCCCTTAGAATCGCAGTGTAACTACCTGGCTCAGAAGAGCACACTGAGTCAGCCCTTAACCCCAGTGTGCAGAAATTGTCAAAACGTGTTTTTCAGCAGAAATAAACACGTTTTGGCAACTTTGGTCACCCCCATGTAAGTTATAGGCAGGAACAGCACAGTTTTCAAAACGTGTTTTTCAGCCCGAAATAAACGCTTTTTCTCAGCTCTTGGAATCGCAGTGTAAGTGCCTGGCTCAGAAGAGCACACTGAGTCAGCCCTTCACCCCAGTGATCAGAAATTGTCAAAACGTGTTTTTCAGCAGAAATAAACACGTTTTGGCAACTTTGGTCACCCCCATGTAAGTTATAGGGCAGGAACAGCACAGTTTTCAAAACGTGTTTTTCAGCCCGAAATAAACGCTTTTTCTCAGCCCTTATAATCGCAGTGTAACTGCCTGGCTCAGAAGAGCACACTGAGTCAGCCCTTAACCCCAGTGTGCAGAAATTGTCAAAACTTGTTTTTCAGCAGAAATAAACAGGTTTTGGCAACTTTGGTCACCAACATGTAACTTATAGGGGAGGAACAGCACAGGTTTCAAAACGTGTTTTTCAGCCCGAAATACACGCGTTTTCTCAGCCCTTAGAATCGCAGTGTAACTGCCTGGCTCAGAAGAGCACACTGAGTCAGCCCTTAACCCCAGTGTGCAGAAATTGTCAAAACGTGTTTTTCAGCAGAAATAAACACGTTTTGGCAACATTGGTCACCCCCATGTAAGTTATAGGGCAGGAACAGCACAGTTTTCAAAACGTGTTTTTCAGCCCGAAATAAACGCTTTTTCTCAGCACTTGGAATCGCAGTGTAACTGCTTGGCTCAGAAGAGCACACTGAGTCAGCCCTTAACCCCAGTGATCAGAAATTGTCAAAACATGTTTTTCAGCAGAAATAAACACGTTTTGGCAACTTTGGTCACCCCCATGTAAGTTATAGGGCAGGAACAGCATAGTTTTCAAAACGTGTTTTTCAGCCTGAAATAAACGCTTTTTTTCAGCACTTGGAATCGCAGTGTAACTGCTTGGCTCAGAAGAGCACACTGAGTCAGCCCTTAACCCCAGTGATCAGAAATTGTCAAAACATGTTTTTCAGCAGAAATAAACACGTTTTGGCAACTTTGGTCACCCCCATGTAAGTTATAGGGCAGGAACAGCACAGTTTTCAAAACGTGTTTTTCAGCCCGAAATAAACGCTTTTTCTCAGCTCTTGGAATCGCAGTGTAACTGCCTGGCTCAGAAGAGCACACTGAGTCAGCCCTTCACCCCAGTGATCAGAAATTGTCAAAACGTGTTTTTCAGCAGAAATAAACACGTTTTGGCAACTTTGGTCACCAACATGTAACTTATAGGGCAGGAACAGCACAGTTTTCAAAACGTGTTTTTCAGCCCGAAATAAACGCTTTTTCTCAGCCCTTGGAATCGCAGTGCTACTGCCTGTCTCAGAAGAGCACACTGAGTCAGCCCTTAACCCCAGTGATCAGAAATTGTCAAAACGTGTTTTTCAGCAGAAATAAACACGTTTTGGCAACTTTGTTCACCCCCATATAAGTTATAGGGCAGGAACAGCACAGTTTTCAAAACGTGTTTTTCAGCCCGAAATAAACGCGTTTTCTCATCCCTTGGAATCGCAGTGTAACTGACTTGCTCAGAAGAGCCCACTGAGTCAGCCCTTAACCCCAATGTGTAGAAATTGTCAAAACGTGTTTTTCAGCAGAAATAAACACGTTTTGGCAACTTTGGTCACCCCCATGTAAGTTATAGGGCAGGAACAGCATACTTTTCAAAACGTGTTTTTCAGACCGAAATAAACGCGTTTTCTCAGCCCTTGGAATCGCAGTGTAACTGCCTGTTTCAGAAGAGCCCACTGAGTCAGCCCTTAACCCGAAAATGCAGATATTGTCAAAACGTGTTTTTCAGCAGAAATAAACACGTTTTGGCAACTTTGGTCACCCCCATGTAAGTTATAGGTCAGGAACAGCACAGTTTTCAAAACGTGTTTTTCAGCCCGAAATAAACGCTTTTTCTCAGCCCTTGGAATCGCAGTGTAACTGCCTGGCTCAGAAGAGCACACTGAGTCAGCCCTTTACCGCAGTGATCAGAAATTGTCAAAACGTGTTTTTCAGCAGAAATAAACACGTTTTGGCAACTTTGGTCACCCCCATGTAAGATAGGTCAGGAACTGCACAGTTTTCAAAACGTGTTTTTCAGCCCGAAATAAACGCTTTTTCTCAGCACTTGGAATCGCAGTGTAACTGCTTGGCTCAGAAGAGCACACTGAGTCAGCCCTTAACCCCAGTGTGCAGAAATTGTCAAAACGTGTTTTTCAGCAGAAATAAACACGTTTTGGCAACTTTGGTCACCCCATGTAAGTTATAGGGCCGGAACAGCACAGTTTTCAAAACGTGTTTTTCAGCCCGAAATAAACGCTTTTTCTCAGCACTTGGAATCGCAGTGTAACTGCTTGGCTCAGAAGAGCACACTGAGTCAGCCCTTAACCCCAGTGATCAGAAATTGTCAAAACATGTTTTTCAGCAGAAATAAACACGTTTTGGCAACTTTGGTCACCCCCATGTAAGTTATAGGGCAGGAATAGCATAGTTTTCAAAACGTGTTTTTCAGCCCGAAATAAACGCTTTTTTTCAGCACTTGGAATCGCAGTGTAACTGCTTGGCTCAGAAGAGCACACTGAGTCAGCCCTTAACCCCAGTGATCAGAAATTGTCAAAACATGTTTTTCAGCAGAAATAAACACGTTTTGGCAACTTTGGTCACCCCCATGTAAGTTATTGGGCAGGAACAGCACAGTTTTCAAAACGTGTTTTTCAGCCCGAAATAAACGCATTTTCTCAGCCCTTAGAATCGCAGTGTAACTGCCTGGCTCAGAAGAGCACACTGAGTCAGCCCTTTACCCCAGTGATCAGAAATTGTCAAAACGTGTTTTTCAGCAGAAATAAACACGTTTTGGCAACTTTGGTCACCCCCATGTAAGTTATAGGGCAGGAACAGCACAGTTTTCAAAACGTGTTTTTCAGCCCGAAATAAACGCTTTTTCTCAGCCCTTGGAATCGCAGTGTAACTGCATGGCTCAGAAGAGCACACTGAGTCAGCCCTTTACCCCAGTAATCAGAAATTGTCAAAACGTGTTTTTCAGCAGAAATAAATACGTTTTGGCAACTTTGGTCACCCCCATGTAAGTTATAGGGCAGGAACAACACAGTTTTCAAAGCATGTTTTTCAGCCCGAAATAAACGCTTTTTCTCAGCTCTTGGAATCGCAGTGTAACTGCCTGGCTCAGAAGAGCACACTGAGTCAGCCCTTAACCCCAGTGATCAGAAATTGTCAAAACATGTTTTTCAGCAGAAATAAACACGTTTTGGCAACTTTGGTCACCCCCATGTAAGTCATAGGGCAGGAACAGCACAGTTTTCAAAACGTGTTTTTCAGCCCGAAATAAACGCTTTTTCTCAGCACTTGGAATGGCAGTGTAACTGCTTGGCTCAGAAGAGCACACTGAGTCAGCCCTTTACCCCAGTGATCAGAAATTGTCAAAACGTGTTTTTCAGCAGAAATAAACACGTTTTGGCAACTTTGGTCACCCCCATGTAAGTTATAGGGCAGGAACAGCACAGTTTTCAAAACGTGTTTTTCAGCCCGAAATAAACGCTTTTTCTCAGCCCTTGGAATCGCAGTGTAACTGCATGGCTCAGAAGAGCACACTGAGTCAGCCCTTTACCCCAGTGATCAGAAATTGTCAAAACGTGTTTTTCAGCAGAAATAAATACGTTTTGGCAACTTTGGTCACCCCCATGTAAGTTATAGGGCAGGAACAACACAGTTTTCAAAGCGTGTTTTTCAGCCCGAAATAAACGCTTTTTCTCAGCTCTTGGAATCGCAGTGTAACTGCCTGGCTCAGAAGAGCACACTGAGTCAGCCCTTCACCCCAGTGATCAGAAATTGTCAAAACGTGTTTTTCAGCAGAAATAAACACGTTTTGGCAACTTTGGTCACCAACATGTAACTTATAGGGCAGGAACAGCACAGTTTTCAAAACGTGTTTTTCTGCCCGAAATAAACGCTTTTTCTCAGCACTTGGAATCGCAGTGTAACTGCCTGGCTCAGAAGAGCACACTGAGTCAGCCCTTAACCCCAGTGTGCAGAAATTGTCAAAACTTGTTTTTCAGCAGAAATAAACACGTTTTGGCAACATTGGTCACCCCCATGTAAGTTATAGGGCAGGAACAGAACAGTTTTCAAAACGTGTTTTTCAGCCCGAAATAAACGCTTTTTTTCAGCACTTGGAATCGCAGTGTAACTGCTTGGCTCAGAAGAGCACACTGAGTCAGCCCTTCACCCCAGTGATCAGAAATTGCCAAAACATGTTTTTCAGCAGAAATAAACAGGTTTTGGAAACTTTGGTCACCAACATGTAAGTTATAGGGCAGGAACAGCACAGGTTTCAAAACGTGTTTTTCAGCCCGAAATAAACGCGTTTTCTCAGCCCTTAGAATCGCAGTGTAACTACCTGGCTCAGAAGAGCACACTGAGTCAGCCCTTAACCCCAGTGTGCAGAAATTGTCAAAACGTGTTTTTCAGCAGAAATAAACACGTTTTGGCAACTTTGGTCACCCCCATGTAAGTTATAGGCAGGAACAGCACAGTTTTCAAAACGTGTTTTTCAGCCCGAAATAAACGCTTTTTCTCAGCTCTTGGAATCGCAGTGTAACTGCCTGGCTCAGAAGAGCACACTGAGTCAGCCCTTCACCCCAGTGATCAGAAATTGTCAAAACGTGTTTTTCAGCAGAAATAAACACGTTTTGGCAACTTTGGTCACCCCCATGTAAGTTATAGGGCAGGAACAGCACAGTTTTCAAAACGTGTTTTTCAGCCCGAAATAAACGCTTTTTCTCAGCCCTTATAATCGCAGTGTAACTGCCTGGCTCAGAAGAGCACACTGAGTCAGCCCTTAACCCCAGTGTGCAGAAATTGTCAAAACTTGTTTTTCAGCAGAAATAAACAGGTTTTGGCAACTTTGGTCACCAACATGTAACTTATAGGGGAGGAACAGCACAGGTTTCAAAACGTGTTTTTCAGCCCGAAATACACGCGTTTTCTCAGCCCTTAGAATCGCAGTGTAACTGCCTGGCTCAGAAGAGCACACTGAGTCAGCCCTTAACCCCAGTGTGCAGAAATTGTCAAAACGTGTTTTTCAGCAGAAATAAACACGTTTTGGCAACATTGGTCACCCCCATGTAAGTTATAGGGCAGGAACAGCACAGTTTTCAAAACGTGTTTTTCAGCCCGAAATAAACGCTTTTTCTCAGCACTTGGAATCGCAGTGTAACTGCTTGGCTCAGAAGAGCACACTGAGTCAGCCCTTAACCCCAGTGATCAGAAATTGTCAAAACATGTTTTTCAGCAGAAATAAACACGTTTTGGCAACTTTGGTCACCCCCATGTAAGTTATAGGGCAGGAACAGCATAGTTTTCAAAACGTGTTTTTCAGCCTGAAATAAACGCTTTTTTTCAGCACTTGGAATCGCAGTGTAACTGCTTGGCTCAGAAGAGCACACTGAGTCAGCCCTTAACCCCAGTGATCAGAAATTGTCAAAACATGTTTTTCAGCAGAAATAAACACGTTTTGGCAACTTTGGTCACCCCCATGTAAGTTATAGGGCAGGAACAGCACAGTTTTCAAAACGTGTTTTTCAGCCCGAAATAAACGCTTTTTCTCAGCTCTTGGAATCGCAGTGTAACTGCCTGGCTCAGAAGAGCACACTGAGTCAGCCCTTCACCCCAGTGATCAGAAATTGTCAAAACGTGTTTTTCAGCAGAAATAAACACGTTTTGGCAACTTTGGTCACCAACATGTAACTTATAGGGCAGGAACAGCACAGTTTTCAAAACGTGTTTTTCAGCCCGAAATAAACGCTTTTTCTCAGCCCTTGGAATCGCAGTGCTACTGCCTGTCTCAGAAGAGCACACTGAGTCAGCCCTTAACCCCAGTGATCAGAAATTGTCAAAACGTGTTTTTCAGCAGAAATAAACACGTTTTGGCAACTTTGTTCACCCCCATATAAGTTATAGGGCAGGAACAGCACAGTTTTCAAAACGTGTTTTTCAGCCCGAAATAAACGCGTTTTCTCATCCCTTGGAATCGCAGTGTAACTGACTTGCTCAGAAGAGCCCACTGAGTCAGCCCTTAACCCCAATGTGTAGAAATTGTCAAAACGTGTTTTTCAGCAGAAATAAACACGTTTTGGCAACTTTGGTCACCCCCATGTAAGTTATAGGGCAGGAACAGCATACTTTTCAAAACGTGTTTTTCAGACCGAAATAAACGCGTTTTCTCAGCCCTTGGAATCGCAGTGTAACTGCCTGTTTCAGAAGAGCCCACTGAGTCAGCCCTTAACCCGAAAATGCAGATATTGTCAAAACGTGTTTTTCAGCAGAAATAAACACGTTTTGGCAACTTTGGTCACCCCCATGTAAGTTATAGGTCAGGAACAGCACAGTTTTCAAAACGTGTTTTTCAGCCCGAAATAAACGCTTTTTCTCAGCCCTTGGAATCGCAGTGTAACTGCCTGGCTCAGAAGAGCACACTGAGTCAGCCCTTTACCGCAGTGATCAGAAATTGTCAAAACGTGTTTTTCAGCAGAAATAAACACGTTTTGGCAACTTTGGTCACCCCCATGTAAGATAGGTCAGGAACTGCACAGTTTTCAAAACGTGTTTTTCAGCCCGAAATAAACGCTTTTTCTCAGCACTTGGAATCGCAGTGTAACTGCTTGGCTCAGAAGAGCACACTGAGTCAGCCCTTCACCCCAGTGATCAGAAATTGTCAAAACGTGTTTTTCAGCAGAAATAAACACGTTTTGGCAACTTTGGTCACCCCCATGTAAGTTATAGGGCAGGAACAGCACAGTTTTCAAAACGTGTTTTTCAGCCCGAAATAAACGCTTTTTCTCAGCTCTTGGAAACGCAGTGTAACTGCATGGCTCAGAAGAGCACACTGAGTCAGCCCTTCACCCCAGTGATCAGAAATTGTCAAAACGTGTTTTTCAGCAGAAATAAACACGTTTTGGCAACTTTGGTCACCCCCATGTAAGTTATAGGGCAGGAACAGCACAGTATTCAAAACGTGTTTTTCAGCCCGAAATAAACGCTTTTTCTCAGCACTTTGAATCGCAGTGTAACTGCCTGTTTCAGAAGAGCCCACTGAGTCAGCCCTTAACCCGAAAATGCAGATATTGTCAAAACGTGTTTTTCAGCAGAAATAAACACGTTTTGGCAACTTTGGTCACCCCCATGTAAGTTATAGGGCAGGAACAGCACAGTTTTCAAAGCGTGTTTTTCAGCCCGAAATAAACGCTTTTTCTCAGCCCTTGGAATCGCAGTGTAACTGCATGGCTCAGAAGAGCACACTGAGTCAGCCCTTTACCCCAGTGATCAGAAATTGTCAAAACGTGTTTTTCAGCAGAAATAAATACGTTTTGGCAACTTTGGTCACCCCCATGTAAGTTATAGGGCAGGAACAACACAGTTTTCAAAGCGTGTTTTTCAGCCCGAAATAAACGCTTTTTCTCAGCTCTTGGAATCGCAGTGTAACTGCCTGGCTCAGAAGAGCACACTGAGTCAGCCCCTAACCCCAGTGTGCAGAAATTGTCAAAACGTGTTTTTCAGCAGAAATAAACACGTTTTGGCAACTTTGGTCACCAACATGTAACTTATAGGGCAGGAACAGCACAGGTTTCAAAACGTGTTTTTCAGCCCGAAATAAACGCGTTTTCTCAGCCCTTAGAATCGCAGTGTAACTACCTGGCTCAGAAGAGCACACTGAGTCAGCCCTTAACCCCAGTGTGCAGAAATTGTCAAAACGTGTTTTTCAGCAGAAATAAACACGTTTTGGCAACTTTGGTCACCCCCATGTAAGTTATAGGGCCGGAACAGCACAGTTTTCAAAACGTGTTTTTCAGCCCGAAATAAACGCTTTTTCTCAGCACTTGGAATCGCAGTGTAACTGCTTGGCTCAGAAGAGCACACTGAGTCAGCCCTTAACCCCAGTGATCAGAAATTGTCAAAACATGTTTTTCAGCAGAAATAAACACGTTTTGGCAACTTTGGTCACCCCCATGTAAGTTATAGGGCAGGAATAGCATAGTTTTCAAAACGTGTTTTTCAGCCCGAAATAAACGCTTTTTTTCAGCACTTGGAATCGCAGTGTAACTGCTTGGCTCAGAAGAGCACACTGAGTCAGCCCTTAACCCCAGTGATCAGAAATTGTCAAAACATGTTTTTCAGCAGAAATAAACACGTTTTGGCAACTTTGGTCACCCCCATGTAAGTTATTGGGCAGGAACAGCACAGTTTTCAAAACGTGTTTTTCAGCCCGAAATAAACGCATTTTCTCAGCCCTTAGAATCGCAGTGTAACTGCCTGGCTCAGAAGAGCACACTGAGTCAGCCCTTTACCCCAGTGATCAGAAATTGTCAAAACGTGTTTTTCAGCAGAAATAAACACGTTTTGGCAACTTTGGTCACCCCCATGTAAGTTATAGGGCAGGAACAGCACAGTTTTCAAAACGTGTTTTTCAGCCCGAAATAAACGCTTTTTCTCAGCCCTTGGAATCGCAGTGTAACTGCATGGCTCAGAAGAGCACACTGAGTCAGCCCTTTACCCCAGTGATCAGAAATTGTCAAAACGTGTTTTTCAGCAGAAATAAATACGTTTTGGCAACTTTGGTCACCCCCATGTAAGTTATAGGGCAGGAACAACACAGTTTTCAAAGCATGTTTTTCAGCCCGAAATAAACGCTTTTTCTCAGCTCTTGGAATCGCAGTGTAACTGCCTGGCTCAGAAGAGCACACTGAGTCAGCCCTTAACCCCAGTGATCAGAAATTGTCAAAACATGTTTTTCAGCAGAAATAAACACGTTTTGGCAACTTTGGTCACCCCCATGTAAGTTATAGGGCAGGAACAGCACAGTTTTCAAAACGTGTTTTTCAGCCCGAAATAAACGCTTTTTCTCAGCACTTGGAATGGCAGTGTAACTGCTTGGCTCAGAAGAGCACACTGAGTCAGCCCTTTACCCCAGTGATCAGAAATTGTCAAAACGTGTTTTTCAGCAGAAATAAACACGTTTTGGCAACTTTGGTCACCCCCATGTAAGTTATAGGGCAGGAACAGCACAGTTTTCAAAACGTGTTTTTCAGCCCGAAATAAACGCTTTTTCTCAGCCCTTGGAATCGCAGTGTAACTGCATGGCTCAGAAGAGCACACTGAGTCAGCCCTTTACCCCAGTGATCAGAAATTGTCAAAACGTGTTTTTCAGCAGAAATAAATACGTTTTGGCAACTTTGGTCACCCCCATGTAAGTTATAGGGCAGGAACAACACAGTTTTCAAAGCGTGTTTTTCAGCCCGAAATAAACGCTTTTTCTCAGCTCTTGGAATCGCAGTGTAACTGCCTGGCTCAGAAGAGCACACTGAGTCAGCCCTTCACCCCAGTGATCAGAAATTGTCAAAACGTGTTTTTCAGCAGAAATAAACACGTTTTGGCAACTTTGGTCACCAACATGTAACTTATAGGGCAGGAACAGCACAGTTTTCAAAACGTGTTTTTCTGCCCGAAATAAACGCTTTTTCTCAGCACTTGGAATCGCAGTGTAACTGCCTGGCTCAGAAGAGCACACTGAGTCAGCCCTTAACCCCAGTGTGCAGAAATTGTCAAAACTTGTTTTTCAGCAGAAATAAACACGTTTTGGCAACATTGGTCACCCCCATGTAAGTTATAGGGCAGGAACAGAACAGTTTTCAAAACGTGTTTTTCAGCCCGAAATAAACGCTTTTTTTCAGCACTTGGAATCGCAGTATAACTGCTTGGCTCAGAAGAGCACACTGAGTCAGCCCTTCACCCCAGTGATCAGAAATTGCCAAAACATGTTTTTCAGCAGAAATAAACACGTTTTGGCAACTTTGGTCACCCCCATGTAAGTTATAGGGCAGGAACAGCACTGTTTTCAAAACGTGTTTTTCAGCCCGAAATAAACGCTTTTTCTCAGCGCTTGGAATCGCAGTGTAACTGCATGGCTCAGAAGAGCACACTGAGTCAGCCCTTTACCCCAGTGATCAGAAATTGTCAAAACGTGTTTTTCAGCAGAAATAAATACGTTTTGGCAACTTTGGTCACCCCCATGTAAGTTATAGGGCAGGAACAGCACAGTTTTCAAAACGTGTTTTTCAGCCCGAAATAAACGCTTTTTCTCAGCACTTGGAATCGCAGTGTATCTGCCTGGCTCAGAAGAGCACACTGAGTCAGCCCTTAACCCCAGTGTGTAGAAATTGTCAAAACGTGTTTTTCAGCAGAAATAAACAGGTTTTGGCAACTTTGGTCACCAACATGTAAGTTATAGGGCAGGAACAGCACAGGTTTCAAAACGTGTTTTTCAGCCCGAAATAAACGCGTTTTCTCAGCCCTTAGAATCGCAGTGTAACTACCTGGCTCAGAAGAGCACACTGAGTCAGCCCTTAACCCCAGTGTGCAGAAATTGTCAAAACGTGTTTTTCAGCAGAAATAAACACGTTTTGGCAACTTTGGTCACCCCCATGTAAGTTATAGGGCAGGAACAGCACAGTTTTCAAAACGTGTTTTTCAGCCCGAAATAAACGCTTTTTCTCAGCTCTTGGAATCGCAGTGTAACTGCCTGGCTCAGAAGAGCACACTGAGTCAGCCCTTCACCCCAGTGATCAGAAATTGTCAAAACGTGTTTTTCAGCAGAAATAAACACGTTTTGGCAACTTTGGTCACCCCCATGTAAGTTATAGGGCAGGAACAGCACAGTTTTCAAAACGTGTTTTTCAGCCCGAAATAAACGCTTTTTCTCAGCCCTTATAATCGCAGTGTAACTGCCTGGCTCAGAAGAGCACACTGAGTCAGCCCTTAACCCCAGTGTGCAGAAATTGTCAAAACTTGTTTTTCAGCAGAAATAAACAGGTTTTGGCAACTTTGGTCACCAACATGTAACTTATAGGGGAGGAACAGCACAGGTTTCAAAACGTGTTTTTCAGCCCGAAATACACGCGTTTTCTCAGCCCTTAGAATCGCAGTGTAACTGCCTGGCTCAGAAGAGCACACTGAGTCAGCCCTTAACCCCAGTGTGCAGAAATTGTCAAAACGTGTTTTTCAGCAGAAATAAACACGTTTTGGCAACATTGGTCACCCCCATGTAAGTTATAGGGCAGGAACAGCACAGTTTTCAAAACGTGTTTTTCAGCCCAAAATAAACGCTTTTTCTCAGCACTTGGAATCGCAGTGTAACTGCTTGGCTCAGAAGAGCACACTGAGTCAGCCCTTAACCCCAGTGATCAGAAATTGTCAAAACATGTTTTTCAGCAGAAATAAACACGTTTTGGCAACTTTGGTCACCCCCATGTAAGTTATAGGGCAGGAACAGCATAGTTTTCAAAACGTGTTTTTCAGCCTGAAATAAACGCTTTTTTTCAGCACTTGGAATCGCAGTGTAACTGCTTGGCTCAGAAGAGCACACTGAGTCAGCCCTTAACCCCAGTGATCAGAAATTGTCAAAACATGTTTTTCAGCAGAAATAAACACGTTTTGGCAACTTTGGTCACCCCCATGTAAGTTATAGGGCAGGAACAGCACAGTTTTCAAAACGTGTTTTTCAGCCCGAAATAAACGCTTTTTCTCAGCTCTTGGAATCGCAGTGTAACTGCCTGGCTCAGAAGAGCACACTGAGTCAGCCCTTCACCCCAGTGATCAGAAATTGTCAAAACGTGTTTTTCAGCAGAAATAAACACGTTTTGGCAACTTTGGTCACCAACATGTAACTTATAGGGCAGGAACAGCACAGTTTTCAAAACGTGTTTTTCAGCCCGAAATAAACGCTTTTTCTCAGCCCTTGGAATCGCAGTGCTACTGCCTGTCTCAGAAGAGCACACTGAGTCAGCCCTTAACCCCAGTGATCAGAAATTGTCAAAACGTGTTTTTCAGCAGAAATAAACACGTTTTGGCAACTTTGTTCACCCCCATATAAGTTATAGGGCAGGAACAGCACAGTTTTCAAAACGTGTTTTTCAGCCCGAAATAAACGCGTTTTCTCATCCCTTGGAATCGCAGTGTAACTGACTTGCTCAGAAGAGCCCACTGAGTCAGCCCTTAACCCCAATGTGTAGAAATTGTCAAAACGTGTTTTTCAGCAGAAATAAACACGTTTTGGCAACTTTGGTCACCCCCATGTAAGTTATAGGGCAGGAACAGCATACTTTTCAAAACGTGTTTTTCAGACCGAAATAAACGCGTTTTCTCAGCCCTTGGAATCGCAGTGTAACTGCCTGTTTCAGAAGAGCCCACTGAGTCAGCCCTTAACCCGAAAATGCAGATATTGTCAAAACGTGTTTTTCAGCAGAAATAAACACGTTTTGGCAACTTTGGTCACCCCCATGTAAGTTATAGGGCAGGAACAGCACACTTTTCAAAACGTGTTTTTCAGCACGAAATAAACGCTTTTTCTCAGCCCTTGGAATCGCAGTGTAACTGCCTGGCTCAGAAGAGCACACTGAGTCAGCCCTTAACCCCAGTGATCAGAAATTGTCAAAACGTGTTTTTCAGCAGAAATAAACACGTTTTGGCAACTTTGGTCACCCCCATGTAAGTTATAGGGCAGGAACAGCACAGTTTTCAAAACGTGTTTTTCAGCACGAAATAAACGCGTTTTCTCATCCCTTGGAATCGCTGTGTAACTGCCTGGCTCAGAAGAGCCCACTGTGTCAGCCCTTAACCCCAGTGTGCAGAAATTGTCAAAACGTGTTTTTCAGCAGAAATAAACATGTTTTGGCAACTTTGGTCACCCCCATGTAAGTTATAGGGCAGGAACAGCACAGTTTTCAACACGTGTTTTTCAGCCCGAAATAAACGCTTTTTCTCAGCACTTGGAATCGCAGTGTAACTGCTTGGCTCAGAAGAGCACACTGAGTCAGCCCTTAACCCCAGTGATCAGAAATTGTCAAAACATGTTTTTCAGCAGAAATAAACACGTTTTGGCAACTTTGGTCACCCCCATGTAAGTTATAGGGCAGGAACAGCATAGTTTTCAAAACGTGTTTTTCAGCCCGAAATAAACGCTTTTTTTCAGCACTTTTAATCGCAGTGTAACTGCTTGGCTCAGAAGAGCACACTGAGTCAGCCCTTAACCCCAGTGATCAGAAATTGTCAAAACGTGTTTTTCAGCAGAAATAAACACGTTTTGGCAACTTTGGTCACCCTCATGTAAGTTATAGGGCAGGAACAGCACAGTTTTCAAAACGTGTTTTTCAGCCCGAAATAAACGCTTTTTCTCAGCCCTTGGAATCGCAGTGTAACTGCATGGCTCAGAAGAGCACACTGAGTCAGCCCTTTACCCCAGTGATCAGAAATTGTAAAAACGTGTTTTACAGCAGAAATAAATACGTTTTGGCAACTTTGGTCACCCCCTTGTAAGTTATAGGGCAGGAACAGCACAGTTTTCAAAACGTGTTTTTCAGCCCGAAATAAACGCGTTTTCTCATCCCTTGGAATCGCAGTGTAACTGACTTGCTCAGAAGAGCCCACTGAGTCAGTCCTTAACCCCAATGTGTAGAAATTGTCAAAACGTGTTTTTCAGCAGAAATAAACACGTTTTGGCAACTTTGGTCACCCCCATGTAAGTTATAGGGCAGGAACAGCATACTTTTCAAAACGTGTTTTTCAGACCGAAATAAACGCGTTTTCTCAGCCCTTGGAATCGCAGTGTTACTGCCTGTTTCAGAAGAGCCCACTGAGTCAGCCCTTAACCCGAAAATGCAGATATTGTCAAAACGTGTTTTTCAGCAGAAATAAACACGTTTTGGCAACTTTGGTCACCCCCATGTAAGTTATAGGGCAGGAACAGCACACTTTTCAAAACGTGTTTTTCAGCACGAAATAAACGCTTTTTCTCAGCCCTTGGAATCGCAGTGTAACTGCCTGGCTCAGAAGAGCACACTGAGTCAGCCCTTAACCCCAGTGATCAGAAATTGTCAAAACGTGTTTTTCAGCAGAAATAAACACGTTTTGGCAACTTTGGTCACCCCCATGTAAGTTATAGGGCAGGAACAGCACAGTTTTCAAAACGTGTTTTTCAGCCCGAAATAAACGCTTTTTCTCAGCACTTGGAATCGCAGTGTAACTGCTTGGCTCAGAAGAGCACACTGAGTCAGCCCTTAACCCCAGTGATCAGAAATTGTCAAAACATGTTTTTCAGCAGAAATAAACACGTTTTGGCAACTTTGGTCACCCCCATGTAAGTTATAGGGCAGGAACAGCTTAGTTTTCAAAACGTGTTTTTCAGCCCGAAATAAACGCTTTTTTTCAGCACTTTTAATCGCAGTGTAACTGCTTGGCTCAGAAGAGCACACTGAGTCAGCCCTTAACCCCAGTGATCAGAAATTGTCAAAACATGTTTTTCAGCAGAAATAAACACGTTTTGGCAACTTTGGTCACCCCCATGTAAGTTATAGGGCAGGAACAGCACAGTTTTCAAAATGTGTTTTTCAGCCCGAAATAAACGCATTTTCTCAGCACTTAGAATCGCAGTGTAACTGCCTGGCTCAGAAGAGCACACTGAGTCAGCCCTTTACCCCAGTGATCAGAAATTGTCAAAACGTGTTTTTCAGCAGAAATAAACACGTTTTGGCAACTTTGGTCACCCCCATGTAAGTTATAGGGCAGGAACAGCACAGTTTTCAAAACGTGTTTTTCAGCCCGAAATAAACGCTTTTTCTCAGCACTTGGAATCGCAGTGTAACTGCTTGGCTCAGAAGAGCACACTGAGTCAGCCCTTAACCCCAGTGATCAGAAATTGTCAAAACATGTTTTTCAGCAGAAATAAACACGTTTTGGCAACTTTGGTCACCCCCATGTAAGTTATAGGGCAGGAACAGCACAGTTTTCAAAACGTGTTTTTCAGCCCGAAATAAACGCATTTTCTCAGCCCTTAGAATCGCAGTGTAACTGCCTGGCTCAGAAGAGCACACTGAGTCAGCCCTTTACCCCAGTGATCAGAAATTGTCAAAACGTGTTTTTCAGCAGAAATAAACACGTTTTGGCAACTTTGGTCACCCCTATGTAAGTTATAGGGCAGGAACAGCACAGTTTTCAAAACGTGTTTTTCAGCCCGAAATAAACGCTTTTTCTCAGCCCGTGGAATCGCAGTGTAACTGCATGGCTCAGAAGAGCACACTGAGTCAGCCCTTTACCCCAGTGATCAGAAATTGTAAAAACGTGTTTTTCAGCAGAAATAAACACGTTTTGGCAACTTTGGTCACCAACATGTAACTTATAGGGCAGGAACAGCACAGTTTTCAAAACGTGTTTTTCAGCCCGAAATAAACGCTTTTTCTCAGCACTTGGAATCGCAGTGTAACTGCCTGGCTCAGAAGAGCACACTGAGTCAGCCCTTAACCCCAGTGTGCAGAAATTGTCAAAACATGTTTTTCAGCAGAAATAAACACGTTTTGGCAACATTGGTCACCCCCATGTAAGTTATAGGGCAGGAACAGCACAGTTTTCAAAACGTGTTTTTCAGCCCGAAATAAACGCTTTTTCACAGCACTTGGAATCGCAGAGTAACTGCTTGGCTCAGAAGAGCACACTGAGTCAGCCCTTCACCCCAGTGATCAGAAATTGTCAAAACGTGTTTTTCAGCAGAAATAAACACGTTTTGGCAACTTTGGTCACCCCCATGTAAGTTATCGGGCAGGAACAGCACAGTTTTCAAAACGTGTTTTTCAGACCGATATAAACGCTTTTTCTCAGCACTTGGAATCGCAGTGTAACTGCCTGGCTCAGAAGAGCACACTGAGTCAGCCCTTAACCCCAGTGTGCAGAAATTGTCAAAACGTGTTTTTCAGCAGAAATAAACAGGTTTTGGCAACTTTGGTCACCAACATGTAACTTATAGGGCAGGAACAGCAAAGGTTTCAAAACGTGTTTTTCAGCCCGAAATAAACGCGTTTTCTCAGCCCTTAGAATCGCAGTGTAACTACCTGGCTCAGAAGAGCACACTGAGTCAGCCCTTAACCCCAGTGTGCAGAAGTTGTCAAAACGTGTTTTTCAGCAGAAATAAACACGTTTTGGCAACTTTGGTCACCCCCATGTAAGTTATAGGGCAGGAACAGCACAGTTTTCAAAACGTGTTTTTCAGCCCGAAATAAACGCTTTTTCTCAGCCCTTGGAATCGCAGTGTAACTGCCTGGCTCAGAAGAGCCCACTGTGTCAGCCCTTAACCCCAGTGATCAGAAATTGTCAAAACGTGTTTTTCAGCAGAAATAAATACGTTTTGGCAACTTTGGTCACCCCCATGTAAGTTATAGGGCAGGAACAGCACAGTTTTCAAAACGTGTTTTTCAGCCCGAAATAAACGCGTTTTCTCATCCCTTGGAATCGCAGTGTAACTGACTTGCTCAGAAGAGCCCACTGAGTCAGCCCTTAACCCCAATGTGTAGAAATTGTCAAAACGTGTTTTTCAGCAGAAATAAACACGTTTTGGCAACTTTGGTCACCCCCATGTAAGTTATAGGGCAGGAACAGCATACTTTTCAAAACGTATTTTTCAGACCGAAATAAACGCGTTTTCTCAGCCCTTGGAATCGCAGTGTAACTGCCTGTTTCAGAAGAGCCCACTGAGTCAGCCCTTAAACCGAAAATGCAGATATTGTCAAAACGTGTTTTTCAGCAGAAATAAACACGTTTTGGCAACTTTGGTCACCCCCATGTAAGTTATAGGGCAGGAACAGCACACTTTTCAAAACGTGTTTTTCAGCACGAAATAAACGCTTTTTCTCAGCCCTTGGAATCGCAGTGTAACTGCCTGGCTCAGAAGAGCACACTGAGTCAGCCCTTAACCCCAGTGATCAGAAATTGTCAAAACGTGTTTTTCAGCAGAAATAAACACGTTTTGGCAACTTTGGTCACCCCCATGTAAGTTATAGGGCAGGAACAGCACAGTTTTCAAAACGTGTTTTTCAGCACGAAATAAACGCGTTTTCTCATCCCTTGGAATCGCTGTGTAACTGCCTGGCTCAGAAGAGCCCACTGTGTCAGCCCTTAACCCCAGTGTGCAGAAATTGTCAAAACGTGTTTTTCAGCAGAAATAAACATGTTTTGGCAACTTTGGTCACCCCCATGTAAGTTATAGGGCAGGAACAGCACAGTTTTCAAAACGTGTTTTTCAGCCCGAAATAAACGCTTTTTCTCAGCACTTGGAATCGCAGTGTAACTGCTTGGCTCAGAAGAGCACACTGAGTCAGCCCTTAACCCCAGTGATCAGAAATTGTCAAAACATGTTTTTCAGCAGAAATAAACACGTTTTGGCAACTTTGGTCACCCCCATGTAAGTTATAGGGCCGGAACAGCACAGTTTTCAAAACGTGTTTTTCAGCCCGAAATAAACGCATTTTCTCAGCCCTTAGAATCGCAGTGTAACTGCCTGGCTCAGAAGAGCACACTGAGTCAGCCCTTTACCCCAGTGATCAGAAATTGTCAAAACGTGTTTTTCAGCAGAAATAAACACGTTTTGGCAACTTTGGTCACCCCCATGTAAGTTATAGGGCAGGAACAGCACAGTTTTCAAAACGTGTTTTTCAGCCCGAAATAAACGCTTTTTCTCAGCCCTTGGAATCGCAGTGTAACTGCATGGCTCAGAAGAGCACACTGAGTCAGCCCTTTACCCCAGTGATCAGAAATTGTAAAAACGTGTTTTACAGCAGAAATAAATACGTTTTGGCAACTTTGGTCACCCCCTTGTAAGTTATAGGGCAGGAACAGCACAGTTTTCAAAACGTGTTTTTCAGCCCTAAATAAACGCGTTTTCTCATCCCTTGGAATCGCAGTGTAACTGACTTGCTCAGAAGAGCCCACTGAGTCAGCCCTTAACCCCAATGTGTAGAAATTGTCAAAACGTGTTTTTCAGCAGAAATAAACACGTTTTGGCATCTTTGGTCACCCCCATGTAAGTTATAGGGCAGGAACAGCATACTTTTCAAAACGTGTTTTTCAGACCGAAATAAACGCGTTTTCTCAGCCCTTGGAATCGCAGTGTAACTGCCTGTTTCAGAAGAGCCCACTGAGTCAGCCCTTAACCCGAAAATGCAGATATTGTCAAAACGTGTTTTTCAGCAGAAATAAACACGTTTTGGCAACTTTGGTCACCCCCATGTAAGTTATAGGGCAGGAACAGCACACTTTTCAAAACGTGTTTTTCAGCCCGAAATAAACGCATTTTCTCAGCCCTTAGAATCGCAGTGTAACTACCTGGCTCAGAAGAGCACACTGAGTCAGCCCTTAACCCCAGTGATCAGAAATTGTCAAAACATGTTTTTCAGCAGAAATAAACACGTTTTGGCAACTTTGGTCACCCCCATGTAAGTTATAGGTCAGGAACAGCACAGTTTTCAAAACGTGTTTTTCAGCCCGAAATAAACGCTTTTTCTCAGCACTTGGAATCGCAGTGTAACTGCTTGGCTCAGAAGAGCACACTGAGTCAGCCCTTCACCCCAGTGATCAGAAATTGTCAAAACGTGTTTTTCAGCAGAAATAAACACGTTTTGGCAACTTTGGTCACCAACATGTATCTTATAGGGCAGGAACTGCACAGTTTTCAAAACGTGTTTTTCAGCCCGAAATAAACGCTTTTTCTCAGAACTTGGAATCGCAGTGTAACTGCTTGGCTCAGAAGAGCACACTGAGTCAGCCCTTTACCCCAGTGATCAGAAATTGTCAAAACGTGTTTTTCAGCAGAAATAAATACGTTTTGGCAACCTTGGTCACCCCCATGTAAGTTATAGGGCAGGAACAACACAGTTTTCAAAGCGTGTTTTTCAGCCCGAAATAAACGCTTTTTCTCAGCTCTTGGAATCGCAGTGTAACTGCCTGGCTCAGAAGAGCACACTGAGTCAGCCCTTCACCCCAGTGATCAGAAATTGTCAAAACGTGTTTTTCAGCAGAAATAAACACGTTTTGGCAACTTTGGTCACCAACATGTAACTTATAGGGCAGGAACAGCACAGTTTTCAAAACGTGTTTTTCTGCCCGAAATAAACGCTTTTTCTCAGCACTTGGAATCGCAGTGTAACTGCCTGGCTCAGAAGAGCACACTGAGTCAGCCCTTAACCCCAGTGTGCAGAAATTGTCAAAACTTGTTTTTCAGCAGAAATAAACACGTTTTGGCAACATTGGTCACCCCCATGTAAGTTATAGGGCAGGAACAGAACAGTTTTCAAAACGTGTTTTTCAGCCCGAAATAAACGCTTTTTTTCAGCACTTGGAATCGCAGTGTAACTGCTTGGCTCAGAAGAGCACACTGAGTCAGCCCTTCACCCCAGTGATCAGAAATTGCCAAAACATGTTTTTCAGCAGAAATAAACACGTTTTGGCAACTTTGGTCACCCCCATGTAAGTTATAGGGCAGGAACAGCACTGTTTTCAAAACGTGTTTTTCAGCCCGAAATAAACGCTTTTTCTCAGCGCTTGGAATCGCAGTGTAACTGCATGGCTCAGAAGAGCACACTGAGTCAGCCCTTTACCCCAGTGATCAGAAATTGTCAAAACGTGTTTTTCAGCAGAAATAAATACGTTTTGGCAACTTTGGTCACCCCCATGTAAGTTATAGGGCAGGAACAGCACAGTTTTCAAAACGTGTTTTTCAGCCCGAAATAAACGCTTTTTCTCAGCACTTGGAATCGCAGTGTATCTGCCTGGCTCAGAAGAGCACACTGAGTCAGCCCTTAACCCCAGTGTGTAGAAATTGTCAAAACGTGTTTTTCAGCAGAAATAAACAGGTTTTGGCAACTTTGGTCACCAACATGTAAGTTATAGGGCAGGAACAGCACAGGTTTCAAAACGTGTTTTTCAGCCCGAAATAAACGCGTTTTCTCAGCCCTTAGAATCGCAGTGTAACTACCTGGCTCAGAAGAGCACACTGAGTCAGCCCTTAACCCCAGTGTGCAGAAATTGTCAAAACGTGTTTTTCAGCAGAAATAAACACGTTTTGGCAACTTTGGTCACCCCCATGTAAGTTATAGGGCAGGAACAGCACAGTTTTCAAAACGTGTTTTTCAGCCCGAAATAAACGCTTTTTCTCAGCTCTTGGAATCGCAGTGTAACTGCCTGGCTCAGAAGAGCACACTGAGTCAGCCCTTCACCCCAGTGATCAGAAATTGTCAAAACGTGTTTTTCAGCAGAAATAAACACGTTTTGGCAACTTTGGTCACCCCCATGTAAGTTATAGGGCAGGAACAGCACAGTTTTCAAAACGTGTTTTTCAGCCCGAAATAAACGCTTTTTCTCAGCCCTTATAATCGCAGTGTAACTGCCTGGCTCAGAAGAGCACACTGAGTCAGCCCTTAACCCCAGTGTGCAGAAATTGTCAAAACGTGTTTTTCAGCAGAAATAAACAGGTTTTGGCAACTTTGGTCACCAACATGTAACTTATAGGGGAGGAACAGCACAGGTTTCAAAACGTGTTTTTCAGCCCGAAATACACGCGTTTTCTCAGCCCTTAGAATCGCAGTGTAACTGCCTGGCTCAGAAGAGCACACTGAGTCAGCCCTTAACCCCAGTGTGCAGAAATTGTCAAAACGTGTTTTTCAGCAGAAATAAACACGTTTTGGCAACATTGGTCACCCCCATGTAAGTTATAGGGCAGGAACAGCACAGTTTTCAAAACGTGTTTTTCAGCCCGAAATAAACGCTTTTTCTCAGCACTTGGAATCGCAGTGTAACTGCTTGGCTCAGAAGAGCACACTGAGTCAGCCCTTAACCCCAGTGATCAGAAATTGTCAAAACATGTTTTTCAGCAGAAATAAACACGTTTTGGCAACTTTGGTCACCCCCATGTAAGTTATAGGGCAGGAACAGCATAGTTTTCAAAACGTGTTTTTCAGCCTGAAATAAACGCTTTTTTTCAGCACTTGGAATCGCAGTGTAACTGCTTGGCTCAGAAGAGCACACTGAGTCAGCCCTTAACCCCAGTGATCAGAAATTGTCAAAACATGTTTTTCAGCAGAAATAAACACGTTTTGGCAACTTTGGTCACCCCCATGTAAGTTATAGGGCAGGAACAGCACAGTTTTCAAAACGTGTTTTTCAGCCCGAAATAAACGCTTTTTCTCAGCTCTTGGAATCGCAGTGTAACTGCCTGGCTCAGAAGAGCACACTGAGTCAGCCCTTCACCCCAGTGATCAGAAATTGTCAAAACGTGTTTTTCAGCAGAAATAAACACGTTTTGGCAACTTTGGTCACCAACATGTAACTTATAGGGCAGGAACAGCACAGTTTTCAAAACGTGTTTTTCAGCCCGAAATAAACGCTTTTTCTCAGCCCTTGGAATCGCAGTGCTACTGCCTGTCTCAGAAGAGCACACTGAGTCAGCCCTTAACCCCAGTGATCAGAAATTGTCAAAACGTGTTTTTCAGCAGAAATAAACACGTTTTTGCAACTTTGTTCACCCCCATATAAGTTATAGGGCAGGAACAGCACAGTTTTCAAAACGTGTTTTTCAGCCCGAAATAAACGCGTTTTCTCATCCCTTGGAATCGCAGTGTAACTGACTTGCTCAGAAGAGCCCACTGAGTCAGCCCTTAACCCCAATGTGTAGAAATTGTCAAAACGTGTTTTTCAGCAGAAATAAACACGTTTTGGCAACTTTGGTCACCCCCATGTAAGTTATAGGGCAGGAACAGCATACTTTTCAAAACGTGTTTTTCAGACCGAAATAAACGCGTTTTCTCAGCCCTTGGAATCGCAGTGTAACTGCCTGTTTCAGAAGAGCCCACTGAGTCAGCCCTTAACCCGAAAATGCAGATATTGTCAAAACGTGTTTTTCAGCAGAAATAAACACGTTTTGGCAACTTTGGTCACCCCCATTTAAGTTATAGGGCAGGAACAGCACACTTTTCAAAACGTGTTTTTCAGCACGAAATAAACGCTTTTTCTCAGCCCTTGGAATCGCAGTGTAACTGCCTGGCTCAGAAGAGCACACTGAGTCAGCCCTTAACCCCAGTGATCAGAAATTGTCAAAACGTGTTTTTCAGCAGAAATAAACACGTTTTGGCAACTTTGGTCACCCCCATGTAAGTTATAGGGCAGGAACAGCACAGTTTTCAAAACGTGTTTTTCAGCACGAAATAAACGCGTTTTCTCATCCCTTGGAATCGCTGTGTAACTGCCTGGCTCAGAAGAGCCCACTGTGTCAGCCCTTAACCCCAGTGTGCAGAAATTGTCAAAACGTGTTTTTCAGCAGAAATAAACATGTTTTGGCAACTTTGGTCACCCCCATGTAAGTTATAGGGCAGGAACAGCACAGTTTTCAACACGTGTTTTTCAGCCCGAAATAAACGCTTTTTCTCAGCACTTGGAATCGCAGTGTAACTGCTTGGCTCAGAAGAGCACACTGAGTCAGCCCTTAACCCCAGTGATCAGAAATTGTCAAAACATGTTTTTCAGCAGAAATAAACACGTTTTGGCAACTTTGGTCACCCCCATGTAAGTTATAGGGCAGGAACAGCATAGTTTTCAAAACGTGTTTTTCAGCCCGAAATAAACGCTTTTTTTCAGCACTTTTAATCGCAGTGTAACTGCTTGGCTCAGAAGAGCACACTGAGTCAGCCCTTAACCCCAGTGATCAGAAATTGTCAAAACGTGTTTTTCAGCAGAAATAAACACGTTTTGGCAACTTTGGTCACCCTCATGTAAGTTATAGGGCAGGAACAGCACAGTTTTCAAAACGTGTTTTTCAGCCCGAAATAAACGCTTTTTCTCAGCCCTTGGAATCGCAGTGTAACTGCATGGCTCAGAAGAGCACACTGAGTCAGCCCTTTACCCCAGTGATCAGAAATTGTAAAAACGTGTTTTACAGCAGAAATAAATACGTTTTGGCAACTTTGGTCACCCCCTTGTAAGTTATAGGGCAGGAACAGCACAGTTTTCAAAACGTGTTTTTCAGCCCGAAATAAACGCGTTTTCTCATCCCTTGGAATCGCAGTGTAACTGACTTGCTCAGAAGAGCCCACTGAGTCAGTCCTTAACCCCAATGTGTAGAAATTGTCAAAACGTGTTTTTCAGCAGAAATAAACACGTTTTGGCAACTTTGGTCACCCCCATGTAAGTTATAGGGCAGGAACAGCATACTTTTCAAAACGTGTTTTTCAGACCGAAATAAACGCGTTTTCTCAGCCCTTGGAATCGCAGTGTTACTGCCTGTTTCAGAAGAGCCCACTGAGTCAGCCCTTAACCCGAAAATGCAGATATTGTCAAAACGTGTTTTTCAGCAGAAATAAACACGTTTTGGCAACTTTGGTCACCCCCATGTAAGTTATAGGGCAGGAACAGCACACTTTTCAAAACGTGTTTTTCAGCACGAAATAAACGCTTTTTCTCAGCCCTTGGAATCGCAGTGTAACTGCCTGGCTCAGAAGAGCACACTGAGTCAGCCCTTAACCCCAGTGATCAGAAATTGTCAAAACGTGTTTTTCAGCAGAAATAAACACGTTTTGGCAACTTTGGTCACCCCCATGTAAGTTATAGGGCAGGAACAGCACAGTTTTCAAAACGTGTTTTTCAGCCCGAAATAAACGCTTTTTCTCAGCACTTGGAATCGCAGTGTAACTGCTTGGCTCAGAAGAGCACACTGAGTCAGCCCTTAACCCCAGTGATCAGAAATTGTCAAAACATGTTTTTCAGCAGAAATAAACACGTTTTGGCAACTTTGGTCACCCCCATGTAAGTTATAGGGCAGGAACAGCTTAGTTTTCAAAACGTGTTTTTCAGCCCGAAATAAACGCTTTTTTTCAGCACTTTTAATCGCAGTGTAACTGCTTGGCTCAGAAGAGCACACTGAGTCAGCCCTTAACCCCAGTGATCAGAAATTGTCAAAACATGTTTTTCAGCAGAAATAAACACGTTTTGGCAACTTTGGTCACCCCCATGTAAGTTATAGGGCAGGAACAGCACAGTTTTCAAAATGTGTTTTTCAGCCCGAAATAAACGCATTTTCTCAGCCCTTAGAATCGCAGTGTAACTGCCTGGCTCAGAAGAGCACACTGAGTCAGCCCTTTACCCCAGTGATCAGAAATTGTCAAAACGTGTTTTTCAGCAGAAATAAACACGTTTTGGCAACTTTGGTCACCCCCATGTAAGTTATAGGGCAGGAACAGCACACTTTTCAAAACGTGTTTTTCAGCACGAAATAAACGCTTTTTCTCAGCCCTTGGAATCGCAGTGAAACTGCCTGGCTCAGAAGAGCACACTGAGTCAGCCCTTAACCCCAGTGATCAGAATTTGTCAAAACGTGTTTTTCAGCTGAAATAAACAAGTTTTGGCAACTTTGGTCACCCCCATGTAAGTTATAGGGCAGGAACAGCACAGTTTTCAAAACGTGTTTTTCAGCCCGAAATAAACGCTTTTTCTCAGCCCTTGGAATCGCAGTGTAACTGCCTGGCTCAGAAGAGCACACTGAGTCAGCCCTTAACCCCAGTGATCAGAAATTGTCAAAACGTGTTTTTCAGCAGAAATAAACACGTTTTGGCAACTTTGGTCACCCCCATGTAAGTTATAGGGCAGGAACAGCACAGTTTTCAAAACGTGTTTCTCAGCCCGAAATAAACGCATTTTCTCAGCCCTTAGAATCGCATTGTAACTGCCTGGCTCAGAAGAGTACACTGAGTCAGCCCCTAACCCCAGTGTGCAGAAATTGTCAAATCGTGTTTTTCAGCAGAAATAAACAGGTTTTGGCAACTTTGGTCACCAACATGTAACTTATAGGGCAGGAACAGCACAGGTTTCATAACGTGTTTTTCAGCCCGAAATAAACGCTTTTTCTCAGCACTTGGAATCGCAGTGTAACTGCTTGGCTCAGAAGAGCACACTGAGTCAGCCCTTCACCACAGTGATCAGAAATTGTCAAAACATGTTTTTCAGCAGAAATAAACACGTTTTGGCAACTTTGGTCACCCCTATGTAAGTTATAGGGCAGGAACAGCACAGTTTTCAAAACGTGTTTTTCAGCCCGAAATAAACGCTTTTTCTCAGCACTTGGAATCGCAGTGTAACTGCTTGGCTCAGAAGAGCACACTGAGACAGCCCTTAACCCCAGTGATCAGAAATTGTCAAAACGTGTTTTTCAGCAGAAATAAACACGTTTTGGCAACTTTGGTCACCCCCATGTAAGTTATAGGCAGGAAAAGCACAGTTTTCAAAACGTGTTTTTCAGCCTGAAATAAACGCTTTTTCTCAACACTTGGAATCGCAATGTAACTGCCTGGCTGAGAAGAGCACACTGAGTCAGCCCTTAACCCCAGTGATCAGAAATTGTCAAAACGTGTTTTTCAACAGAAATAAACACGTTTTGGCAACTTTCGTCACCCCCATGTAAGTTATAGGGCAGGAACAGCACACTTTTCAAAACGTGTTTTTCAGTCCGAAATAAACGCGTTTTCTCAGCCCTTGGAATAGCAGTGTTACTGCCTGTTTCAGAAAAGCCCACTAAGTCAGCCCTTAACCCGAAAATGCAGATATTGTCAAAACGTGTTTTTCAGCAGAAATAAACACGTTTTGGCAACTTTGGTCACCCCCATATAAGTTATAGGGCAGGAACAGCACAGTTTTCAAAACGTGTTTCTCAGCCCGAAATAAACGCATTTTCTCAGCCCTTAGAATCGCATTGTAACTGCCTGCCTCAGAAGAGTACACTAAGTCAGCCCTTAACCCCAGTGTGCAGAAATTGTCAAATCGTGTTTTTCAGCAGAAATAAACAGGTTTTGGCAACTTTGGTCACCAACATGTAACTTATAGGGCAGGAACAGCACAGGTTTCATAACGTGTTTTTCAGCCCGAAATAAACGCTTTTTCTCAGCACTTGGAATCGCAGTGTAACTGCTTGGCTCAGAAGAGCACACTGAGTCAGCCCTTCACCACAGTGATCAGAAATTGTCAAAACATGTTTTTCAGCAGAAATAAACACGTTTTGGCAACTTTGGTCACCCCTATGTAAGTTATAGGGCAGGAACAGCACAGTTTTCAAAACGTGTTTTTCAGCCCGAAATAAACGCTTTTTCTCAGCACTTGGAATCGCAGTGTAACTGCTTGGCTCAGAAGAGCACATGAGACAGCCCTTAACCCCAGTGATCAGAAATTGTCAAAACGTGTTTTTCAGCAGAAATAAACACGTTTTGGCAACTTTGGTCACCCCCATGTAAGTTATAGGTGAGGAACAGCACAGTTTTCAAAACGTGTTTTTCAGCCCGAAATAAACTCTTTTTCTCAGCACTTGGAATCGCAGTGTAACTGCTTGGCTCAGAAGAGCACACTGAGTCAGCCCTTAACCCCAGTGATCAGAAATTGTCAAAACGTGTTTTTCAGCAGAAATAAACACGTTTTGGCAACTTTGGTCTCCCCCATGTAAGTTATAGGGCAGGAACAGCACAGTATTCAAAACGTGTTTTTCAGCCCGAAATAAACTCTTTTTCTCAGCACTTTGAATCGCAGTGTAACTGCCTGTTTCAGAAGAGCCCACTGAGTCAGCCCTTAACCCGAAAATGCAGATATTGTCAAAACGTGTTTTTCAGCAGAAATAAACACGTTTTGGCAACTTTGGTCACCCCCATGTAAGTTATAGGGCAGGAACAGCACAGTTTTCAAAGCGTGTTTTTCAGCCCGAAATAAACGCTTTTTCACAGCCCTTGGAATCGCAGTGTAACTGCATGGCTCAGAAGAGCACACTGAGTCAGCCCTTTACCCCAGTGATCAGAAATTGTCAAAACGTGTTTTTCAGCAGAAATAAATACGTTTTGGCAACTTTGGTCACCCCCATGTAAGTTATAGGGCAGGAACAACACAGTTTTCAAAGCGTGTTTTTCAGCCCGAAATAAACGCTTTTTCTCAGCTCTTGGAATCGCAGTGTAACTGCCTGGCTCAGAAGAGCACACTGAGTCAGCCCTTCACCCCAGTGATCAGAAATTGTCAAAACGTGTTTTTCAGCAGAAATAAACACGTTTTGGCAACTTTGGTCACCAACATGTAACTTATAGGGCAGGAACAGCACAGTTTTCAAAACGTGTTTTTCAGCCCGAAATAAACGCTTTTTCTCAGCACTTGGAATCGCAGTGTAACTGCCTGGCTCAGAAGAGCACACTGAGTCAGCCCTTAACCCCAGTTTGCAGAAATTGTCAAAACGTGTTTTTCAGCAGAAATAAACAGGTTTTGGCAACTTTGGTCACCAACATGTAACTTATAGGGCAGGAACAGCACAGGTTTCAAAACGTGTTTTTCAGCCCGAAATAAACGCTTTTTTTCAGCACTTGGAATCGCAGTGTAACTGCTTGGCTCAGAAGAGCACACTGAGTCAGCCCTTAACCCCAGTGATCAGAAATTGTCAAAACATGTTTTTCAGCAGAAATAAACACGTTTTGGCAACTTTGGTCACCCCCATGTAAGTTATCGGGCAGGAACAGCACAGTTTTCAAAACGTGTTTTTCAGACCGAAATAAACGCTTTTTCTCAGCACTTGGAATCGCAGTGTAACTGCCTGGCTCAGAAGAGCACACTGAGTCAGCCCTTAACCCCAGTGTGCAGAAATTGTCAAAACGTGTTTTTCAGCAGAAATAAACAGGTTTTGGCAACTTTGGTCACCCCCATGTAAGTTATAGGGCAGGAACAGCACAGTTTTCAAAACGTGTTTTTCAGCCCGAAATAAACGCTTTTTCTCAGCCCTTGGAATCGCAGTGTAACTGCCTGGCTCAGAAGAGCCCACTGTGTCAGCCCTTAACCCCAGTGATCAGAAATTGTCAAAACGTGTTTTTCAGCAGAAATAAACACGTTTTGGCAACTTTGGTCACCCCCATGTAAGTTATAGGGCAGGAACAGCACAGTTTTCAAAACGTGTTTTTCAGCCCGAAATAAACGCTTTTTCTCAGCCCTTAGAATCGCAGTGTAACTGCCTGGCTCAGAAGAGCACACTGAGTCAGCCCTTAACCCCAGTGTGCAGAAATTGTCAAAACGTGTTTTTCAGCAGAAATAAACAGGTTTTGGCAACTTTGGTCACAAACATGTAACTTATAGGGGAGGAACAGCACAGGTTTCAAAACGTGTTTTTCAGCCCGAAATACACGCGTTTTCTCAGCCCTTAGAATCGCAGTGTAACTGCCTGGCTCAGAAGAGCACACTGAGTCAGCCCTTAACCCCAGTGTGCAGAAATTGTCAAAACGTGTTTTTCAGCAGAAATAAACACGTTTTGGCAACATTGGTCACCCCCATGTAAGTTATAGGGCAGGAACAGCACAGTTTTCAAAACGTGTTTTTCAGCCCGAAATAAACGCTTTTTCTCAGCACTTGGAATCGCAGTGTAACTGCTTGGCTCAGAAGAGCACACTGAGTCAGCCCTTAACCCCAGTGATCAGAAATTGTCAAAACATGTTTTTCAGCAGAAATAAACACGTTTTGGCAACTTTGGTCACCCCCATGTAAGTTATAGGGCAGGAACAGCATAGTTTTCAAAACGTGTTTTTCAGCCCGAAATAAACGCTTTTTTTCAGCACTTTTAATCGCAGTGTAACTGCTTGGCTCAGAAGAGCACACTGAGTCAGCCCTTAACCCCAGTGATCAGAAATTGTCAAAACATGTTTTTCAGCAGAAATAAACACGTTTTGGCAACTTTGGTCACCCCCATTTAAGTTATAGGGCAGGAACAGCACAGTTTTCAAAACGTGTTTTTCAGCCCGAAATAAACGCTTTTTCACAGCACTTGGAATCGCAGTGTAACTTCTTGGCTCAGAAGAGCACACTGAGTCAGCCCTTCACCCCAGTGATCAGAAATTGTCAAAACGTGTTTTTCAGCAGAAATAAACACGTTTTGGCAACTTTGGTCACCCCCATGTAAGTTATAGGGCAGGAACAGCACAGTTTTCAAAACGTGTTTTTCAGCCCGAAATAAACGCTTTTTCTCAGCACTTGGAATCGCAGAGTAACTGCTTGGCTCAGAAGAGCACACTGAGTCAGCCCTTAACCCCAGTGATCAGAAATTGTCAAAACATGTTTTTCAGCAGAAATAAACACGTTTTGGCAACTTTGGTCACCCCCATGTAAGTTATAGGGCAGGAACAGCATAGTTTTCAAAACGTGTTTTTCAGCCTGAAATAAACGCTTTTTTTCAGCACTTGGAATCGCAGTGTAACTGCTTGGCTCAGAAGAGCACACTGAGTCAGCCCTTAACCCCAGTGATCAGAAATTGTCAAAACATGTTTTTCAGCAGAAATAAACACGTTTTGGCAACTTTGGTCACCCCCATGTAAGTTATAGGGCAGGAACAGCACAGTTTTCAAAACGTGTTTTTCAGCCCGAAATAAACGCTTTTTCTCAGCTCTTGGAATCGCAGTGTAACTGCCTGGCTCAAAAGAGCACACTGAGTCAGCCCTTCACCCCAGTGATCAGAAATTGTCAAAACGTGTTTTTCAGCAGAAATAAACACGTTTTGGCAACTTTGGTCACCAACATGTAACTTATAGGGCAGGAACTGCACAGTTTTCAAAACGTGTTTTTCAGCCCGAAATAAACGCTTTTTCTCAGCCCTTGGAATCGCAGTGCTACTGCCTGTCTCAGAAGAGCACACTGAGTCAGCCCTTAACCCCAGTGATCAGAAATTGTCAAAACGTGTTTTTCAGCAGAAATAAACACGTTTTGGCAACTTTGGTCACCCCCATGTAAGTTATAGGGCAGGAACAGCACAGTTTTCAAAACGTGTTTTTCAGCCCGAAATAAACGCGTTTTCTCATCCCTTGGAATCGCAGTGTAACTGACTTGCTCAGAAGAGCCCACTGAGTCAGCCCTTAACCCCAATGTGTAGAAATTGTCAAAACGTGTTTTTCAGCAGAAATAAACACGTTTTGGCAACTTTGGTCACCCCCATGTAAGTTATAGGGCAGGAACAGCATACTTTTCAAAACGTGTTTTTCAGACCGAAATAAACGCGTTTTCTCAGCCCTTGGAATCGCAGTGTAACTGCCTGTTTCAGAAGAGCCCACTGAGTCAGCCCTTAACCCGAAAATGCAGATATTGTCAAAACGTGTTTTTCAGCAGAAATAAACACGTTTTGGCAACTTTGGTCACCCCCATGTAAGTTATAGGGCAGGAACAGCACACTTTTCAAAACGTGTTTTTCAGCACGAAATAAACGCTTTTTCTCAGCCCTTGGAATCGCAGTGTAACTGCCTGGCTCAGAAGAGCACACTGAGTCAGCCCTTAACCCCAGTGATCAGAAATTGTCAAAACGTGTTTTTCAGCAGAAATAAACACGTTTTGGCAACTTTGGTCACCCCCATGTAAGTTATAGGGCAGGAACAGCACAGTTTTCAAAACGTGTTTTTCAGCCCGAAATAAACGCTTTTTCTCAGCACTTGGAATCGCAGTGTAACTGCTTGGCTCAGAAGAGCACACTGAGTCAGCCCTTAACCCCAGTGATCAGAAATTGTCAAAACATGTTTTTCAGCAGAAATAAACACGTTTTGGCAACTTTGGTCACCCCCATGTAAGTTATAGGGCAGGAACAGCATAGTTTTCAGAACGTGTTTTTCAGCCCGAAATAAACGCTTTTTTTCAGCACTTTTAATCGCAGTGTAACTGCTTGGCTCAGAAGAGCACACTGAGTCAGCCCTTAACCCCAGTGATCAGAAATTGTCAAAACATGTTTTTCAGCAGAAATAAACACGTTTTGGCAACTTTGGTCACCCCCATGTAAGTTATAGGGCAGGAACAGCACAGTTTTCAAAACGTGTTTTTCAGCCCGAAATAAACGCATTTTCTCAGCCCTTAGAATCGCAGTGTAACTGCCTGGCTCAGAAGAGCACACTGAGTCAGCCCTTTACCCCAGTGATCAGAAATTGTCAAAACGTGTTTTTCAGCAGAAATAAACACGTTTTGGCAACTTTGGTCACCCCCATGTAAGTTATAGGGCAGGAACAGCACAGTTTTCAAAACGTGTTTTTCAGCCCGAAATAAACGCTTTTTCTCAGCACTTGGAATCGCAGTGTAACTGCTTGGCTCAGAAGAGCACACTGAGTCAGCCCTTTACCCCAGTGATCAGAAATTGTAAAAACGTGTTTTTCAGCAGAAATAAATACGTTTTGGCAACTTTGGTCACCCCCATGTAAGTTATGGGGCAGGAACAACACAGTTTTCAAAACGTGTTTTTCAGCCCGAAATAAACGCTTTTTCTCAGCTCTTGGAATCGCAGTGTAACTGCCTGGCTCAGAAGAGCACACTGAGTCAGCCCTTCACCCCAGTGATCAGAAATTGTCAAAACGTGTTTTTCAGCAGAAATAAACACGTTTTGGCAACTTTGGTCACCAACATGTAACTTATAGGGCAGGAACAGCACAGTTTTCAAAACGTGTTTTTCAGCCCGAAATAAACGCTTTTTCTCAGCACTTGGAATCGCAGTGTAACTGCCTGGCTCAGAAGAGCACACTGAGTCAGCCCTTAACCCCAGTGTGCAGAAATTGTCAAAACATGTTTTTCAGCAGAAATAAACACGTTTTGGCAACTTTGGTCACCCCCATGTAAGTTATAGGGCAGGAACAGCATAGTTTTCAAAACGTGTTTTTCAGCCCGAAATAAACGCTTTTTTTCAGCACTTTTAATCGCAGTGTAACTGCTTGGCTCAGAAGAGCACACTGAGTCAGCCCTTAACCCCAGTGATCAGAAATTGTCAAAACATGTTTTTCAGCAGAAATAAACACGTTTTGGCAACTTTGGTCACCCCCATGTAAGTTATAGGGCCGGAACAGCACAGTTTTCAAAACGTGTTTTTCAGACCGAAATAAACGCGTTTTCTCAGCCCTTGGAATCGCAGTGTAACTGCCTGTTTCAGAAGAGCCCACTGAGTCAGCCCTTAACCCGAAAATGCAGATATTGTCAAAACGTGTTTTTCAGCAGAAATAAACACGTTTTGGCAACTTTGGTCACCCCCATGTAAGTTATAGGGCAGGAACAGCACACTTTTCAAAACGTGTTTTTCAGCACGAAATATACGCTTTTTCTCAGCCCTTGGAATCGCAGTGTAACTGCCTGGCTCAGAAGAGCACACTGAGTCAGCCCTTAACCCCAGTGATCAGAAATTGTCAAAACGTGTTTTTCAGCAGAAATAAACACGTTTTGGCAACTTTGGTCACCCCCATGTAAGTTATCGGGCAGGAACAGCACAGTTTTCAAAACGTGTTTTTCAGACCGAAATAAACGCTTTTTCTCAGCACTTGGAATCGCAGTGTAACTGCCTGGCTCAGAAGAGCACACTGAGTCAGCCCTTAACCCCAGTGTGCAGAAATTGTCAAAACGTGTTTTTCAGCAGAAATAAACAGGTTTTGGCAACTTTGGTCACCCCCATGTAAGTTATAGGGCAGGAACAGCACAGTTTTCAAAACGTGTTTTTCAGCCCGAAATAAACGCTTTTTCTCAGCCCTTGGAATCGCAGTGTAACTGCCTGGCTCAGAAGAGCCCACTGTGTCAGCCCTTAACCCCAGTGATCAGAAATTGTCAAAACGTGTTTTTCAGCAGAAATAAACACGTTTTGGCAACTTTGGTCACCCCCATGTAAGTTATAGGGCAGGAACAGCACAGTTTTCAAAACGTGTTTTTCAGCCCGAAATAAACGCTTTTTCTCAGCCCTTAGAATCGCAGTGTAACTGCCTGGCTCAGAAGAGCACACTGAGTCAGCCCTTAACCCCAGTGTGCAGAAATTGTCAAAACGTGTTTTTCAGCAGAAATAAACAGGTTTTGGCAACTTTGGTCACAAACATGTAACTTATAGGGGAGGAACAGCACAGGTTTCAAAACGTGTTTTTCAGCCCGAAATACACGCGTTTTCTCAGCCCTTAGAATCGCAGTGTAACTGCCTGGCTCAGAAGAGCACACTGAGTCAGCCCTTAACCCCAGTGTGCAGAAATTGTCAAAACGTGTTTTTCAGCAGAAATAAACACGTTTTGGCAACATTGGTCACCCCCATGTAAGTTATAGGGCAGGAACAGCACAGTTTTCAAAACGTGTTTTTCAGCCCGAAATAAACGCTTTTTCTCAGCACTTGGAATCGCAGTGTAACTGCTTGGCTCAGAAGAGCACACTGAGTCAGCCCTTAACCCCAGTGATCAGAAATTGTCAAAACATGTTTTTCAGCAGAAATAAACACGTTTTGGCAACTTTGGTCACCCCCATGTAAGTTATAGGGCAGGAACAGCATAGTTTTCAAAACGTGTTTTTCAGCCCGAAATAAACGCTTTTTTTCAGCACTTTTAATCGCAGTGTAACTGCTTGGCTCAGAAGAGCACACTGAGTCAGCCCTTAACCCCAGTGATCAGAAATTGTCAAAACATGTTTTTCAGCAGAAATAAACACGTTTTGGCAACTTTGGTCACCCCCATTTAAGTTATAGGGCAGGAACAGCACAGTTTTCAAAACGTGTTTTTCAGCCCGAAATAAACGCTTTTTCACAGCACTTGGAATCGCAGTGTAACTTCTTGGCTCAGAAGAGCACACTGAGTCAGCCCTTCACCCCAGTGATCAGAAATTGTCAAAACGTGTTTTTCAGCAGAAATAAACACGTTTTGGCAACTTTGGTCACCCCCATGTAAGTTATAGGGCAGGAACAGCACAGTTTTCAAAACGTGTTTTTCAGCCCGAAATAAACGCTTTTTCTCAGCACTTGGAATCGCAGAGTAACTGCTTGGCTCAGAAGAGCACACTGAGTCAGCCCTTAACCCCAGTGATCAGAAATTGTCAAAACATGTTTTTCAGCAGAAATAAACACGTTTTGGCAACTTTGGTCACCCCCATGTAAGTTATAGGGCAGGAACAGCATACTTTTCAAAACGTGTTTTTCAGACCGAAATAAACGCGTTTTCTCAGCCCTTGGAATCGCAGTGTAACTGCCTGTTTCAGAAGAGCCCACTGAGTCAGCCCTTAACCCGAAAATGCAGATATTGTCAAAACGTGTTTTTCAGCAGAAATAAACACGTTTTGGCAACTTTGGTCACCCCCATGTAAGTTATAGGGCAGGAACAGCACACTTTTCAAAACGTGTTTTTCAGCACGAAATAAACGCTTTTTCTCAGCCCTTGGAATCGCAGTGTAACTGCCTGGCTCAGAAGAGCACACTGAGTCAGCCCTTAACCCCAGTGATCAGAAATTGTCAAAACGTGTTTTTCAGCAGAAATAAACACGTTTTGGCAACTTTGGTCACCCCCATGTAAGTTATAGGGCAGGAACAGCACAGTTTTCAAAACGTGTTTTTCAGCCCGAAATAAACGCTTTTTCTCAGCACTTGGAATCGCAGTGTAACTGCTTGGCTCAGAAGAGCACACTGAGTCAGCCCTTAACCCCAGTGATCAGAAATTGTCAAAACATGTTTTTCAGCAGAAATAAACACGTTTTGGCAACTTTGGTCACCCCCATGTAAGTTATAGGGCAGGAACAGCATAGTTTTCAGAACGTGTTTTTCAGCCCGAAATAAACGCTTTTTTTCAGCACTTTTAATCGCAGTGTAACTGCTTGGCTCAGAAGAGCACACTGAGTCAGCCCTTAACCCCAGTGATCAGAAATTGTCAAAACATGTTTTTCAGCAGAAATAAACACGTTTTGGCAACTTTGGTCACCCCCATGTAAGTTATAGGGCAGGAACAGCACAGTTTTCAAAACGTGTTTTTCAGCCCGAAATAAACGCATTTTCTCAGCCCTTAGAATCGCAGTGTAACTGCCTGGCTCAAAAGAGCACACTGAGTCAGCCCTTTACCCCAGTGATCAGAAATTGTCAAAACGTGTTTTTCAGCAGAAATAAACACGTTTTGGCAACTTTGGTCACCCCCATGTAAGTTATAGGGCAGGAACAGCACAGTTTTCAAAACGTGTTTTTCAGCCCGAAATAAACGCTTTTTCTCAGCACTTGGAATCGCAGTGTAACTGCTTGGCTCAGAAGAGCACACTGAGTCAGCCCTTTACCCCAGTGATCAGAAATTGTAAAAACGTGTTTTTCAGCAGAAATAAATACGTTTTGGCAACTTTGGTCACCCCCATGTAAGTTATGGGGCAGGAACAACACAGTTTTCAAAACGTGTTTTTCAGCCCGAAATAAACGCTTTTTCTCAGCTCTTGGAATCGCAGTGTAACTGCCTGGCTCAGAAGAGCACACTGAGTCAGCCCTTCACCCCAGTGATCAGAAATTGTCAAAACGTGTTTTTCAGCAGAAATAAACACGTTTTGGCAACTTTGGTCACCAACATGTAACTTATAGGGCAGGAACAGCACAGTTTTCAAAACGTGTTTTTCAGCCCGAAATAAACGCTTTTTCTCAGCACTTGGAATCGCAGTGTAACTGCCTGGCTCAGAAGAGCACACTGAGTCAGCCCTTAACCCCAGTGTGCAGAAATTGTCAAAACATGTTTTTCAGCAGAAATAAACACGTTTTGGCAACTTTGGTCACCCCCATGTAAGTTATAGGGCAGGAACAGCATAGTTTTCAAAACGTGTTTTTCAGCCCGAAATAAACGCTTTTTTTCAGCACTTTTAATCGCAGTGTAACTGCTTGGCTCAGAAGAGCACACTGAGTCAGCCCTTAACCCCAGTGATCAGAAATTGTCAAAACATGTTTTTCAGCAGAAATAAACACGTTTTGGCAACTTTGGTCACCCCCATGTAAGTTATAGGGCCGGAACAGCACAGTTTTCAAAACGTGTTTTTCAGACCGAAATAAACGCGTTTTCTCAGCCCTTGGAATCGCAGTGTAACTGCCTGTTTCAGAAGAGCCCACTGAGTCAGCCCTTAACCCGAAAATGCAGATATTGTCAAAACGTGTTTTTCAGCAGAAATAAACACGTTTTGGCAACTTTGGTCACCCCCATGTAAGTTATAGGGCAGGAACAGCACACTTTTCAAAACGTGTTTTTCAGCACGAAATATACGCTTTTTCTCAGCCCTTGGAATCGCAGTGTAACTGCCTGGCTCAGAAGAGCACACTGAGTCAGCCCTTAACCCCAGTGATCAGAAATTGTCAAAACGTGTTTTTCAGCAGAAATAAACACGTTTTGGCAACTTTGGTCACCCCCATGTAAGTTATCGGGCAGGAACAGCACAGTTTTCAAAACGTGTTTTTCAGACCGAAATAAACGCTTTTTCTCAGCACTTGGAATCGCAGTGTAACTGCCTGGCTCAGAAGAGCACACTGAGTCAGCCCTTAACCCCAGTGTGCAGAAATTGTCAAAACGTGTTTTTCAGCAGAAATAAACAGGTTTTGGCAACTTTGGTCACCCCCATGTAAGTTATAGGGCAGGAACAGCACAGTTTTCAAAACGTGTTTTTCAGCCCGAAATAAACGCTTTTTCTCAGCCCTTGGAATCGCAGTGTAACTGCCTGGCTCAGAAGAGCCCACTGTGTCAGCCCTTAACCCCAGTGATCAGAAATTGTCAAAACGTGTTTTTCAGCAGAAATAAACACGTTTTGGCAACTTTGGTCACCCCCATGTAAGTTATAGGGCAGGAACAGCACAGTTTTCAAAACGTGTTTTTCAGCCCGAAATAAACGCTTTTTCTCAGCCCTTAGAATCGCAGTGTAACTGCCTGGCTCAGAAGAGCACACTGAGTCAGCCCTTAACCCCAGTGTGCAGAAATTGTCAAAACGTGTTTTTCAGCAGAAATAAACAGGTTTTGGCAACTTTGGTCACAAACATGTAACTTATAGGGGAGGAACAGCACAGGTTTCAAAACGTGTTTTTCAGCCCGAAATACACGCGTTTTCTCAGCCCTTAGAATCGCAGTGTAACTGCCTGGCTCAGAAGAGCACACTGAGTCAGCCCTTAACCCCAGTGTGCAGAAATTGTCAAAACGTGTTTTTCAGCAGAAATAAACACGTTTTGGCAACATTGGTCACCCCCATGTAAGTTATAGGGCAGGAACAGCACAGTTTTCAAAACGTGTTTTTCAGCCCGAAATAAACGCTTTTTCTCAGCACTTGGAATCGCAGTGTAACTGCTTGGCTCAGAAGAGCACACTGAGTCAGCCCTTAACCCCAGTGATCAGAAATTGTCAAAACATGTTTTTCAGCAGAAATAAACACGTTTTGGCAACTTTGGTCACCCCCATGTAAGTTATAGGGCAGGAACAGCATAGTTTTCAAAACGTGTTTTTCAGCCCGAAATAAACGCTTTTTTTCAGCACTTTTAATCGCAGTGTAACTGCTTGGCTCAGAAGAGCACACTGAGTCAGCCCTTAACCCCAGTGATCAGAAATTGTCAAAACATGTTTTTCAGCAGAAATAAACACGTTTTGGCAACTTTGGTCACCCCCATTTAAGTTATAGGGCAGGAACAGCACAGTTTTCAAAACGTGTTTTTCAGCCCGAAATAAACGCTTTTTCACAGCACTTGGAATCGCAGTGTAACTTCTTGGCTCAGAAGAGCACACTGAGTCAGCCCTTCACCCCAGTGATCAGAAATTGTCAAAACGTGTTTTTCAGCAGAAATAAACACGTTTTGGCAACTTTGGTCACCCCCATGTAAGTTATAGGGCAGGAACAGCACAGTTTTCAAAACGTGTTTTTCAGCCCGAAATAAACGCTTTTTCTCAGCACTTGGAATCGCAGAGTAACTGCTTGGCTCAGAAGAGCACACTGAGTCAGCCCTTAACCCCAGTGATCAGAAATTGTCAAAACATGTTTTTCAGCAGAAATAAACACGTTTTGGCAACTTTGGTCACCCCCATGTAAGTTATAGGGCAGGAACAGCATACTTTTCAAAACGTGTTTTTCAGACCGAAATAAACGCGTTTTCTCAGCCCTTGGAATCGCAGTGTAACTGCCTGTTTCAGAAGAGCCCAC
This sequence comes from Atractosteus spatula, assembly GCF_055471065.1. Taxonomy (NCBI): domain Eukaryota; kingdom Metazoa; phylum Chordata; class Actinopteri; order Semionotiformes; family Lepisosteidae; genus Atractosteus; species Atractosteus spatula. The sequence goes on along the minus strand of NC_142728.1, from coordinate 10,562,828 downwards.
TGAGTCAGCCCTTAACCCGAAAATGCAGATATTGTCAAAACGTGTTTTTCAGCAGAAATAAACACGTTTTGGCAACTTTGGTCACCCCCATGTAAGTTATAGGGCAGGAACAGCACACTTTTCAAAACGTGTTTTTCAGCACGAAATAAACGCTTTTTCTCAGCCCTTGGAATCGCAGTGTAACTGCCTGGCTCAGAAGAGCACACTGAGTCAGCCCTTAACCCCAGTGATCAGAAATTGTCAAAACGTGTTTTTCAGCAGAAATAAACACGTTTTGGCAACTTTGGTCACCCCCATGTAAGTTATAGGGCAGGAACAGCACAGTTTTCAAAACGTGTTTTTCAGCCCGAAATAAACGCTTTTTCTCAGCACTTGGAATCGCAGTGTAACTGCTTGGCTCAGAAGAGCACACTGAGTCAGCCCTTAACCCCAGTGATCAGAAATTGTCAAAACATGTTTTTCAGCAGAAATAAACACGTTTTGGCAACTTTGGTCACCCCCATGTAAGTTATAGGGCAGGAACAGCATAGTTTTCAAAACGTGTTTTTCAGCCCGAAATAAACGCTTTTTTTCAGCACTTTTAATCGCAGTGTAACTGCTTGGCTCAGAAGAGCACACTGAGTCAGTCCTTAACCCCAGTGATCAGAAATTGTCAAAACATGTTTTTCAGCAGAAATAAACACGTTTTGGCAACTTTGGTCACCCCCATGTAAGTTATAGGGCAGGAACAGCACAGTTTTCAAAACGTGTTTTTCAGCCCGAAATAAACGCATTTTCTCAGCCCTTAGAATCGCAGTGTAACTGCCTGGCTCAGAAGAGCACACTGAGTCAGCCCTTTACCCCAGTGATCAGAAATTGTCAAAACGTGTTTTTCAGCAGAAATAAACACGTTTTGGAAACTTTGGTCACCCCCATGTAAGTTATAGGGCAGGAACAGCACAGTTTTCAAAACGTGTTTTTCAGCCCGAAATAAACGCTTTTTCTCAGCACTTGGAATCGCAGTGTAACTGCTTGGCTCAGAAGAGCACACTGAGTCAGCCCTTTACCCCAGTGATCAGAAATTGTAAAAACGTGTTTTTCAGCAGAAATAAATACGTTTTGGCAACTTTGGTCACCCCCATGTAAGTTATGGGGCAGGAACAACACAGTTTTCAAAACGTGTTTTTCAGCCCGAAATAAACGCTTTTTCTCAGCTCTTGGAATCGCAGTGTAACTGCCTGGCTCAGAAGAGCACACTGAGTCAGCCCTTCACCCCAGTGATCAGAAATTGTCAAAACGTGTTTTTCAGCAGAAATAAACACGTTTTGGCAACTTTGGTCACCAACATGTAACTTATAGGGCAGGAACAGCACAGTTTTCAAAACGTGTTTTTCAGCCCGAAATAAACGCTTTTTCTCAGCACTTGGAATCGCAGTGTAACTGCCTGGCTCAGAAGAGCACACTGAGTCAGCCCTTAACCCCAGTGTGCAGAAATTGTCAAAACGTGTTTTTCAGCAGAAATAAACAGGTTTTGGCAACTTTGGTCACCAACATGTAACTTATAGGGCAGGAACAGCACAGGTTTCAAAACGTGTTTTTCAGCCCGAAATAAACGCATTTTCTCAGCCCTTAGAATCGCAGTGTAACTGCTTGGCTCAGAAGAGCACACTGAGTCACCCTTAACCCCAGTGATCAGAAATTGTCAAAACGTGTTTTTCAGCAGAAATAAACACGTTTTGGCAACATTGGTCACCCCCATGTAAGTTATAGGGCAGGAACAGCACAGTTTTCAAAACGTGTTTTTCAGCCCGAAATAAACGCTTTTTCACACGCTTGGAATCGCAGTGTAACTGCTTGGCTCAGAAGAGCACTCTGAGTCAGCCCTTCACCCCAGTGATCAGAAATTGTCAAAACGTGTTTTTCAGCAGAAATAAACACGTTTTGGCAACTTTGGTCACCCCCATGTAAGTTATAGGGCAGGAACAGCACAGTTTTCAAAACGTGTTTTTCAGCCCGAAATAAACGCTTTTTCTCAGCACTTGGAATCGCAGTGTAACTGCTTGGCTCAGAAGAGCACACTGAGTCAGCCCTTAACCCCATGATCAGAAATTGTCAAAACATGTTTTTCAGCAGAAATAAACACGTTTTGGCAACTTTGGTCACCCCCATGTAAGTTATAGGGCAGGAACAGCATAGTTTTCAAAACGTGTTTTTCAGCCTGAAATAAACGCTTTTTTTCAGCACTTGGAATCGCAGTGTAACTGCTTGGCTCAGAAGAGCACACTGAGTCAGCCCTTAACCCCAGTGATCAGAAATTGTCAAATCATGTTTTTCAGCAGAAATAAACACGTTTTGGCAACTTTGGTCACCCCCATGTAAGTTATAGGGCAGGAACAGCACAGTTTTCAAAACGTGTTTTTCAGCCCGAAATAAACGCGTTTTTTCAGCCCTTGGAATCGCAGTGTAACTGCCTGGCTCAGAAGAGCACACTGAGTCAGCCTTTTACCCCAGTGATCAGAAATTGTCAAAACGTGTTTTTCAGCAGAAATAAACACGTTTTGGCAACTTTGGTCACCCCCATGTAAGTTATAGGGCAGGAACAGCACAGTTTTCAAAACGTGTTTTTCAGCACGAAATAAACACGTTTTTTCAGCCCTTGGAATCGCAGTGTAACTGCCTGGCTCAGAAGAGCACACTGAGTCAGCCCTTTACCCCAGTGATCAGAAATTGTCAAAACGTGTTTTTCAGCAGAAATAAACACGTTTTGGCAACTTTGGTCACCCCCATGTAAGTTATAGGGCAGGAACAGCACAGTTTTCAAAACGTGTTTTTCAGCCCGAAATAAACGCTATTTCTCAGCCCTTGGAATCGCAGTGTAGCTGCCTGGCTCAGAAGAGCACACTGAGTCAGCCCTTAACCCCAGCGATCAGAAATTGTCAAAACGTGTTTTTCAGCAGAAATAAACACGTTTTGGCAACTTTGGTCACCCCCATGTAAGTTATAGGGCAGGAACAGCACAGTTTTCAAAACGTGTTTTTCAGCCCGAAATAAACGCTTTTTCTCAGCACTTGGAATCGCAGTGTAACTGCTTGGCTCAGAAGAGCACACTGAGTCAGCCCTTAACCCCAGTGATCAGAAATGGTCAAAACGTGTTTTTCAGCAGAAATAAACACGTTTTTGCAACTTTGGTCACCAACATGTAACTTATAGGGCAGGAACAGCACAGTTTTAAAAACGTGTTTTTCAGCCTGAAATAAACGCTTTTTCTCAGCACTTGGAATCACAGTGTAACTGCTTGGCTCAGAAGAGCACACTGAGTCAGCCCTTCACCCCAGTGATCAGAAATTGTCAAAACGTGTTTTTCAGCAGAAATAAACACGTTTTGGCAACTTTGGTCACCCCCATGTAAGCTATAGGGCAGGAACAGCACAGTTTTCAAAACGTGTTTTTCAGCCCGAAATAAACGCATTTTCTCAGCTCTTAGAATCGCAGTGTAACTGCATGGCTCAGAAGAGCACACTGAGTCAGCCCTTAACCCCAGTGTGCAGAAATTGTCAAAACGTGTTTTTCAGCAGAAATAAACACGTTTTGGCAACTTTGGTCACCAACATGTAACTTATAGGGCATGAACAGCACAGTTTTCAAAACGTGTTTTTCAGCCCGAAATAAACGCTTTTTCTCAGCCCTTGGAATCGCAGTGCAACTGCCTGTCTCAGAAGAGCACACTGAGTCAGCCCTTAACCCCAGTGATCAGAAATTGTCAAAACGTGTTTTTCAGCAGAAATAAACACGTTTTGGCAACTTTGTTCACCCCCATGTAAGTTATAGGGCAGGAACAGCACAGTTTTCAAAACGTGTTTTTCAGCCCGAAATAAACGCGTTTTCTCATCCCTTGGAATCGCAGTGTAACTGCCTGGCTCAGAAGACCCCACTGAGTCAGCCCTTAACCCCAATGTGTAGAAATTGTCAAAACGTGTTTTTCAGCAGAAATAAACACGTTTTGGCAACTTTGGTCACCCCCATGTAAGTTATAGGGCAGGAACAGCACACTTTTCAAAACGTGTTTTTCAGCCCGAAATAAACGCGTTTTCTCAGCCCTTGGAATCGCAGTGTAACTGCCTGTTTCAGAAGAGCCCACTGATTCAGCCCTTAACCCGAAAATGCAGATATTGTCAAAACGTGTTTTTCAGCAGAAATAAACACGTTTTTGGCAACTTTGGTCACCCCCATGTAAGTTATAGGGCAGGAACAGCACACTTTTCAAAACGTGTTTTTCAGCACGAAATAAACGCTTTTTCTCAGCCCTTGGAATCGCAGTGTAACTGCATGGCTCAGAAGAGCACACTGAGTCAGCCCTTAACCCCAGTGATCAGAAATTGTCAAAACGTGTTTTTCAGCAGAAATAAACACGTTTTGGCAACTTTGGTCACCCCCATGTAAGTTATAGGGCAGGAACAGCACAGTTTTCAAAACGTGTTTTTCAGCCCGAAATAAACGCTTTTTCTCAGCCCTTAGAATCGCAGTGTAACAGCCTGGCTCAGAAGAGCACACTGAGTCAGCCCTTAACCCCAGTGTGCAGAAATTGTCAAAACGTGTTTTTCAGCAGAAATAAACAGGTTTTGGCAACTTTGGTCACCAACATGTAACTTATAGGGGAGGAACAGCATAGGTTTCAAAACGTGTTTTTCAGCCCGAAATACACGCGTTTTCTCAGCCCTTAGAATCGCAGTGTAACTGCCTGGCTCAGAAGAGCACACTGAGTCAGCCCTTAACCCCAGTGTGCAGAAATTGTCAAAACATGTTTTTCAGCAGAAATAAACACGTTTTGGCAACATTGGTCACCCCCATGTAAGTTATAGGACAGGAACAGCACAGTTTTCAAAACGTGTTTTTCAGCCCGAAATAAACGCTTTTTCACAGCACTTGGAATCGCAGAGTAACTGCTTGGCTCAGAAGAGCACACTGAGTCAGCCCTTCACCCCAGTGATCAGAAATTGTCAAAACGTGTTTTTCAGCAGAAATAAACACGTTTTGGCAACTTTGGTCACCCCCATGTAAGTTATCGGGCAGGAACAGCACAGTTTTCAAAACGTGTTTTTCAGACCGAAATAAACGCTTTTTCTCAGCACTTGGAATCGCAGTGTAACTGCCTGGCTCAGAAGAGCACACTGAGTCAGCCCTTAACCCCAGTGTGCAGAAATTGTCAAAACGTGTTTTTCAGCAGAAATAAACAGGTTTTGGCAACTTTGGTCACCAACATGTAACTTATAGGGCAGGAACAGCAAAGGTTTCAAAACGTGTTTTTCAGCCCGAAATAAACGCGTTTTCTCAGCCCTTAGAATCGCAGTGTAACTACCTGGCTCAGAAGAGCACACTGAGTCAGCCCTTAACCCCAGTGTGCAGAAATTGTCAAAACGTGTTTTTCAGCAGAAATAAACACGTTTTGGCAACTTTGGTCACCCCCATGTAAGTTATAGGGCAGGAACAGCACAGTTTTCAAAACGTGTTTTTCAGCCCGAAATAAACGCTTTTTCTCAGCCCTTGGAATCGCAGTGTAACTGCCTGGCTCAGAAGAGCCCACTGTGTCAGCCCTTAACCCCAGTGATCAGAAATTGTCAAAACGTGTTTTTCAGCAGAAATAAACACGTTTTGGCAACTTTGGTCACCCCCATGTAAGTTATAGGGCAGGAACAGCACAGTTTTCAAAACGTGTTTTTCAGCCCGAAATAAACGCTTTTTCTCAGCCCTTAGAATCGCAGAGTAACTGCCTGGCTCAGAAGAGCACACTGAGTCAGCCCTTAACCCCAGTGTGCAGAAATTGTCAAAACGTGTTTTTCAGCAGAAATAAACAGGTTTTGGCAACTTTGGTCACCAACATGTAACTTATAGGGCAGGAACAGCAAAGGTTTCAAAACGTGTTTTTCAGCCCGAAATAAACGCGTTTTCTCAGCCCTTAGAATCGCAGTGTAACTACCTGGCTCAGAAGAGCACACTGAGTCAGCCCTTAACCCCAGTGTGCAGAAATTGTCAAAACGTGTTTTTCAGCAGAAATAAACACGTTTTGGCAACTTTGGTCACCCCCATGTAAGTTATAGGGCAGGAACAGCACAGTTTTCAAAACGTGTTTTTCAGCCCGAAATAAACGCGTTTTCTCATCCCTTGGAATCGCAGTGTAACTGACTTGCTCAGAAGAGCCCACTGAGTCAGCCCTTAACCCCAATGTGTAGAAATTGTCAAAACGTGTTTTTCAGCAGAAATAAACACGTTTTGGCAACTTTGGTCACCCCCATGTAAGTTATAGGGCAGGAACAGCATACTTTTCAAAACGTGTTTTTCAGACCGAAATAAACGCTTTTTCTCAGCCCTTGGAATCGCAGTGTAACTGCCTGGCTCAGAAGAGCACACTGAGTCAGCCCTTAACCCCAGTGATCAGAAATTGTCAAAACGTGTTTTTCAGCAGAAATAAACACGTTTTGGCAACTTTGGTCACCCCCATGTAAGTTATAGGGCAGGAACAGCACAGTTTTCAAAACGTGTTTTTCAGCCCGAAATAAACGCTTTTTCTCAGCACTTGGAATCGCAGTGTAACTGCTTGGCTCAGAAGAGCACACTGAGTCAGCCCTTAACCCCAGTGATCAGAAATTGTCAAAACATGTTTTTCAGCAGAAATAAACACGTTTTGGCAACTTTGGTCACCCCCATGTAAGTTATAGGGCAGGAACAGCATAGTTTTCAAAACGTGTTTTTCAGCCCGAAATAAACGCTTTTTTTCAGCACTTTTAATCGCAGTGTAACTGCTTGGCTCAGAAGAGCACACTGAGTCAGCCCTTAACCCCAGTGATCAGAAATTGTCAAAACATGTTTTTCAGCAGAAATAAACACGTTTTGGCAACTTTGGTCACCCCCATGTAAGTTATAGGGCAGGAACAGCACAGTTTTCAAAACGTGTTTTTCAGCCCGAAATAAACGCTTTTTCTCAGCACTTGGAATCGCAGTGTAACTGCTTGGCTCAGAAGAGCACACTGAGTCAGCCCTTAACCCCAGTGATCAGAAATTGTCAAAACATGTTTTTCAGCAGAAATAAACACGTTTTGGCAACTTTGGTCACCCCCATGTAAGTTATAGGGCAGGAACAGCACAGTTTTCAAAACGTGTTTTTCAGCCCGAAATAAACGCATTTTCTCAGCCCTTAGAATCGCAGTGTAACTGCCTGGCTCAGAAGAGCACACTGAGTCAGCCCTTTACCCCAGTGATCAGAAATTGTCAAAACGTGTTTTTCAGCAGAAATAAACACGTTTTGGCAACTTTGGTCACCCCTATGTAAGTTATAGGGCAGGAACAGCACAGTTTTCAAAACGTGTTTTTCAGCCCGAAATAAACGCTTTTTCTCAGCCCTTGGAATCGCAGTGTAACTGCATGGCTCAGAAGAGCACACTGAGTCAGCCCTTTACCCCAGTGATCAGAAATTGTAAAAACGTGTTTTTCAGCAGAAATAAATACGTTTTGGCAACTTTGGTCACCCCCATGTAAGTTATGGGGCAGGAACAACACAGTTTTCAAAACGTGTTTTTCAGCCCGAAATAAACGCTTTTTCTCAGCTCTTGGAATCGCAGTGTAACTGCCTGGCTCAGAAGAGCACACTGAGTCAGCCCTTCACCCCAGTGATCAGAAATTGTCAAAACGTGTTTTTCAGCAGAAATAAACACGTTTTGGCAACTTTGGTCACCAACATGTAACTTATAGGGCAGGAACAGCACAGTTTTCAAAACGTGTTTTTCAGCCCGAAATAAACGCTTTTTCTCAGCACTTGGAATCGCAGTGTAACTGCCTGGCTCAGAAGAGCACACTGAGTCAGCCCTTAACCCCAGTGTGCAGAAATTGTCAAAACGTGTTTTTCAGCAGAAATAAACAGGTTTTGGCAACTTTGGTCACCAACATGTAACTTATAGGGGAGGAACAGCACAGGTTTCAAAACGTGTTTTTCAGCCCGAAATACACGCGTTTTCTCAGCCCTTAGAATCGCAGTGTAACTGCCTGGCTCAGAAGAGCACACTGAGTCAGCCCTTAACCCCAGTGTGCAGAAATTGTCAAAACATGTTTTTCAGCAGAAATGAACACGTTTTGGCAACATTGGTCACCCCCATGTAAGTTATAGGGCAGGAACAGCACAGTTTTCAAAACGTGTTTTTCAGCCCGAAATAAACGCTTTTTCACAGCACTTGGAATCGCAGAGTAACTGCTTGGCTCAGAAGAGCACACTGAGTCAGCCCTTCACCCCAGTGATCAGAAATTGTCAAAACGTGTTTTTCAGCAGAAATAAACACGTTTTGGCAACTTTGGTCACCCCCATGTAAGTTATAGGGCAGGAACAGCACAGTTTTCAAAACGTGTTTTTCAGCCCGAAATAAACGCATTTTCTCAGCCCTTAGAATCGCAGTGTAACTGCCTGGCTCAGAAGAGCACACTGAGTCAGCCCTTTACCCCAGTGATCAGAAATTGTCAAAACGTGTTTTTCAGCAGAAATAAACACGTTTTGGCAACTTTGGTCACCCCCATGTAAGTTATAGGGCAGGAACAGCACAGTTTTCAAAACGTGTTTTTCAGCCCGAAATAAACGCTTTTTCTCAGCACTTGGAATCGCAGTGTAACTGCTTGGCTCAGAAGAGCACACTGAGTCAGCCCTTAACCCCAGTGATCAGAAATTGTCAAAACATGTTTTTCAGCAGAAATAAACACGTTTTGGCAACTTTGGTCACCCCCATGTAAGTTATAGGGCAGGAACAGCACAGTTTTCAAAACGTGTTTTTCAGCCCGAAATAAACGCATTTTCTCAGCCCTTAGAATCGCAGTGTAACTGCCTGGCTCAGAAGAGCACACTGAGTCAGCCCTTTACCCCAGTGATCAGAAATTGTCAAAACGTGTTTTTCAGCAGAAATAAACACGTTTTGGCAACTTTGGTCACCCCTATGTAAGTTATAGGGCAGGAACAGCACAGTTTTCAAAACGTGTTTTTCAGCCCGAAATAAACGCTTTTTCTCAGCCCTTGGAATCGCAGTGTAACTGCATGGCTCAGAAGAGCACACTGAGTCAGCCCTTTACCCCAGTGATCAGAAATTGTAAAAACGTGTTTTTCAGCAGAAATAAATACGTTTTGGCAACTTTGGTCACCCCCATGTAAGTTATGGGGCAGGAACAACACAGTTTTCAAAACGTGTTTTTCAGCCCGAAATAAACGCTTTTTCTCAGCTCTTGGAATCGCAGTGTAACTGCCTGGCTCAGAAGAGCACACTGAGTCAGCCCTTCACCCCAGTGATCAGAAATTGTCAAAACGTGTTTTTCAGCAGAAATAAACACGTTTTGGCAACTTTGGTCACCAACATGTAACTTATAGGGCAGGAACAGCACAGTTTTCAAAACGTGTTTTTCAGCCCGAAATAAACGCTTTTTCTCAGCACTTGGAATCGCAGTGTAACTGCCTGGCTCAGAAGAGCACACTGAGTCAGCCCTTAACCCCAGTGTGCAGAAATTGTCAAAACGTGTTTTTCAGCAGAAATAAACAGGTTTTGGCAACTTTGGTCACCAACATGTAACTTATAGGGGAGGAACAGCACAGGTTTCAAAACGTGTTTTTCAGCCCGAAATACACGCGTTTTCTCAGCCCTTAGAATCGCAGTGTAACTGCCTGGCTCAGAAGAGCACACTGAGTCAGCCCTTAACCCCAGTGTGCAGAAATTGTCAAAACATGTTTTTCAGCAGAAATGAACACGTTTTGGCAACATTGGTCACCCCCATGTAAGTTATAGGGCAGGAACAGCACAGTTTTCAAAACGTGTTTTTCAGCCCGAAATAAACGCTTTTTCACAGCACTTGGAATCGCAGAGTAACTGCTTGGCTCAGAAGAGCACACTGAGTCAGCCCTTCACCCCAGTGATCAGAAATTGTCAAAACGTGTTTTTCAGCAGAAATAAACACGTTTTGGCAACTTTGGTCACCCCCATGTAAGTTATCGGGCAGGAACAGCACAGTTTTCAAAACGTGTTTTTCAGACCGAAATAAACGCTTTTTCTCAGCACTTGGAATCGCAGTGTAACTGCCTGGCTCAGAAGAGCACACTGAGTCAGCCCTTAACCCCAGTGTGCAGAAATTGTCAAAACGTGTTTTTCAGCAGAAATAAACAGGTTTTGGCAACTTTGGTCACCAACATGTAACTTATAGGGCAGGAACAGCAAAGGTTTCAAAACGTGTTTTTCAGCCCGAAATAAACGCGTTTTCTCAGCCCTTAGAATCGCAGTGTAACTACCTGGCTCAGAAGAGCACACTGAGTCAGCCCTTAACCCCAGTGTGCAGAAATTGTCAAAACGTGTTTTTCAGCAGAAATAAACACGTTTTGGCAACTTTGGTCACCCCCATGTAAGTTATAGGGCAGGAACAGCACAGTTTTCAAAACGTGTTTTTCAGCCCGAAATAAACGCTTTTTCTCAGCCCTTGGAATCGCAGTGTAACTGCCTGGCTCAGAAGAGCCCACTGTGTCAGCCCTTAACCCCAGTGATCAGAAATTGTCAAAACGTGTTTTTCAGCAGAAATAAACACGTTTTGGCAACTTTGGTCACCCCCATGTAAGTTATAGGGCAGGAACAGCACAGTTTTCAAAACGTGTTTTTCAGCACGAAATAAACGCGTTTTCTCATCCCTTGGAATCGCTGTGTAACTGCCTGGCTCAGAAGAGCCCACTGTGTCAGCCCTTAACCCCAGTGTGCAGAAATTGTCAAAACGTGTTTTTCAGCAGAAATAAACATGTTTTGGCAACTTTGGTCACCCCCATGTAAGTTATAGGGCAGGAACAGCACAGTTTTCAAAACGTGTTTTTCAGCCCGAAATAAACGCTTTTTCTCAGCACTTGGAATCGCAGTGTAACTGCTTGGCTCAGAAGAGCACACTGAGTCAGCCCTTAACCCCAGTGATCAGAAATTGTCAAAACATGTTTTTCAGCAGAAATAAACACGTTTTGGCAACTTTGGTCACCCCCATGTAAGTTATAGGGCAGGAACAGCATAGTTTTCAAAACGTGTTTTTCAGCCCGAAATAAACGCTTTTTTTCAGCACTTTTAATCGCAGTGTAACTGCTTGGCTCAGAAGAGCACACTGAGTCAGCCCTTAACCCCAGTGATCAGAAATTGTCAAAACATGTTTTTCAGCAGAAATAAACACGTTTTGGCAACTTTGGTCACCCCCATGTAAGTTATAGGGCCGGAACAGCACAGTTTTCAAAACGTGTTTTTCAGCCCGAAATAAACGCATTTTCTCAGCCCTTAGAATCGCAGTGTAACTGCCTGGCTCAGAAGAGCACACTGAGTCAGCCCTTTACCCCAGTGATCAGAAATTGTCAAAACGTGTTTTTCAGCAGAAATAAACACGTTTTGGCAACTTTGGTCACCCCCATGTAAGTTATAGGGCAGGAACAGCACAGTTTTCAAAACGTGTTTTTCAGCCCGAAATAAACGCTTTTTCTCAGCCCTTGGAATCGCAGTGTAACTGCATGGCTCAGAAGAGCACACTGAGTCAGCCCTTTACCCCAGTGATCAGAAATTGTAAAAACGTGTTTTACAGCAGAAATAAATACGTTTTGGCAACTTTGGTCACCCCCTTGTAAGTTATAGGGCAGGAACAGCACAGTTTTCAAAACGTGTTTTTCAGCCCGAAATAAACGCGTTTTCTCATCCCTTGGAATCGCAGTGTAACTGACTTGCTCAGAAGAACCCACTGAGTCAGCCCTTAACCCCAATGTGTAGAAATTGTCAAAACGTGTTTTTCAGCAGAAATAAACACGTTTTGGCAACTTTGGTCACCCCCATGTAAGTTATAGGGCAGGAACAGCATACTTTTCAAAACGTGTTTTTCAGACCGAAATAAACGCGTTTTCTCAGCCCTTGGAATCGCAGTGTAACTGCCTGTTTCAGAAGAGCCCACTGAGTCAGCCCTTAACCCGAAAATGCAGATATTGTCAAAACGTGTTTTTCAGCAGAAATAAACACGTTTTGGCAACTTTGGTCACCCCCATGTAAGTTATAGGGCAGGAACAGCACACTTTTCAAAACGTGTTTTTCAGCACGAAATAAACGCTTTTTCTCAGCCCTTGGAATCGCAGTGTAACTGCCTGGCTCAGAAGAGCACACTGAGTCAGCCCTTAACCCCAGTGATCAGAAATTGTCAAAACGTGTTTTTCAGCAGAAATAAACACGTTTTGGCAACTTTGGTCACCCCCATGTAAGTTATAGGGCAGGAACAGCACAGTTTTCAAAACGTGTTTTTCAGCCCGAAATAAACGCTTTTTCTCAGCACTTGGAATCGCAGTGTAACTGCTTGGCTCAGAAGAGCACACTGAGTCAGCCCTTAACCCCAGTGATCAGAAATTGTCAAAACATGTTTTTCAGCAGAAATAAACACGTTTTGGCAACTTTGGTCACCCCCATGTAAGTTATAGGGCAGGAACAGCATAGTTTTCAAAACGTGTTTTTCAGCCCGAAATAAACGCTTTTTTTCAGCACTTTTAATCGCAGTGTAACTGCTTGGCTCAGAAGAGCACACTGAGTCAGCCCTTAACCCCAGTGATCAGAAATTGTCAAAACATGTTTTTCAGCAGAAATAAACACGTTTTGGCAACTTTGGTCACCCCCATGTAAGTTATAGGGCAGGAACAGCACAGTTTTCAAAACGTGTTTTTCAGCCCGAAATAAACGCATTTTCTCAGCCCTTAGAATCGCAGTGTAACTGCCTGGCTCAGAAGAGCACACTGAGTCAGCCCTTTACCCCAGTGATCAGAAATTGTCAAAACGTGTTTTTCAGCAGAAATAAACACGTTTTGGCAACTTTGGTCACCCCCATGTAAGTTATAGGGCAGGAACAGCACAGTTTTCAAAACGTGTTTTTCAGCCCGAAATAAACGCTTTTTCTCAGCACTTGGAATCGCAGTGTAACTGCTTGGCTCAGAAGAGCACACTGAGTCAGCCCTTAACCCCAGTGATCAGAAATTGTCAAAACATGTTTTTCAGCAGAAATAAACACGTTTTGGCAACTTTGGTCACCCCCATGTAAGTTATAGGGCAGGAACAGCACAGTTTTCAAAACGTGTTTTTCAGCCCGAAATAAACGCATTTTCTCAGCCCTTAGAATCGCAGTGTAACTGCCTGGCTCAGAAGAGCACACTGAGTCAGCCCTTTACCCCAGTGATCAGAAATTGTCAAAACGTGTTTTTCAGCAGAAATAAACACGTTTTGGCAACTTTGGTCACCCCCATGTAAGTTATAGGGCAGGAACAGCACAGTTTTCAAAACGTGTTTTTCAGCCCGAAATAAACGCTTTTTCTCAGCTCTTGGAATCGCAGTGTAACTGCCTGGCTCAGAAGAGCACACTGAGTCAGCCCTTCACCCCAGTGATCAGAAATTGTCAAAACGTGTTTTTCAGCAGAAATAAACACGTTTTGGCAACTTTGGTCACCAACATGTAACTTATAGGGCAGGAACAGCACAGTTTTCAAAAAGTGTTTTTCAGCCCGAAATAAACGCTTTTTCTCAGCCCTTGGAATCGCAGTGTAACTGCCTGGCTCAGAAGAGCACACTGAGTCAGCCCTTTACCCCAGTGATCAGAAATTGTCAAAACGTGTTTTTCAGCAGAAATAAACACGTTTTGGCAACTTTGGTCACCCCCATGTAAGTTATTGGGCAGGAACAGCACAGTTTTCAAAACGTGTTTTTCAGCCCGAAATAAACGCTTTTTCTCAGCTCTTGGAATCGCAGTGTAACTGCCTGGCTCAGAAGAGCACACTGAGTCAGCCCTTCACCCCAGTGATCAGAAATTGTCAAAACGTGTTTTTCAGCAGAAATAAACACGTTTTGGCAACTTTGGTCACCCCCATGTAAGTTATAGGGCAGGAACAGCACAGTTTTCAAAACGTGTTTTTCAGCCCGAAATAAACGCTTTTTCTCAGCCCTTAGAATCGCAGTGTAACTGCCTGGCTCAGAAGAGCACACTGAGCCAGCCCTTAACCCCAGTGTGCAGAAATTGTCAAAACGTGTTTTTCAGCAGAAATAAACAGGTTTTGGCAACTTTGGTCACCAACATGTAACTTATAGGGGAGGAACAGCACAGGTTTCAAAACGTGTTTTTCAGCCCGAAATACACGCGTTTTCTCAGCCCTTAGAATCGCAGTGTAACTGCCTGGCTCAGAAGAGCACACTGAGTCAGCCCTTAACCCCAGTGTGCAGAAATTGTCAAAACGTGTTTTTCAGCAGAAATAAACACGTTTTGGCAACATTGGTCACCCCCATGTAAGTTATAGGGCAGGAACAGCACAGTTTTCAAAACGTGTTTTTCAGCCCGAAATAAACGCTTTTTCTCAACACTTGGAATCGCAGTGTAACTGCTTGGCTCAGAAGAGCACACTGAGTCAGCCCTTAACCCCAGTGATCAGAAATTGTCAAAACATGTTTTTCAGCAGAAATAAACACGTTTTGGCAACTTTGGTCACCCCCATGTAAGTTATAGGGCAGGAACAGCACAGTTTTCAAAACGTGTTTTTCAGCCCGAAATAAACGCATTTTCTCAGCCCTTAGAATCGCAGTGTAACTGCCTGGCTCAGAAGAGCACACTGAGTCAGCCCTTTACCCCAGTGATCAGAAATTGTCAAAACGTGTTTTTCAGCAGAAATAAACACGTTTTGGCAACTTTGGTCACCCCCATGTAAGTTATAGGGCAGGAACAGCATAGTTTTCAAAACGTGTTTTTCAGCCCGAAATAAACGCTTTTTTTCAGCACTTTTAATCGCAGTGTAACTGCTTGGCTCAGAAGAGCACACTGAGTCAGCCCTTAACCCCAGTGATCAGAAATTGTCAAAACATGTTTTTCAGCAGAAATAAACACGTTTTGGCAACTTTGGTCACCCCCATGTAAGTTATAGGGCAGGAACAGCACAGTTTTCAAAACGTGTTTTTCAGCCCGAAATAAACGCATTTTCTCAGCCCTTAGAATCGCAGTGTAACTGCCTGGCTCAGAAGAGCACACTGAGTCAGCCCTTTACCCCAGTGATCAGAAATTGTCAAAACGTGTTTTTCAGCAGAAATAAACACGTTTTGGCAACTTTGGTCACCCCCATGTAAGTTATAGGGCAGGAACAGCACAGTTTTCAAAACGTGTTTTTCAGCCCGAAATAAACGCTTTTTCTCAGCACTTGGAATCGCAGTGTAACTGCTTGGCTCAGAAGAGCACACTGAGTCAGCCCTTAACCCCAGTGATCAGAAATTGTCAAAACATGTTTTTCAGCAGAAATAAACACGTTTTGGCAACTTTGGTCACCCCCATGTAAGTTATAGGGCAGGAACAGCACAGTTTTCAAAACGTGTTTTTCAGCCCGAAATAAACGCATTTTCTCAGCCCTTAGAATCGCAGTGTAACTGCCTGGCTCAGAAGAGCACACTGAGTCAGCCCTTTACCCCAGTGATCAGAAATTGTCAAAACGTGTTTTTCAGCAGAAATAAACACGTTTTGGCAACTTTGGTCACCCCCATGTAAGTTATAGGGCAGGAACAGCACAGTTTTCAAAACGTGTTTTTCAGCCCGAAATAAACGCTTTTTCTCAGCCCTTGGAATCGCAGTGTAACTGCATGGCTCAGAAGAGCACACTGAGTCAGCCCTTTACCCCAGTGATCAGAAATTGTAAAAACGTGTTTTTCAGCAGAAATAAATACGTTTTGGCAACTTTGGTCACCCCCATGTAAGTTATGGGGCAGGAACAACACAGTTTTCAAAACGTGTTTTTCAGCCCGAAATAAACGCTTTTTCTCAGCTCTTGGAATCGCAGTGTAACTGCCTGGCTCAGAAGAGCACACTGAGTCAGCCCTTCACCCCAGTGATCAGAAATTGTCAAAACGTGTTTTTCAGCAGAAATAAACAGGTTTTGGCAACTTTGGTCACCAACATGTAACTTATAGGGCAGGAACAGCACAGGTTTCAAAACGTGTTTTTCAGCCCGAAATAAACGCATTTTCTCAGCCCTTAGAATCGCAGTGTAACTGCTTGGCTCAGAAGAGCACACTGAGTCACCCTTAACCCCAGTGATCAGAAATTGTCAAAACGTGTTTTTCAGCAGAAATAAACACGTTTTGGCAACATTGGTCACCCCCATGTAAGTTATAGGGCAGGAACAGCACAGTTTTCAAAACGTGTTTTTCAGCCCGAAATAAACGCTTTTTCACACACTTGGAATCGCAGTGTAACTGCTTGGCTCAGAAGAGCACTCTGAGTCAGCCCTTCACCCCAGTGATCAGAAATTGTCAAAACGTGTTTTTCAGCAGAAATAAACACGTTTTGGCAACTTTGGTCACCCCCATGTAAGTTATAGGGCAGGAACAGCACAGTTTTCAAAACGTGTTTTTCAGCCCGAAATAAACGCTTTTTCTCAGCACTTGGAATCGCAGTGTAACTGCTTGGCTCAGAAGAGCACACTGAGTCAGCCCTTAACCCCATGATCAGAAATTGTCAAAACATGTTTTTCAGCAGAAATAAACACATTTTGGCAACTTTGGTCACCCCCATGTAAGTTATAGGGCAGGAACAGCATAGTTTTCAAAACGTGTTTTTCAGCCTGAAATAAACGCTTTTTTTCAGCACTTGGAATCGCAGTGTAACTGCTTGGCTCAGAAGAGCACACTGAGTCAGCCCTTAACCCCAGTGATCAGAAATTGTCAAATCATGTTTTTCAGCAGAAATAAACACGTTTTGGCAACTTTGGTCACCCCCATGTAAGTTATAGGGCAGGAACAGCACAGTTTTCAAAACGTGTTTTTCAGCCCGAAATAAACGCGTTTTTTCAGCCCTTGGAATCGCAGTGTAACTGCCTGGCTCAGAAGAGCACACTGAGTCAGCCTTTTACCCCAGTGATCAGAAATTGTCAAAACGTGTTTTTCAGCAGAAATAAACACGTTTTGGCAACTTTGGTCACCCCCATGTAAGTTATAGGGCAGGAACAGCACAGTTTTCAAAACGTGTTTTTCAGCACGAAATAAACGCGTTTTTTCAGCCCTTGGAATCGCAGTGTAACTGCCTGGCTCAGAAGAGCACACTGAGTCAGCCCTTTACCCCAGTGATCAGAAATTGTCAAAACGTGTTTTTCAGCAGAAATAAACACGTTTTGGCAACTTTGGTCACCCCCATGTAAGTTATAGGGCAGGAACAGCACAGTTTTCAAAACGTGTTTTTCAGCCCGAAATAAACGCTATTTCTCAGCCCTTGGAATCGCAGTGTAGCTGCCTGGCTCAGAAGAGCACACTGAGTCAGCCCTTAACCCCAGCGATCAGAAATTGTCAAAACGTGTTTTTCAGCAGAAATAAACACGTTTTGGCAACTTTGGTCACCCCCATGTAAGTTATAGGGCAGGAACAGCACAGTTTTCAAAACGTGTTTTTCAGCCCGAAATAAACGCTTTTTCTCAGCACTTGGAATCGCAGTGTAACTGCTTGGCTCAGAAGAGCACACTGAGTCAGCCCTTAACCCCAGTGATCAGAAATGGTCAAAACGTGTTTTTCAGCAGAAATAAACACGTTTTTGCAACTTTGGTCACCAACATGTAACTTATAGGGCAGGAACAGCACAGTTTTAAAAACGTGTATTTCAGCCTGAAATAAACGCTTTTTCTCAGCACTTGGAATCACAGTGTAACTGCTTGGCTCAGAAGAGCACACTGAGTCAGCCCTTCACCCCAGTGATCAGAAATTGTCAAAACGTGTTTTTCAGCAGAAATAAACACGTTTTGGCAACTTTGGTCACCCCCATGTAAGTTATAGGGCAGGAACAGCACAGTTTTCAAAACGTGTTTTTCAGCCCGAAATAAACGCTTTTTCTCAGCTCTTGGAATCGCAGTGTAACTGCCTGGCTCAAAAGAGCACACTGAGTCAGCCCTTCACCCCAGTGATCAGAAATTGTCAAAAAGTGTTTTTCAGCAGAAATAAACACGTTTTGGCAACTTTGGTCACCAACATGTAACTTATAGGGCAGGAACTGCACAGTTTTCAAAACGTGTTTTTCAGCCCGAAATAAACGCTTTTTCTCAGCCCTTGGAATCTCAGTGCTACTGCCTGTCTCAGAAGAGCACACTGAGTCAGCCCTTAACCCCAGTGATCAGAAATTGTCAAAACGTGTTTTTCAGCAGAAATAAACACGTTTTGGCAACTTTGGTCACCCCCATGTAAGTTATAGGGCAGGAACAGCACAGTTTTCAAAACGTGTTTTTCAGCCCGAAATAAACGCGTTTTCTCATCCCTTGGAATCGCAGTGTAACTGACTTGCTCAGAAGAGCCCACTGAGTCAGCCCTTAACCCCAATGTGTAGAAATTGTCAAAACGTGTTTTTCAGCAGAAATAAACACGTTTTGGCAACTTTGGTCACCCCCATGTAAGTTATAGGGCAGGAACAGCATACTTTTCAAAACGTGTTTTTCAGACCGAAATAAACGCGTTTTCTCAGCCCTTGGAATCGCAGTGTAACTGCCTGTTTCAGAAGAGCCCACTGAGTCAGCCCTTAACCCGAAAATGCAGATATTGTCAAAACGTGTTTTTCAGCAGAAATAAACACGTTTTGGCAACTTTGGTCACCCCCATGTAAGTTATAGGGCAGGAACTGCACAGTTTTCAAAACGTGTTTTTCAGCCCGAAATAAACGCTTTTTCTCAGCCCTTGGAATCGCAGTGCTACTGCCTGTCTCAGAAGAGCACACTGAGTCAGCCCTTAACCCCAGTGATCAGAAATTGTCAAAACGTGTTTTTCAGCAGAAATAAACACGTTTTGGCAACTTTGTTCACCCCCATATAAGTTATAGGGCAGGAACAGCACAGTTTTCAAAACGTGTTTTTCAGCCCGAAATAAACGCGTTTTCTCATCCCTTGGAATCGCAGTGTAACTGACTTGCTCAGAAGAGCCCACTGAGTCAGCCCTTAACCCCAATGTGTAGAAATTGTCAAAACGTGTTTTTCAGCAGAAATAAACACGTTTTGGCAACTTTGGTCACCCCCATGTAAGTTATAGGGCAGGAACAGCATACTTTTCAAAACGTATTTTTCAGACCGAAATAAACGCGTTTTCTCAGCCCTTGGAATCGCAGTGTAACTGCCTGTTTCAGAAGAGCCCACTGAGTCAGCCCTTAACCCGAAAATGCAGATATTGTCAAAACGTGTTTTTCAGCAGAAATAAACACGTTTTGGCAACTTTGGTCACCCCCATGTAAGTTATAGGGCAGGAACAGCACACTTTTCAAAACGTGTTTTTCAGCACGAAATAAACGCTTTTTCTCAGCCCTTGGAATCGCAGTGTAACTGCCTGGCTCAGAAGAGCACACTGAGTCAGCCCTTAACCCCAGTGATCAGAAATTGTCAAAACGTGTTTTTCAGCAGAAATAAACACGTTTTGGCAACTTTGGTCACCCCCATGTAAGTTATAGGGCAGGAACAGCACAGTTTTCAAAACGTGTTTTTCAGCCCGAAATAAACGCTTTTTCTCAGCACTTGGAATCGCAGTGTAACTGCTTGGCTCAGAAGAGCACACTGAGTCAGCCCTTAACCCCAGTGATCAGAAATTGTCAAAACATGTTTTTCAGCAGAAATAAACACGTTTTGGCAACTTTGGTCACCCCCATGTAAGTTATAGGGCAGGAACAGCATAGTTTTCAAAACGTGTTTTTCAGCCCGAAATAAACGCTTTTTTTCAGCACTTTTAATCGCAGTGTAACTGCTTGGCTCAGAAGAGCACACTGAGTCAGCCCTTAACCCCAGTGATCAGAAATTGTCAAAACATGTTTTTCAGCAGAAATAAACACGTTTTGGCAACTTTGGTCACCCCCATGTAAGTTATAGGGCCGGAACAGCACAGTTTTCAAAACGTGTTTTTCAGCCCGAAATAAACGCATTTTCTCAGCCCTTAGAATCGCAGTGTAACTGCCTGGCTCAGAAGAGCACACTGAGTCAGCCCTTTACCCCAGTGATCAGAAATTGTCAAAACGTGTTTTTCAGCAGAAATAAACACGTTTTGGCAACTTTGGTCACCCCCATGTAAGTTATAGGGCAGGAACAGCACAGTTTTCAAAACGTGTTTTTCAGCCCGAAATAAACGCTTTTTCTCAGCCCTTGGAATCGCAGTGTAACTGCATGGCTCAGAAGAGCACACTGAGTCAGCCCTTTACCCCAGTGATCAGAAATTGTAAAAACGTGTTTTACAGCAGAAATAAATACGTTTTGGCAACTTTGGTCACCCCCTTGTAAGTTATAGGGCAGGAACAGCACAGTTTTCAAAACGTGTTTTTCAGCCCGAAATAAACGCTTTTTCTCAGCACTTGGAATCGCAGTGTAACTGCTTGGCTCAGAAGAGCACACTGAGTCAGCCCTTAACCCCATGATCAGAAATTGTCAAAACATGTTTTTCAGCAGAAATAAACACGTTTTGGCAACTTTGTTCACCCCCATATAAGTTATAGGGCAGGAACAGCACAGTTTTCAAAACGTGTTTTTCAGCCCGAAATAAACGCGTTTTCTCATCCCTTGGAATCGCAGTGTAACTGACTTGCTCAGAAGAGCCCACTGAGTCAGCCCTTAACCCCAATGTGTAGAAATTGTCAAAACGTGTTTTTCAGCAGAAATAAACACGTTTTGGCAACTTTGGTCACCCCCATGTAAGTTATAGGGCAGGAACAGCATACTTTTCAAAACGTATTTTTCAGACCGAAATAAACGCGTTTTCTCAGCCCTTGGAATCGCAGTGTAACTGCCTGTTTCAGAAGAGCCCACTGAGTCAGCCCTTAACCCGAAAATGCAGATATTGTCAAAACGTGTTTTTCAGCAGAAATAAACACGTTTTGGCAACTTTGGTCACCCCCATGTAAGTTATAGGGCAGGAACAGCACACTTTTCAAAACGTGTTTTTCAGCCCGAAATAAACGCTTTTTCTCAGCACTTGGAATCGCAGTGTAACTGCTTGGCTCAGAAGAGCACACTGAGTCAGCCCTTAACCCCAGTGATCAGAAATTGTCAAAACATGTTTTTCAGCAGAAATAAACACGTTTTGGCAACTTTGGTCACCCCCATGTAAGTTATAGGGCAGGAACAGCATAGTTTTCAAAACGTGTTTTTCAGCCCGAAATAAACGCTTTTTTTCAGCACTTTTAATCGCAGTGTAACTGCTTGGCTCAGAAGAGCACACTGAGTCAGCCCTTAACCCCAGTGATCAGAAATTGTCAAAACATGTTTTTCAGCAGAAATAAACACGTTTTGGCAACTTTGGTCACCCCCATGTAAGTTATAGGGCCGGAACAGCACAGTTTTCAAAACGTGTTTTTCAGCCCGAAATAAACGCATTTTCTCAGCCCTTAGAATCGCAGTGTAACTGCCTGGCTCAGAAGAGCACACTGAGTCAGCCCTTTACCCCAGTGATCAGAAATTGTCAAAACGTGTTTTTCAGCAGAAATAAACACGTTTTGGCAACTTTGGTCACCCCCATGTAAGTTATAGGGCAGGAACAGCACAGTTTTCAAAACGTGTTTTTCAGCCCGAAATAAACGCTTTTTCTCAGCCCTTGGAATCGCAGTGTAACTGCATGGCTCAGAAGAGCACACTGAGTCAGCCCTTTACCCCAGTGATCAGAAATTGTAAAAACGTGTTTTACAGCAGAAATAAATACGTTTTGGCAACTTTGGTCACCCCCTTGTAAGTTATAGGGCAGGAACAGCACAGTTTTCAAAACGTGTTTTTCAGCCCGAAATAAACGCTTTTTCTCAGCACTTGGAATCGCAGTGTAACTGCTTGGCTCAGAAGAGCACACTGAGTCAGCCCTTAACCCCATGATCAGAAATTGTCAAAACATGTTTTTCAGCAGAAATAAACACGTTTTGGCAACTTTGGTCACCCCCATGTAAGTTATAGGGCAGGAACAGCATAGTTTTCAAAACGTGTTTTTCAGCCTGAAATAAACGCTTTTTTTCAGCACTTGGAATCGCAGTGTAACTGCTTGGCTCAGAAGAGCACACTGAGTCAGCCCTTAACCCCAGTGATCAGAAATTGTCAAATCATGTTTTTCAGCAGAAATAAACACGTTTTGGCAACTTTGGTCACCCCCATGTAAGTTATAGGGCAGGAACAGCACAGTTTTCAAAACGTGTTTTTCAGCCCGAAATAAACGCGTTTTTTCAGCCCTTGGAATCGCAGTGTAACTGCCTGGCTCAGAAGAGCACACTGAGGCAGCCTTTTACCCCAGTGATCAGAAATTGTCAAAACGTGTTTTTCAGCAGAAATAAACACGTTTTGGCAACTTTGGTCACCCCCATGTAAGTTATAGGGCAGGAACAGCACAGTTTTCAAAACGTGTTTTTCAGCACGAAATAAACGCGTTTTTTCAGCCCTTGGAATCGCAGTGTAACTGCCTGGCTCAGAAGAGCACACTGAGTCAGCCCTTTACCCCAGTGATCAGAAATTGTCAAAACGTGTTTTTCAGCAGAAATAAACACGTTTTGGCAACTTTGGTCACCCCCATGTAAGTTATAGGGCAGGAACAGCACACTTTTCAAAACGTGTTTTTCAGCCCGAAATAAACGCTATTTCTCAGCCCTTGGAATCGCAGTGTAGCTGCCTGGCTCAGAAGAGCACACTGAGTCAGCCCTTAACCCCAGCGATCAGAAATTGTCAAAACGTGTTTTTCAGCAGAAATAAACACGTTTTGGCAACTTTGGTCACCCCCATGTAAGTTATAGGGCAGGAACAGCACAGTTTTCAAAACGTGTTTTTCAGCCCGAAATAAACGCTTTTTCTCAGCACTTGGAATCGCAGTGTAACTGCTTGGCTCAGAAGAGCACACTGAGTCAGCCCTTAACCCCAGTGATCAGAAATGGTCAAAACGTGTTTTTCAGCAGAAATAAACACGTTTTTGCAACTTTGGTCACCAACATGTAACTTATAGGGCAGGAACAGCACAGTTTTCAAAACGTGTTTTTCAGCCCGAAATAAACGCTTTTTCTCAGCCCTTGGAATCGCAGTGCAACTGCCTGTCTCAGAAGAGCACACTGAGTCAGCCCTTCACCCCAGTGATCAGAAATTGTCAAAACGTGTTTTTCAGCAGAAATAAACACGTTTTGGCAACTTTGTTCACCCCCATGTAAGTTATAGGGCAGGAACAGCACAGTTTTCAAAACGTGTTTTTCAGCCCGAAATAAACGCGTTTTCTCATCCCTTGGAATCGCAGTGTAACTGCCTGGCTCAGAAGAGCCCACTGAGTCAGCCCTTAACCCCAATGTGTAGAAATTGTCAAAACGTGTTTTTCAGCAGAAATAAACACGTTTTGGCAACTTTGGTCACCCCCATGTAAGTTATAGGGCAGGAACAGCACACTTTTCAAAACGTGTTTTTCAGCCCGAAATAAACGCGTTTTCTCAGCCCTTGGAATCGCAGTGTAACTGCCTGTTTCAGAAGAGCCCACTGATTCAGCCCTTAACCCGAAAATGCAGATATTGTCAAAACGTGTTTTTCAGCAGAAATAAACACGTTTTTGGCAACTTTGGTCACCCCCATGTAAGTTATAGGGCAGGAACAGCACACTTTTCAAAACGTGTTTTTCAGCACGAAATAAACGCTTTTTCTCAGCCCTTGGAATCGCAGTGTAACTGCCTGGCTCAGAAGAGCACACTGAGTCAGCCCTTAACCCCAGTGATCAGAAATTGTCAAAACGTGTTTTTCAGCAGAAATAAACACGTTTTGGCAACTTTGGTCACCCCCATGTAAGTTATAGGGCAGGAACAGCACAGTTTTCAAAACGTGTTTTTCAGCCCGAAATAAACGCTTTTTCTCAGCCCTTAGAATCGCAGTGTAACAGCCTGGCTCAGAAGAGCACACTGAGTCAGCCCTTAACCCCAGTGTGCAGAAATTGTCAAAACGTGTTTTTCAGCAGAAATAAACAGGTTTTGGCAACTTTGGTCACCAACATGTAACTTATAGGGGAGGAACAGCATAGGTTTCAAAACGTGTTTTTCAGCCCGAAATACACGCGTTTTCTCAGCCCTTAGAATCGCAGTGTAACTGCCTGGCTCAGAAGAGCACACTGAGTCAGCCCTTAACCCCAGTGTGCAGAAATTGTCAAAACATGTTTTTCAGCAGAAATAAACACGTTTTGGCAACATTGGTCACCCCCATGTAAGTTATAGGGCAGGAACAGCACAGTTTTCAAAACGTGTTTTTCAGCCCGAAATAAACGCTTTTTCACAGCACTTGGAATCGCAGAGTAACTGCTTGGCTCAGAAGAGCACACTGAGTCAGCCCTTCACCCCAGTGATCAGAAATTGTCAAAACGTGTTTTTCAGCAGAAATAAACACGTTTTGGCAACTTTGGTCACCCCCATGTAAGTTATCGGGCAGGAACAGCACAGTTTTCAAAACGTGTTTTTCAGACCGAAATAAACGCTTTTTCTCAGCACTTGGAATCGCAGTGTAACTGCCTGGCTCAGAAGAGCACACTGAGTCAGCCCTTAACCCCAGTGTGCAGAAATTGTCAAAACGTGTTTTTCAGCAGAAATAAACAGGTTTTGGCAACTTTGGTCACCAACATGTAACTTATAGGGCCGGAACAGCACAGTTTTCAAAACGTGTTTTTCAGCCCGAAATAAACGCATTTTCTCAGCCCTTAGAATCGCAGTGTAACTGCCTGGCTCAGAAGAGCACACTGAGTCAGCCCTTTACCCCAGTGATCAGAAATTGTCAAAACGTGTTTTTCAGCAGAAATAAACACGTTTTGGCAACTTTGGTCACCCCCATGTAAGTTATAGGGCAGGAACAGCACAGTTTTCAAAACGTGTTTTTCAGCCCGAAATAAACGCTTTTTCTCAGCCCTTGGAATCGCAGTGTAACTGCATGGCTCAGAAGAGCACACTGAGTCAGCCCTTTACCCCAGTGATCAGAAATTGTAAAAACGTGTTTTACAGCAGAAATAAATACGTTTTGGCAACTTTGGTCACCCCCTTGTAAGTTATAGGGCAGGAACAGCACAGTTTTCAAAACGTGTTTTTCAGCCCGAAATAAACGCGTTTTCTCATCCCTTGGAATCGCAGTGTAACTGACTTGCTCAGAAGAACCCACTGAGTCAGCCCTTAACCCCAATGTGTAGAAATTGTCAAAACGTGTTTTTCAGCAGAAATAAACACGTTTTGGCAACTTTGGTCACCCCCATGTAAGTTATAGGGCAGGAACAGCATACTTTTCAAAACGTGTTTTTCAGACCGAAATAAACGCGTTTTCTCAGCCCTTGGAATCGCAGTGTAACTGCCTGTTTCAGAAGAGCCCACTGAGTCAGCCCTTAACCCGAAAATGCAGATATTGTCAAAACGTGTTTTTCAGCAGAAATAAACACGTTTTGGCAACTTTGGTCACCCCCATGTAAGTTATAGGGCAGGAACAGCATAGTTTTCAAAACGTGTTTTTCAGCCCGAAATAAACGCTTTTTTTCAGCACTTTTAATCGCAGTGTAACTGCTTGGCTCAGAAGAGCACACTGAGTCAGCCCTTAACCCCAGTGATCAGAAATTGTCAAAACATGTTTTTCAGCAGAAATAAACACGTTTTGGCAACTTTGGTCACCCCCATGTAAGTTATAGGGCAGGAACAGCACAGTTTTCAAAACGTGTTTTTCAGCCCGAAATAAACGCATTTTCTCAGCCCTTAGAATCGCAGTGTAACTGCCTGGCTCAGAAGAGCACACTGAGTCAGCCCTTTACCCCAGTGATCAGAAATTGTCAAAACGTGTTTTTCAGCAGAAATAAACACGTTTTGGCAACTTTGGTCACCCCCATGTAAGTTATAGGGCAGGAACAGCACACTTTTCAAAACGTGTTTTTCAGCACGAAATAAACGCTTTTTCTCAGCCCTTGGAATCGCAGTGTAACTGCCTGGCTCAGAAGAGCACACTGAGTCAGCCCTTAACCCCAGTGATCAGAAATTGTCAAAACGTGTTTTTCAGCAGAAATAAACACGTTTTGGCAACTTTGGTCACCCCCATGTAAGTTATAGGGCAGGAACAGCACAGTTTTCAAAACGTGTTTTTCAGCCCGAAATAAACGCTTTTTCTCAGCACTTGGAATCGCAGTGTAACTGCTTGGCTCAGAAGAGCACACTGAGTCAGCCCTTAACCCCAGTGATCAGAAATTGTCAAAACATGTTTTTCAGCAGAAATAAACACGTTTTGGCAACTTTGGTCACCCCCATGTAAGTTATAGGGCAGGAACAGCATAGTTTTCAGAACGTGTTTTTCAGCCCGAAATAAACGCTTTTTTTCAGCACTTTTAATCGCAGTGTAACTGCTTGGCTCAGAAGAGCACACTGAGTCAGCCCTTAACCCCAGTGATCAGAAATTGTCAAAACATGTTTTTCAGCAGAAATAAACACGTTTTGGCAACTTTGGTCACCCCCATGTAAGTTATAGGGCAGGAACAGCACAGTTTTCAAAACGTGTTTTTCAGCCCGAAATAAACGCATTTTCTCAGCCCTTAGAATCGCAGTGTAACTGCCTGGCTCAGAAGAGCACACTGAGTCAGCCCTTTACCCCAGTGATCAGAAATTGTCAAAACGTGTTTTTCAGCAGAAATAAACACGTTTTGGCAACTTTGGTCACCCCCATGTAAGTTATAGGGCAGGAACAGCACAGTTTTCAAAACGTGTTTTTCAGCCCGAAATAAACGCTTTTTCTCAGCACTTGGAATCGCAGTGTAACTGCTTGGCTCAGAAGAGCACACTGAGTCAGCCCTTTACCCCAGTGATCAGAAATTGTAAAAACGTGTTTTTCAGCAGAAATAAATACGTTTTGGCAACTTTGGTCACCCCCATGTAAGTTATGGGGCAGGAACAACACAGTTTTCAAAACGTGTTTTTCAGCCCGAAATAAACGCTTTTTCTCAGCTCTTGGAATCGCAGTGTAACTGCCTGGCTCAGAAGAGCACACTGAGTCAGCCCTTCACCCCAGTGATCAGAAATTGTCAAAACGTGTTTTTCAGCAGAAATAAACACGTTTTGGCAACTTTGGTCACCAACATGTAACTTATAGGGCAGGAACAGCACAGTTTTCAAAACGTGTTTTTCAGCCCGAAATAAACGCTTTTTCTCAGCACTTGGAATCGCAGTGTAACTGCCTGGCTCAGAAGAGCACACTGAGTCAGCCCTTAACCCCAGTGTGCAGAAATTGTCAAAACATGTTTTTCAGCAGAAATAAACACGTTTTGGCAACTTTGGTCACCCCCATGTAAGTTATAGGGCAGGAACAGCATAGTTTTCAAAACGTGTTTTTCAGCCCGAAATAAACGCTTTTTTTCAGCACTTTTAATCGCAGTGTAACTGCTTGGCTCAGAAGAGCACACTGAGTCAGCCCTTAACCCCAGTGATCAGAAATTGTCAAAACATGTTTTTCAGCAGAAATAAACACGTTTTGGCAACTTTGGTCACCCCCATGTAAGTTATAGGGCCGGAACAGCACAGTTTTCAAAACGTGTTTTTCAGACCGAAATAAACGCGTTTTCTCAGCCCTTGGAATCGCAGTGTAACTGCCTGTTTCAGAAGAGCCCACTGAGTCAGCCCTTAACCCGAAAATGCAGATATTGTCAAAACGTGTTTTTCAGCAGAAATAAACACGTTTTGGCAACTTTGGTCACCCCCATGTAAGTTATAGGGCAGGAACAGCACACTTTTCAAAACGTGTTTTTCAGCACGAAATATACGCTTTTTCTCAGCCCTTGGAATCGCAGTGTAACTGCCTGGCTCAGAAGAGCACACTGAGTCAGCCCTTAACCCCAGTGATCAGAAATTGTCAAAACGTGTTTTTCAGCAGAAATAAACACGTTTTGGCAACTTTGGTCACCCCCATGTAAGTTATCGGGCAGGAACAGCACAGTTTTCAAAACGTGTTTTTCAGACCGAAATAAACGCTTTTTCTCAGCACTTGGAATCGCAGTGTAACTGCCTGGCTCAGAAGAGCACACTGAGTCAGCCCTTAACCCCAGTGTGCAGAAATTGTCAAAACGTGTTTTTCAGCAGAAATAAACAGGTTTTGGCAACTTTGGTCACCCCCATGTAAGTTATAGGGCAGGAACAGCACAGTTTTCAAAACGTGTTTTTCAGCCCGAAATAAACGCTTTTTCTCAGCCCTTGGAATCTCAGTGTAACTGCCTGGCTCAGAAGAGCCCACTGTGTCAGCCCTTAACCCCAGTGATCAGAAATTGTCAAAACGTGTTTTTCAGCAGAAATAAACACGTTTTGGCAACTTTGGTCACCCCCATGTAAGTTATAGGGCAGGAACAGCACAGTTTTCAAAACGTGTTTTTCAGCCCGAAATAAACGCTTTTTCTCAGCCCTTAGAATCGCAGTGTAACTGCCTGACTCAGAAGAGCACACTGAGTCAGCCCTTAACCCCAGTGTGCAGAAATTGTCAAAACGTGTTTTTCAGCAGAAATAAACAGGTTTTGGCAACTTTGGTCACAAACATGTAACTTATAGGGGAGGAACAGCACAGGTTTCAAAACGTGTTTTTCAGCCCGAAATACACGCGTTTTCTCAGCCCTTAGAATCGCAGTGTAACTGCCTGGCTCAGAAGAGCACACTGAGTCAGCCCTTAACCCCAGTGTGCAGAAATTGTCAAAACGTGTTTTTCAGCAGAAATAAACACGTTTTGGCAACATTGGTCACCCCCATGTAAGTTATAGGGCAGGAACAGCACAGTTTTCAAAACGTGTTTTTCAGCC
Organism: Atractosteus spatula; assembly: GCF_055471065.1. Lineage (NCBI taxonomy): Eukaryota > Metazoa > Chordata > Actinopteri > Semionotiformes > Lepisosteidae > Atractosteus > Atractosteus spatula. Next base: position 10,534,059 of record NC_142728.1, on the reverse strand, counting down.
CGAAATAAACGCTTTTTCTCAGCACTTGGAATCGCAGTGTAACTGCTTGGCTCAGAAGAGCACACTGAGTCAGCCCTTAACCCCAGTGATCAGAAATTGTCAAAACATGTTTTTCAGCAGAAATAAACACGTTTTGGCAACTTTGGTCACCCCCATGTAAGTTATAGGGCAGGAACAGCATAGTTTTCAAAACGTGTTTTTCAGCCCGAAATAAACGCTTTTTTTCAGCACTTTTAATCGCAGTGTAACTGCTTGGCTCAGAAGAGCACACTGAGTCAGCCCTTAACCCCAGTGATCAGAAATTGTCAAAACATGTTTTTCAGCAGAAATAAACACGTTTTGGCAACTTTGGTCACCCCCATTTAAGTTATAGGGCAGGAACAGCACAGTTTTCAAAACGTGTTTTTCAGCCCGAAATAAACGCTTTTTCACAGCACTTGGAATCGCAGTGTAACTTCTTGGCTCAGAAGAGCACACTGAGTCAGCCCTTCACCCCAGTGATCAGAAATTGTCAAAACGTGTTTTTCAGCAGAAATAAACACGTTTTGGCAACTTTGGTCACCCCCATGTAAGTTATAGGGCAGGAACAGCACAGTTTTCAAAACGTGTTTTTCAGCCCGAAATAAACGCTTTTTCTCAGCACTTGGAATCGCAGAGTAACTGCTTGGCTCAGAAGAGCACACTGAGTCAGCCCTTAACCCCAGTGATCAGAAATTGTCAAAACATGTTTTTCAGCAGAAATAAACACGTTTTGGCAACTTTGGTCACCCCCATGTAAGTTATAGGGCAGGAACAGCATACTTTTCAAAACGTGTTTTTCAGACCGAAATAAACGCGTTTTCTCAGCCCTTGGAATCGCAGTGTAACTGCCTGTTTCAGAAGAGCCCACTGAGTCAGCCCTTAACCCGAAAATGCAGATATTGTCAAAACGTGTTTTTCAGCAGAAATAAACACGTTTTGGCAACTTTGGTCACCCCCATGTAAGTTATAGGGCAGGAACAGCACACTTTTCAAAACGTGTTTTTCAGCACGAAATAAACGCTTTTTCTCAGCCCTTGGAATCGCAGTGTAACTGCCTGGCTCAGAAGAGCACACTGAGTCAGCCCTTAACCCCAGTGATCAGAAATTGTCAAAACGTGTTTTTCAGCAGAAATAAACACGTTTTGGCAACTTTGGTCACCCCCATGTAAGTTATAGGGCAGGAACAGCACAGTTTTCAAAACGTGTTTTTCAGCCCGAAATAAACGCTTTTTCTCAGCACTTGGAATCGCAGTGTAACTGCTTGGCTCAGAAGAGCACACTGAGTCAGCCCTTAACCCCAGTGATCAGAAATTGTCAAAACATGTTTTTCAGCAGAAATAAACACGTTTTGGCAACTTTGGTCACCCCCATGTAAGTTATAGGGCAGGAACAGCATAGTTTTCAAAACGTGTTTTTCAGCCCGAAATAAACGCTTTTTTTCAGCACTTTTAATCGCAGTGTAACTGCTTGGCTCAGAAGAGCACACTGAGTCAGTCCTTAACCCCAGTGATCAGAAATTGTCAAAACATGTTTTTCAGCAGAAATAAACACGTTTTGGCAACTTTGGTCACCCCCATGTAAGTTATAGGGCAGGAACAGCACAGTTTTCAAAACGTGTTTTTCAGCCCGAAATAAACGCATTTTCTCAGCCCTTAGAATCGCAGTGTAACTGCCTGGCTCAGAAGAGCACACTGAGTCAGCCCTTTACCCCAGTGATCAGAAATTGTCAAAACGTGTTTTTCAGCAGAAATAAACACGTTTTGGCAACTTTGGTCACCCCCATGTAAGTTATAGGGCAGGAACAGCACAGTTTTCAAAACGTGTTTTTCAGCCCGAAATAAACGCTTTTTCTCAGCACTTGGAATCGCAGTGTAACTGCTTGGCTCAGAAGAGCACACTGAGTCAGCCCTTTACCCCAGTGATCAGAAATTGTAAAAACGTGTTTTTCAGCAGAAATAAATACGTTTTGGCAACTTTGGTCACCCCCATGTAAGTTATGGGGCAGGAACAACACAGTTTTCAAAACGTGTTTTTCAGCCCGAAATAAACGCTTTTTCTCAGCTCTTGGAATCGCAGTGTAACTGCCTGGCTCAGAAGAGCACACTGAGTCAGCCCTTCACCCCAGTGATCAGAAATTGTCAAAACGTGTTTTTCAGCAGAAATAAACACGTTTTGGCAACTTTGGTCACCAACATGTAACTTATAGGGCAGGAACAGCACAGTTTTCAAAACGTGTTTTTCAGCCCGAAATAAACGCTTTTTCTCAGCACTTGGAATCGCAGTGTAACTGCCTGGCTCAGAAGAGCACACTGAGTCAGCCCTTAACCCCAGTGTGCAGAAATTGTCAAAACGTGTTTTTCAGCAGAAATAAACAGGTTTTGGCAACTTTGGTCACCAACATGTAACTTATAGGGCAGGAACAGCACAGGTTTCAAAACGTGTTTTTCAGCCCGAAATAAACGCATTTTCTCAGCCCTTAGAATCGCAGTGTAACTGCTTGGCTCAGAAGAGCACACTGAGTCACCCTTAACCCCAGTGATCAGAAATTGTCAAAACGTGTTTTTCAGCAGAAATAAACACGTTTTGGCAACATTGGTCACCCCCATGTAAGTTATAGGGCAGGAACAGCACAGTTTTCAAAACGTGTTTTTCAGCCCGAAATAAACGCTTTTTCACACGCTTGGAATCGCAGTGTAACTGCTTGGCTCAGAAGAGCACTCTGAGTCAGCCCTTCACCCCAGTGATCAGAAATTGTCAAAACGTGTTTTTCAGCAGAAATAAACACGTTTTGGCAACTTTGGTCACCCCCATGTAAGTTATAGGGCAGGAACAGCACAGTTTTCAAAACGTGTTTTTCAGCCCGAAATAAACGCTTTTTCTCAGCACTTGGAATCGCAGTGTAACTGCTTGGCTCAGAAGAGCACACTGAGTCAGCCCTTAACCCCATGATCAGAAATTGTCAAAACATGTTTTTCAGCAGAAATAAACACGTTTTGGCAACTTTGGTCACCCCCATGTAAGTTATAGGGCAGGAACAGCATAGTTTTCAAAACGTGTTTTTCAGCCTGAAATAAACGCTTTTTTTCAGCACTTGGAATCGCAGTGTAACTGCTTGGCTCAGAAGAGCACACTGAGTCAGCCCTTAACCCCAGTGATCAGAAATTGTCAAATCATGTTTTTCAGCAGAAATAAACACGTTTTGGCAACTTTGGTCACCCCCATGTAAGTTATAGGGCAGGAACAGCACAGTTTTCAAAACGTGTTTTTCAGCCCGAAATAAACGCGTTTTTTCAGCCCTTGGAATCGCAGTGTAACTGCCTGGCTCAGAAGAGCACACTGAGTCAGCCTTTTACCCCAGTGATCAGAAATTGTCAAAACGTGTTTTTCAGCAGAAATAAACACGTTTTGGCAACTTTGGTCACCCCCATGTAAGTTATAGGGCAGGAACAGCACAGTTTTCAAAACGTGTTTTTCAGCACGAAATAAACACGTTTTTTCAGCCCTTGGAATCGCAGTGTAACTGCCTGGCTCAGAAGAGCACACTGAGTCAGCCCTTTACCCCAGTGATCAGAAATTGTCAAAACGTGTTTTTCAGCAGAAATAAACACGTTTTGGCAACTTTGGTCACCCCCATGTAAGTTATAGGGCAGGAACAGCACAGTTTTCAAAACGTGTTTTTCAGCCCGAAATAAACGCTATTTCTCAGCCCTTGGAATCGCAGTGTAGCTGCCTGGCTCAGAAGAGCACACTGAGTCAGCCCTTAACCCCAGCGATCAGAAATTGTCAAAACGTGTTTTTCAGCAGAAATAAACACGTTTTGGCAACTTTGGTCACCCCCATGTAAGTTATAGGGCAGGAACAGCACAGTTTTCAAAACGTGTTTTTCAGCCCGAAATAAACGCTTTTTCTCAGCACTTGGAATCGCAGTGTAACTGCTTGGCTCAGAAGAGCACACTGAGTCAGCCCTTAACCCCAGTGATCAGAAATGGTCAAAACGTGTTTTTCAGCAGAAATAAACACGTTTTTGCAACTTTGGTCACCAACATGTAACTTATAGGGCAGGAACAGCACAGTTTTAAAAACGTGTTTTTCAGCCTGAAATAAACGCTTTTTCTCAGCACTTGGAATCACAGTGTAACTGCTTGGCTCAGAAGAGCACACTGAGTCAGCCCTTCACCCCAGTGATCAGAAATTGTCAAAACGTGTTTTTCAGCAGAAATAAACACGTTTTGGCAACTTTGGTCACCCCCATGTAAGCTATAGGGCAGGAACAGCACAGTTTTCAAAACGTGTTTTTCAGCCCGAAATAAACGCATTTTCTCAGCTCTTAGAATCGCAGTGTAACTGCATGGCTCAGAAGAGCACACTGAGTCAGCCCTTAACCCCAGTGTGCAGAAATTGTCAAAACGTGTTTTTCAGCCCGAAATAAACGCTTTTTTTCAGCACTTTTAATCGCAGTGTAACTGCTTGGCTCAGAAGAGCACACTGAGTCAGCCCTTAACCCCAGTGATCAGAAATTGTCAAAACATGTTTTTCAGCAGAAATAAACACGTTTTGGCAACTTTGGTCACCCCCATGTAAGTTATAGGGCAGGAACAGCACAGTTTTCAAAACGTGTTTTTCAGCCCGAAATAAACGCATTTTCTCAGCCCTTAGAATCGCAGTGTAACTGCCTGGCTCAGAAGAGCACACTGAGTCAGCCCTTTACCCCAGTGATCAGAAATTGTCAAAACGTGTTTTTCAGCAGAAATAAACACGTTTTGGCAACTTTGGTCACCCCTATGTAAGTTATAGGGCAGGAACAGCACAGTTTTCAAAACGTGTTTTTCAGCCCGAAATAAACGCTTTTTCTCAGCCCTTGGAATCGCAGTGTAACTGCATGGCTCAGAAGAGCACACTGAGTCAGCCCTTTACCCCAGTGATCAGAAATTGTAAAAACGTGTTTTTCAGCAGAAATAAATACGTTTTGGCAACTTTGGTCACCCCCATGTAAGTTATGGGGCAGGAACAACACAGTTTTCAAAACGTGTTTTTCAGCCCGAAATAAACGCTTTTTCTCAGCTCTTGGAATCGCAGTGTAACTGCCTGGCTCAGAAGAGCACACTGAGTCAGCCCTTCACCCCAGTGATCAGAAATTGTCAAAACGTGTTTTTCAGCAGAAATAAACACGTTTTGGCAACTTTGGTCACCAACATGTAACTTATAGGGCAGGAACAGCACAGTTTTCAAAACGTGTTTTTCAGCCCGAAATAAACGCTTTTTCTCAGCACTTGGAATCGCAGTGTAACTGCCTGGCTCAGAAGAGCACACTGAGTCAGCCCTTAACCCCAGTGTGCAGAAATTGTCAAAACGTGTTTTTCAGCAGAAATAAACAGGTTTTGGCAACTTTGGTCACCAACATGTAACTTATAGGGGAGGAACAGCACAGGTTTCAAAACGTGTTTTTCAGCCCGAAATACACGCGTTTTCTCAGCCCTTAGAATCGCAGTGTAACTGCCTGGCTCAGAAGAGCACACTGAGTCAGCCCTTAACCCCAGTGTGCAGAAATTGTCAAAACATGTTTTTCAGCAGAAATGAACACGTTTTGGCAACATTGGTCACCCCCATGTAAGTTATAGGGCAGGAACAGCACAGTTTTCAAAACGTGTTTTTCAGCCCGAAATAAACGCTTTTTCACAGCACTTGGAATCGCAGAGTAACTGCTTGGCTCAGAAGAGCACACTGAGTCAGCCCTTCACCCCAGTGATCAGAAATTGTCAAAACGTGTTTTTCAGCAGAAATAAACACGTTTTGGCAACTTTGGTCACCCCCATGTAAGTTATAGGGCAGGAACAGCACAGTTTTCAAAACGTGTTTTTCAGCCCGAAATAAACGCATTTTCTCAGCCCTTAGAATCGCAGTGTAACTGCCTGGCTCAGAAGAGCACACTGAGTCAGCCCTTTACCCCAGTGATCAGAAATTGTCAAAACGTGTTTTTCAGCAGAAATAAACACGTTTTGGCAACTTTGGTCACCCCCATGTAAGTTATAGGGCAGGAACAGCACAGTTTTCAAAACGTGTTTTTCAGCCCGAAATAAACGCTTTTTCTCAGCACTTGGAATCGCAGTGTAACTGCTTGGCTCAGAAGAGCACACTGAGTCAGCCCTTAACCCCAGTGATCAGAAATTGTCAAAACATGTTTTTCAGCAGAAATAAACACGTTTTGGCAACTTTGGTCACCCCCATGTAAGTTATAGGGCAGGAACAGCACAGTTTTCAAAACGTGTTTTTCAGCCCGAAATAAACGCATTTTCTCAGCCCTTAGAATCGCAGTGTAACTGCCTGGCTCAGAAGAGCACACTGAGTCAGCCCTTTACCCCAGTGATCAGAAATTGTCAAAACGTGTTTTTCAGCAGAAATAAACACGTTTTGGCAACTTTGGTCACCCCTATGTAAGTTATAGGGCAGGAACAGCACAGTTTTCAAAACGTGTTTTTCAGCCCGAAATAAACGCTTTTTCTCAGCCCTTGGAATCGCAGTGTAACTGCATGGCTCAGAAGAGCACACTGAGTCAGCCCTTTACCCCAGTGATCAGAAATTGTAAAAACGTGTTTTTCAGCAGAAATAAATACGTTTTGGCAACTTTGGTCACCCCCATGTAAGTTATGGGGCAGGAACAACACAGTTTTCAAAACGTGTTTTTCAGCCCGAAATAAACGCTTTTTCTCAGCTCTTGGAATCGCAGTGTAACTGCCTGGCTCAGAAGAGCACACTGAGTCAGCCCTTCACCCCAGTGATCAGAAATTGTCAAAACGTGTTTTTCAGCAGAAATAAACACGTTTTGGCAACTTTGGTCACCAACATGTAACTTATAGGGCAGGAACAGCACAGTTTTCAAAACGTGTTTTTCAGCCCGAAATAAACGCTTTTTCTCAGCACTTGGAATCGCAGTGTAACTGCCTGGCTCAGAAGAGCACACTGAGTCAGCCCTTAACCCCAGTGTGCAGAAATTGTCAAAACGTGTTTTTCAGCAGAAATAAACAGGTTTTGGCAACTTTGGTCACCAACATGTAACTTATAGGGGAGGAACAGCACAGGTTTCAAAACGTGTTTTTCAGCCCGAAATACACGCGTTTTCTCAGCCCTTAGAATCGCAGTGTAACTGCCTGGCTCAGAAGAGCACACTGAGTCAGCCCTTAACCCCAGTGTGCAGAAATTGTCAAAACATGTTTTTCAGCAGAAATGAACACGTTTTGGCAACATTGGTCACCCCCATGTAAGTTATAGGGCAGGAACAGCACAGTTTTCAAAACGTGTTTTTCAGCCCGAAATAAACGCTTTTTCACAGCACTTGGAATCGCAGAGTAACTGCTTGGCTCAGAAGAGCACACTGAGTCAGCCCTTCACCCCAGTGATCAGAAATTGTCAAAACGTGTTTTTCAGCAGAAATAAACACGTTTTGGCAACTTTGGTCACCCCCATGTAAGTTATCGGGCAGGAACAGCACAGTTTTCAAAACGTGTTTTTCAGACCGAAATAAACGCTTTTTCTCAGCACTTGGAATCGCAGTGTAACTGCCTGGCTCAGAAGAGCACACTGAGTCAGCCCTTAACCCCAGTGTGCAGAAATTGTCAAAACGTGTTTTTCAGCAGAAATAAACAGGTTTTGGCAACTTTGGTCACCAACATGTAACTTATAGGGCAGGAACAGCAAAGGTTTCAAAACGTGTTTTTCAGCCCGAAATAAACGCGTTTTCTCAGCCCTTAGAATCGCAGTGTAACTACCTGGCTCAGAAGAGCACACTGAGTCAGCCCTTAACCCCAGTGTGCAGAAATTGTCAAAACGTGTTTTTCAGCAGAAATAAACACGTTTTGGCAACTTTGGTCACCCCCATGTAAGTTATAGGGCAGGAACAGCACAGTTTTCAAAACGTGTTTTTGAGCCCGAAATAAACGCTTTTTCTCAGCCCTTGGAATCGCAGTGTAACTGCCTGGCTCAGAAGAGCCCACTGTGTCAGCCCTTAACCCCAGTGATCAGAAATTGTCAAAACGTGTTTTTCAGCAGAAATAAACACGTTTTGGCAACTTTGGTCACCCCCATGTAAGTTATAGGGCAGGAACAGCACAGTTTTCAAAACGTGTTTTTCAGCCCGAAATAAACGCTTTTTCTCAGCCCTTAGAATCGCAGTGTAACTGCCTGGCTCAGAAGAGCACACTGAGTCAGCCCTTAACCCCAGTGTGCAGAAATTGTCAAAACGTGTTTTTCAGCAGAAATAAACACGTTTTGGCAACATTGGTCACCCCCATGTAAGTTATAGGGCAGGAACAGCACAGTTTTCAAAACGTGTTTTTCAGCCCGAAATAAACGCTTTTTCTCAGCACTTGGAATCGCAGTGTAACTGCTTGGCTCAGAAGAGCACACTGAGTCAGCCCTTAACCCCAGTGATCAGAAATTGTCAAAACATGTTTTTCAGCAGAAATAAACACGTTTTGGCAACTTTGGTCACCCCCATGTAAGTTATAGGGCAGGAACAGCATAGTTTTCAAAACGTGTTTTTCAGCCCGAAATAAACGCTTTTTTTCAGCACTTTTAATCGCAGTGTAACTGCTTGGCTCAGAAGAGCACACTGAGTCAGCCCTTAACCCCAGTGATCAGAAATTGTCAAAACATGTTTTTCAGCAGAAATAAACACGTTTTGGAAACTTTGGTCACCCCCATTTAAGTTATAGGGCAGGAACAGCACAGTTTTCAAAACGTGTTTTTCAGCCCGAAATAAACGCTTTTTCTCAGCACTTGGAATCGCAGAGTAACTGCTTGGCTCAGAAGAGCACACTGAGTCAGCCCTTAACCCCAGTGATCAGAAATTGTCAAAACGTGTTTTTCAGCAGAAATAAACACGTTTTGGCAACTTTGGTCACCCCCATGTAAGTTATAGGGCAGGAACAGCATAGTTTTCAAAACGTGTTTTTCAGCCTGAAATAAACGCTTTTTTTCAGCACTTGGAATCGCAGTGTAACTGCTTGGCTCAGAAGAGCACACTGAGTCAGCCCTTAACCCCAGTGATCAGAAATTGTCAAAACATGTTTTTCAGCAGAAATAAACACGTTTTGGCAACTTTGGTCACCCCCATGTAAGTTATAGGGCAGGAACAGCACAGTTTTCAAAACGTGTTTTTCAGCCCGAAATAAACGCTTTTTCTCAGCTCTTGGAATCGCAGTGTAACTGCCTGGCTCAAAAGAGCACACTGAGTCAGCCCTTCACCCCAGTGATCAGAAATTGTCAAAACGTGTTTTTCAGCAGAAATAAACACGTTTTGGCAACTTTGGTCACCAACATGTAACTTATAGGGCAGGAACTGCACAGTTTTCAAAACGTGTTTTTCAGCCCGAAATAAACGCTTTTCCTCAGCACTTGGAATCGCAGTGCTACTGCCTGTCTCAGAAGAGCACACTGAGTCAGCCCTTAACCCCAGTGATCAGAAATTGTCAAAACGTGTTTTTCAGCAGAAATAAACACGTTTTGGCAACTTTGGTCACCCCCATGTAAGTTATAGGGCAGGAACAGCACAGTTTTCAAAACGTGTTTTTCAGCACGAAATAAACGCGTTTTCTCATCCCTTGGAATCGCTGTGTAACTGCCTGGGTCAGAAGAGCCCACTGTGTCAGCCCTTAACCCCAGTGTGCAGAAATTGTCAAAACGTGTTTTTCAGCAGAAATAAACATGTTTTGGCAACTTTGGTCACCCCCATGTAAGTTATAGGGCAGGAACAGCACAGTTTTCAAAACGTGTTTTTCAGCCCGAAATAAACGCTTTTTCTCAGCACTTGGAATCGCAGTGTAACTGCTTGGCTCAGAAGAGCACACTGAGTCAGCCCTTAACCCCAGTGATCAGAAATTGTCAAAACATGTTTTTCAGCAGAAATAAACACGTTTTGGCAACTTTGGTCACCCCCATGTAAGTTATAGGGCAGGAACAGCATAGTTTTCAAAACGTGTTTTTCAGCCCGAAATAAACGCTTTTTTTCAGCACTTTTAATCGCAGTGTAACTGCTTGGCTCAGAAGAGCACACTGAGTCAGCCCTTAACCCCAGTGATCAGAAATTGTCAAAACATGTTTTTCAGCAGAAATAAACACGTTTTGGCAACTTTGGTCACCCCCATGTAAGTTATAGGGCCGGAACAGCACAGTTTTCAAAACGTGTTTTTCAGCCCGAAATAAACGCATTTTCTCAGCCCTTAGAATCGCAGTGTAACTGCCTGGCTCAGAAGAGCACACTGAGTCAGCCCTTTACCCCAGTGATCAGAAATTGTCAAAACGTGTTTTTCAGCAGAAATAAACACGTTTTGGCAACTTTGGTCACCCCCATGTAAGTTATAGGGCAGGAACAGCACAGTTTTCAAAACGTGTTTTTCAGCCCGAAATAAACGCTTTTTCTCAGCCCTTGGAATCGCAGTGTAACTGCATGGCTCAGAAGAGCACACTGAGTCAGCCCTTTACCCCAGTGATCAGAAATTGTAAAAACGTGTTTTACAGCAGAAATAAATACGTTTTGGCAACTTTGGTCACCCCCTTGTAAGTTATAGGGCAGGAACAGCACAGTTTTCAAAACGTGTTTTTCAGCCCGAAATAAACGCGTTTTCTCATCCCTTGGAATCGCAGTGTAACTGACTTGCTCAGAAGAACCCACTGAGTCAGCCCTTAACCCCAATGTGTAGAAATTGTCAAAACGTGTTTTTCAGCAGAAATAAACACGTTTTGGCAACTTTGGTCACCCCCATGTAAGTTATAGGGCAGGAACAGCATACTTTTCAAAACGTGTTTTTCAGACCGAAATAAACGCGTTTTCTCAGCCCTTGGAATCGCAGTGTAACTGCCTGTTTCAGAAGAGCCCACTGAGTCAGCCCTTAACCCGAAAATGCAGATATTGTCAAAACGTGTTTTTCAGCAGAAATAAACACGTTTTGGCAACTTTGGTCACCCCCATGTAAGTTATAGGGCAGGAACAGCACAGTTTTCAAAACGTGTTTTTCAGCCCGAAATAAACGCTTTTTCTCAGCACTTGGAATCGCAGTGTAACTGCTTGGCTCAGAAGAGCACACTGAGTCAGCCCTTAACCCCAGTGATCAGAAATGGTCAAAACGTGTTTTTCAGCAGAAATAAACACGTTTTTGCAACTTTGGTCACCAACATGTAACTTATAGGGCAGGAACAGCACAGTTTTAAAAACGTGTATTTCAGCCTGAAATAAACGCTTTTTCTCAGCACTTGGAATCACAGTGTAACTGCTTGGCTCAGAAGAGCACACTGAGTCAGCCCTTCACCCCAGTGATCAGAAATTGTCAAAACGTGTTTTTCAGCAGAAATAAACACGTTTTGGCAACTTTGGTCACCCCCATGTAAGTTATAGGGCAGGAACAGCACAGTTTTCAAAACGTGTTTTTCAGCCCGAAATAAACGCTTTTTCTCAGCTCTTGGAATCGCAGTGTAACTGCCTGGCTCAAAAGAGCACACTGAGTCAGCCCTTCACCCCAGTGATCAGAAATTGTCAAAAAGTGTTTTTCAGCAGAAATAAACACGTTTTGGCAACTTTGGTCACCAACATGTAACTTATAGGGCAGGAACTGCACAGTTTTCAAAACGTGTTTTTCAGCCCGAAATAAACGCTTTTTCTCAGCCCTTGGAATCTCAGTGCTACTGCCTGTCTCAGAAGAGCACACTGAGTCAGCCCTTAACCCCAGTGATCAGAAATTGTCAAAACGTGTTTTTCAGCAGAAATAAACACGTTTTGGCAACTTTGGTCACCCCCATGTAAGTTATAGGGCAGGAACAGCACAGTTTTCAAAACGTGTTTTTCAGCCCGAAATAAACGCGTTTTCTCATCCCTTGGAATCGCAGTGTAACTGACTTGCTCAGAAGAGCCCACTGAGTCAGCCCTTAACCCCAATGTGTAGAAATTGTCAAAACGTGTTTTTCAGCAGAAATAAACACGTTTTGGCAACTTTGGTCACCCCCATGTAAGTTATAGGGCAGGAACAGCATACTTTTCAAAACGTGTTTTTCAGACCGAAATAAACGCGTTTTCTCAGCCCTTGGAATCGCAGTGTAACTGCCTGTTTCAGAAGAGCCCACTGAGTCAGCCCTTAACCCGAAAATGCAGATATTGTCAAAACGTGTTTTTCAGCAGAAATAAACACGTTTTGGCAACTTTGGTCACCCCCATGTAAGTTATAGGGCAGGAACTGCACAGTTTTCAAAACGTGTTTTTCAGCCCGAAATAAACGCTTTTTCTCAGCCCTTGGAATCGCAGTGCTACTGCCTGTCTCAGAAGAGCACACTGAGTCAGCCCTTAACCCCAGTGATCAGAAATTGTCAAAACGTGTTTTTCAGCAGAAATAAACACGTTTTGGCAACTTTGTTCACCCCCATATAAGTTATAGGGCAGGAACAGCACAGTTTTCAAAACGTGTTTTTCAGCCCGAAATAAACGCGTTTTCTCATCCCTTGGAATCGCAGTGTAACTGACTTGCTCAGAAGAGCCCACTGAGTCAGCCCTTAACCCCAATGTGTAGAAATTGTCAAAACGTGTTTTTCAGCAGAAATAAACACGTTTTGGCAACTTTGGTCACCCCCATGTAAGTTATAGGGCAGGAACAGCATACTTTTCAAAACGTATTTTTCAGACCGAAATAAACGCGTTTTCTCAGCCCTTGGAATCGCAGTGTAACTGCCTGTTTCAGAAGAGCCCACTGAGTCAGCCCTTAACCCGAAAATGCAGATATTGTCAAAACGTGTTTTTCAGCAGAAATAAACACGTTTTGGCAACTTTGGTCACCCCCATGTAAGTTATAGGGCAGGAACAGCACACTTTTCAAAACGTGTTTTTCAGCACGAAATAAACGCTTTTTCTCAGCCCTTGGAATCGCAGTGTAACTGCCTGGCTCAGAAGAGCACACTGAGTCAGCCCTTAACCCCAGTGATCAGAAATTGTCAAAACGTGTTTTTCAGCAGAAATAAACACGTTTTGGCAACTTTGGTCACCCCCATGTAAGTTATAGGGCAGGAACAGCACAGTTTTCAAAACGTGTTTTTCAGCCCGAAATAAACGCTTTTTCTCAGCACTTGGAATCGCAGTGTAACTGCTTGGCTCAGAAGAGCACACTGAGTCAGCCCTTAACCCCAGTGATCAGAAATTGTCAAAACATGTTTTTCAGCAGAAATAAACACGTTTTGGCAACTTTGGTCACCCCCATGTAAGTTATAGGGCAGGAACAGCATAGTTTTCAAAACGTGTTTTTCAGCCCGAAATAAACGCTTTTTTTCAGCACTTTTAATCGCAGTGTAACTGCTTGGCTCAGAAGAGCACACTGAGTCAGCCCTTAACCCCAGTGATCAGAAATTGTCAAAACATGTTTTTCAGCAGAAATAAACACGTTTTGGCAACTTTGGTCACCCCCATGTAAGTTATAGGGCCGGAACAGCACAGTTTTCAAAACGTGTTTTTCAGCCCGAAATAAACGCATTTTCTCAGCCCTTAGAATCGCAGTGTAACTGCCTGGCTCAGAAGAGCACACTGAGTCAGCCCTTTACCCCAGTGATCAGAAATTGTCAAAACGTGTTTTTCAGCAGAAATAAACACGTTTTGGCAACTTTGGTCACCCCCATGTAAGTTATAGGGCAGGAACAGCACAGTTTTCAAAACGTGTTTTTCAGCCCGAAATAAACGCTTTTTCTCAGCCCTTGGAATCGCAGTGTAACTGCATGGCTCAGAAGAGCACACTGAGTCAGCCCTTTACCCCAGTGATCAGAAATTGTAAAAACGTGTTTTACAGCAGAAATAAATACGTTTTGGCAACTTTGGTCACCCCCTTGTAAGTTATAGGGCAGGAACAGCACAGTTTTCAAAACGTGTTTTTCAGCCCGAAATAAACGCTTTTTCTCAGCACTTGGAATCGCAGTGTAACTGCTTGGCTCAGAAGAGCACACTGAGTCAGCCCTTAACCCCATGATCAGAAATTGTCAAAACATGTTTTTCAGCAGAAATAAACACGTTTTGGCAACTTTGTTCACCCCCATATAAGTTATAGGGCAGGAACAGCACAGTTTTCAAAACGTGTTTTTCAGCCCGAAATAAACGCGTTTTCTCATCCCTTGGAATCGCAGTGTAACTGACTTGCTCAGAAGAGCCCACTGAGTCAGCCCTTAACCCCAATGTGTAGAAATTGTCAAAACGTGTTTTTCAGCAGAAATAAACACGTTTTGGCAACTTTGGTCACCCCCATGTAAGTTATAGGGCAGGAACAGCATACTTTTCAAAACGTATTTTTCAGACCGAAATAAACGCGTTTTCTCAGCCCTTGGAATCGCAGTGTAACTGCCTGTTTCAGAAGAGCCCACTGAGTCAGCCCTTAACCCGAAAATGCAGATATTGTCAAAACGTGTTTTTCAGCAGAAATAAACACGTTTTGGCAACTTTGGTCACCCCCATGTAAGTTATAGGGCAGGAACAGCACACTTTTCAAAACGTGTTTTTCAGCCCGAAATAAACGCTTTTTCTCAGCACTTGGAATCGCAGTGTAACTGCTTGGCTCAGAAGAGCACACTGAGTCAGCCCTTAACCCCAGTGATCAGAAATTGTCAAAACATGTTTTTCAGCAGAAATAAACACGTTTTGGCAACTTTGGTCACCCCCATGTAAGTTATAGGGCAGGAACAGCATAGTTTTCAAAACGTGTTTTTCAGCCCGAAATAAACGCTTTTTTTCAGCACTTTTAATCGCAGTGTAACTGCTTGGCTCAGAAGAGCACACTGAGTCAGCCCTTAACCCCAGTGATCAGAAATTGTCAAAACATGTTTTTCAGCAGAAATAAACACGTTTTGGCAACTTTGGTCACCCCCATGTAAGTTATAGGGCCGGAACAGCACAGTTTTCAAAACGTGTTTTTCAGCCCGAAATAAACGCATTTTCTCAGCCCTTAGAATCGCAGTGTAACTGCCTGGCTCAGAAGAGCACACTGAGTCAGCCCTTTACCCCAGTGATCAGAAATTGTCAAAACGTGTTTTTCAGCAGAAATAAACACGTTTTGGCAACTTTGGTCACCCCCATGTAAGTTATAGGGCAGGAACAGCACAGTTTTCAAAACGTGTTTTTCAGCCCGAAATAAACGCTTTTTCTCAGCCCTTGGAATCGCAGTGTAACTGCATGGCTCAGAAGAGCACACTGAGTCAGCCCTTTACCCCAGTGATCAGAAATTGTAAAAACGTGTTTTACAGCAGAAATAAATACGTTTTGGCAACTTTGGTCACCCCCTTGTAAGTTATAGGGCAGGAACAGCACAGTTTTCAAAACGTGTTTTTCAGCCCGAAATAAACGCTTTTTCTCAGCACTTGGAATCGCAGTGTAACTGCTTGGCTCAGAAGAGCACACTGAGTCAGCCCTTAACCCCATGATCAGAAATTGTCAAAACATGTTTTTCAGCAGAAATAAACACGTTTTGGCAACTTTGGTCACCCCCATGTAAGTTATAGGGCAGGAACAGCATAGTTTTCAAAACGTGTTTTTCAGCCTGAAATAAACGCTTTTTTTCAGCACTTGGAATCGCAGTGTAACTGCTTGGCTCAGAAGAGCACACTGAGTCAGCCCTTAACCCCAGTGATCAGAAATTGTCAAATCATGTTTTTCAGCAGAAATAAACACGTTTTGGCAACTTTGGTCACCCCCATGTAAGTTATAGGGCAGGAACAGCACAGTTTTCAAAACGTGTTTTTCAGCCCGAAATAAACGCGTTTTTTCAGCCCTTGGAATCGCAGTGTAACTGCCTGGCTCAGAAGAGCACACTGAGGCAGCCTTTTACCCCAGTGATCAGAAATTGTCAAAACGTGTTTTTCAGCAGAAATAAACACGTTTTGGCAACTTTGGTCACCCCCATGTAAGTTATAGGGCAGGAACAGCACAGTTTTCAAAACGTGTTTTTCAGCACGAAATAAACGCGTTTTTTCAGCCCTTGGAATCGCAGTGTAACTGCCTGGCTCAGAAGAGCACACTGAGTCAGCCCTTTACCCCAGTGATCAGAAATTGTCAAAACGTGTTTTTCAGCAGAAATAAACACGTTTTGGCAACTTTGGTCACCCCCATGTAAGTTATAGGGCAGGAACAGCACACTTTTCAAAACGTGTTTTTCAGCCCGAAATAAACGCTATTTCTCAGCCCTTGGAATCGCAGTGTAGCTGCCTGGCTCAGAAGAGCACACTGAGTCAGCCCTTAACCCCAGCGATCAGAAATTGTCAAAACGTGTTTTTCAGCAGAAATAAACACGTTTTGGCAACTTTGGTCACCCCCATGTAAGTTATAGGGCAGGAACAGCACAGTTTTCAAAACGTGTTTTTCAGCCCGAAATAAACGCTTTTTCTCAGCACTTGGAATCGCAGTGTAACTGCTTGGCTCAGAAGAGCACACTGAGTCAGCCCTTAACCCCAGTGATCAGAAATGGTCAAAACGTGTTTTTCAGCAGAAATAAACACGTTTTTGCAACTTTGGTCACCAACATGTAACTTATAGGGCAGGAACAGCACAGTTTTCAAAACGTGTTTTTCAGCCCGAAATAAACGCTTTTTCTCAGCCCTTGGAATCGCAGTGCAACTGCCTGTCTCAGAAGAGCACACTGAGTCAGCCCTTCACCCCAGTGATCAGAAATTGTCAAAACGTGTTTTTCAGCAGAAATAAACACGTTTTGGCAACTTTGTTCACCCCCATGTAAGTTATAGGGCAGGAACAGCACAGTTTTCAAAACGTGTTTTTCAGCCCGAAATAAACGCGTTTTCTCATCCCTTGGAATCGCAGTGTAACTGCCTGGCTCAGAAGAGCCCACTGAGTCAGCCCTTAACCCCAATGTGTAGAAATTGTCAAAACGTGTTTTTCAGCAGAAATAAACACGTTTTGGCAACTTTGGTCACCCCCATGTAAGTTATAGGGCAGGAACAGCACACTTTTCAAAACGTGTTTTTCAGCCCGAAATAAACGCGTTTTCTCAGCCCTTGGAATCGCAGTGTAACTGCCTGTTTCAGAAGAGCCCACTGATTCAGCCCTTAACCCGAAAATGCAGATATTGTCAAAACGTGTTTTTCAGCAGAAATAAACACGTTTTTGGCAACTTTGGTCACCCCCATGTAAGTTATAGGGCAGGAACAGCACACTTTTCAAAACGTGTTTTTCAGCACGAAATAAACGCTTTTTCTCAGCCCTTGGAATCGCAGTGTAACTGCCTGGCTCAGAAGAGCACACTGAGTCAGCCCTTAACCCCAGTGATCAGAAATTGTCAAAACGTGTTTTTCAGCAGAAATAAACACGTTTTGGCAACTTTGGTCACCCCCATGTAAGTTATAGGGCAGGAACAGCACAGTTTTCAAAACGTGTTTTTCAGCCCGAAATAAACGCTTTTTCTCAGCCCTTAGAATCGCAGTGTAACAGCCTGGCTCAGAAGAGCACACTGAGTCAGCCCTTAACCCCAGTGTGCAGAAATTGTCAAAACGTGTTTTTCAGCAGAAATAAACAGGTTTTGGCAACTTTGGTCACCAACATGTAACTTATAGGGGAGGAACAGCATAGGTTTCAAAACGTGTTTTTCAGCCCGAAATACACGCGTTTTCTCAGCCCTTAGAATCGCAGTGTAACTGCCTGGCTCAGAAGAGCACACTGAGTCAGCCCTTAACCCCAGTGTGCAGAAATTGTCAAAACATGTATTTCAGCAGAAATAAACACGTTTTGGCAACATTGGTCACCCCCATGTAAGTTATAGGGCAGGAACAGCACAGTTTTCAAAACGTGTTTTTCAGCCCGAAATAAACGCTTTTTCACAGCACTTGGAATCGCAGAGTAACTGCTTGGCTCAGAAGAGCACACTGAGTCAGCCCTTCACCCCAGTGATCAGAAATTGTCAAAACGTGTTTTTCAGCAGAAATAAACACGTTTTGGCAACTTTGGTCACCCCCATGTAAGTTATCGGGCAGGAACAGCACAGTTTTCAAAACGTGTTTTTCAGACCGAAATAAACGCTTTTTCTCAGCACTTGGAATCGCAGTGTAACTGCCTGGCTCAGAAGAGCACACTGAGTCAGCCCTTAACCCCAGTGTGCAGAAATTGTCAAAACGTGTTTTTCAGCAGAAATAAACAGGTTTTGGCAACTTTGGTCACCAACATGTAACTTATAGGGCCGGAACAGCACAGTTTTCAAAACGTGTTTTTCAGCCCGAAATAAACGCATTTTCTCAGCCCTTAGAATCGCAGTGTAACTGCCTGGCTCAGAAGAGCACACTGAGTCAGCCCTTTACCCCAGTGATCAGAAATTGTCAAAACGTGTTTTTCAGCAGAAATAAACACGTTTTGGCAACTTTGGTCACCCCCATGTAAGTTATAGGGCAGGAACAGCACAGTTTTCAAAACGTGTTTTTCAGCCCGAAATAAACGCTTTTTCTCAGCCCTTGGAATCGCAGTGTAACTGCATGGCTCAGAAGAGCACACTGAGTCAGCCCTTTACCCCAGTGATCAGAAATTGTAAAAACGTGTTTTACAGCAGAAATAAATACGTTTTGGCAACTTTGGTCACCCCCTTGTAAGTTATAGGGCAGGAACAGCACAGTTTTCAAAACGTGTTTTTCAGCCCGAAATAAACGCGTTTTCTCATCCCTTGGAATCGCAGTGTAACTGACTTGCTCAGAAGAACCCACTGAGTCAGCCCTTAACCCCAATGTGTAGAAATTGTCAAAACGTGTTTTTCAGCAGAAATAAACACGTTTTGGCAACTTTGGTCACCCCCATGTAAGTTATAGGGCAGGAACAGCATACTTTTCAAAACGTGTTTTTCAGACCGAAATAAACGCGTTTTCTCAGCCCTTGGAATCGCAGTGTAACTGCCTGTTTCAGAAGAGCCCACTGAGTCAGCCCTTAACCCGAAAATGCAGATATTGTCAAAACGTGTTTTTCAGCAGAAATAAACACGTTTTGGCAACTTTGGTCACCCCCATGTAAGTTATAGGGCAGGAACAGCACACTTTTCAAAACGTGTTTTTCAGCACGAAATAAACGCTTTTTCTCAGCCCTTGGAATCGCAGTGTAACTGCCTGGCTCAGAAGAGCACACTGAGTCAGCCCTTAACCCCAGTGATCAGAAATTGTCAAAACGTGTTTTTCAGCAGAAATAAACACGTTTTGGCAACTTTGGTCACCCCCATGTAAGTTATAGGGCAGGAACAGCACAGTTTTCAAAACGTGTTTTTCAGCCCGAAATAAACGCTTTTTCTCAGCACTTGGAATCGCAGTGTAACTGCTTGGCTCAGAAGAGCACACTGAGTCAGCCCTTAACCCCAGTGATCAGAAATTGTCAAAACATGTTTTTCAGCAGAAATAAACACGTTTTGGCAACTTTGGTCACCCCCATGTAAGTTATAGGGCAGGAACAGCATAGTTTTCAAAACGTGTTTTTCAGCCCGAAATAAACGCTTTTTTTCAGCACTTTTAATCGCAGTGTAACTGCTTGGCTCAGAAGAGCACACTGAGTCAGCCCTTAACCCCAGTGATCAGAAATTGTCAAAACATGTTTTTCAGCAGAAATAAACACGTTTTGGCAACTTTGGTCACCCCCATGTAAGTTATAGGGCAGGAACAGCACAGTTTTCAAAACGTGTTTTTCAGCCCGAAATAAACGCATTTTCTCAGCCCTTAGAATCGCAGTGTAACTGCCTGGCTCAGAAGAGCACACTGAGTCAGCCCTTTACCCCAGTGATCAGAAATTGTCAAAACGTGTTTTTCAGCAGAAATAAACACGTTTTGGCAACTTTGGTCACCCCCATGTAAGTTATAGGGCAGGAACAGCACAGTTTTCAAAACGTGTTTTTCAGCCCGAAATAAACGCTTTTTCTCAGCACTTGGAATCGCAGTGTAACTGCTTGGCTCAGAAGAGCACACTGAGTCAGCCCTTAACCCCAGTGATCAGAAATTGTCAAAACATGTTTTTCAGCAGAAATAAACACGTTTTGGCAACTTTGGTCACCCCCATGTAAGTTATAGGGCAGGAACAGCACAGTTTTCAAAACGTGTTTTTCAGCCCGAAATAAACGCATTTTCTCAGCCCTTAGAATCGCAGTGTAACTGCCTGGCTCAGAAGAGCACACTGAGTCAGCCCTTTACCCCAGTGATCAGAAATTGTCAAAACGTGTTTTTCAGCAGAAATAAACACGTTTTGGCAACTTTGGTCACCCCCATGTAAGTTATAGGGCAGGAACAGCACAGTTTTCAAAACGTGTTTTTCATCCCGAAATAAACGCTTTTTCTCAGCTCTTGGAATCGCAGTGTAACTGCCTGGCTCAGAAGAGCACACTGAGTCAGCCCTTCACCCCAGTGATCAGAAATTGTCAAAACGTGTTTTTCAGCAGAAATAAACACGTTTTGGCAACTTTGGTCACCAACATGTAACTTATAGGGCAGGAACAGCACAGTTTTCAAAACGTGTTTTTCAGCCCGAAATAAACGCTTTTTCTCAGCCCTTGGAATCGCAGTGTAACTGCCTGGCTCAGAAGAGCACACTGAGTCAGCCCTTTACCCCAGTGATCAGAAATTGTCAAAACGTGTTTTTCAGCAGAAATAAACACGTTTTGGCAACTTTGGTCACCCCCATGTAAGTTATTGGGCAGGAACAGCACAGTTTTCAAAACGTGTTTTTCAGCCCGAAATAAACGCTTTTTCTCAGCTCTTGGAATCGCAGTGTAACTGCCTGGCTCAGAAGAGCACACTGAGTCAGCCCTTCACCCCAGTGATCAGAAATTGTCAAAACGTGTTTTTCAGCAGAAATAAACACGTTTTGGCAACTTTGGTCACCCCCATGTAAGTTATAGGGCAGGAACAGCACAGTTTTCAAAACGTGTTTTTCAGCCCGAAATAAACGCTTTTTCTCAGCCCTTAGAATCGCAGTGTAACTGCCTGGCTCAGAAGAGCACACTGAGCCAGCCCTTAACCCCAGTGTGCAGAAATTGTCAAAACGTGTTTTTCAGCAGAAATAAACAGGTTTTGGCAACTTTGGTCACCAACATGTAACTTATAGGGGAGGAACAGCACAGGTTTCAAAACGTGTTTTTCAGCCCGAAATACACGCGTTTTCTCAGCCCTTAGAATCGCAGTGTAACTGCCTGGCTCAAAAGAGCACACTGAGTCAGCCCTTCACCCCAGTGATCAGAAATTGTCAAAACGTGTTTTTCAGCAGAAATAAACACGTTTTGGCAACTTTGGTCACCCCCATGTAAGTTATCGGGCAGGAACAGCACAGTTTTCAAAACGTGTTTTTCAGACCGAAATAAACGCTTTTTCTCAGCACTTGGAATCGCAGTGTAACTGCCTGGCTCAGAAGAGCACACTGAGTCAGCCCTTAACCCCAGTGTGCAGAAATTGTCAAAACGTGTTTTTCAGCAGAAATAAACAGGTTTTGGCAACTTTGGTCACCAACATGTAACTTATAGGGCCGGAACAGCACAGTTTTCAAAACGTGTTTTTCAGCCCGAAATAAACGCACTTTCTCAGCCCTTAGAATCGCAGTGTAACTGCCTGGCTCAGAAGAGCACACTGAGTCAGCCCTTTACCCCAGTGATCAGAAATTGTCAAAACGTGTTTTTCAGCAGAAATAAACACGTTTTGGCAACTTTGGTCACCCCCATGTAAGTTATAGGGCAGGAACAGCACAGTTTTCAAAACGTGTTTTTCAGCCCGAAATAAATGCTTTTTCTCAGCCCTTGGAATCGCAGTGTAACTGCATGGCTCAGAAGAGCACACTGAGTCAGCCCTTTACCCCAGTGATCAGAAATTGTAAAAACGTGTTTTACAGCAGAAATAAATACGTTTTGGCAACTTTGGTCACCCCCTTGTAAGTTATAGGGCAGGAACAGCACAGTTTTCAAAACGTGTTTTTCAGCCCGAAATAAACGCGTTTTCTCATCCCTTGGAATCGCAGTGTAACTGACTTGCTCAGAAGAACCCACTGAGTCAGCCCTTAACCCCAATGTGTAGAAATTGTCAAAACGTGTTTTTCAGCAGAAATAAACACGTTTTGGCAACTTTGGTCACCCCCATGTAAGTTATAGGGCAGGAACAGCATACTTTTCAAAACGTGTTTTTCAGACCGAAATAAACGCGTTTTCTCAGCCCTTGGAATCGCAGTGTAACTGCCTGTTTCAGAAGAGCCCACTGAGTCAGCCCTTAACCCGAAAATGCAGATATTGTCAAAACGTGTTTTTCAGCAGAAATAAACACGTTTTGGCAACTTTGGTCACCCCCATGTAAGTTATAGGGCAGGAACAGCACACTTTTCAAAACGTGTTTTTCAGCACGAAATAAACGCTTTTTCTCAGCCCTTGGAATCGCAGTGTAACTGCCTGGCTCAGAAGAGCACACTGAGTCAGCCCTTAACCCCAGTGATCAGAAATTGTCAAAACGTGTTTTTCAGCAGAAATAAACACGTTTTGGCAACTTTGGTCACCCCCATGTAAGTTATAGGGCAGGAACAGCACAGTTTTCAAAACGTGTTTTTCAGCCCGAAATAAACGCTTTTTCTCAGCACTTGGAATCGCAGTGTAACTGCTTGGCTCAGAAGAGCACACTGAGTCAGCCCTTAACCCCAGTGATCAGAAATTGTCAAAACATGTTTTTCAGCAGAAATAAACACGTTTTGGCAACTTTGGTCACCCCCATGTAAGTTATAGGGCAGGAACAGCATAGTTTTCAAAACGTGTTTTTCAGCCCGAAATAAACGCTTTTTTTCAGCACTTTTAATCGCAGTGTAACTGCTTGGCTCAGAAGAGCACACTGAGTCAGCCCTTAACCCCAGTGATCAGAAATTGTCAAAACATGTTTTTCAGCAGAAATAAACACGTTTTGGCAACTTTGGTCACCCCCATGTAAGTTATAGGGCAGGAACAGCACAGTTTTCAAAACGTGTTTTTCAGCCCGAAATAAACGCATTTTCTCAGCCCTTAGAATCGCAGTGTAACTGCCTGGCTCAGAAGAGCACACTGAGTCAGCCCTTTACCCCAGTGATCAGAAATTGTCAAAACGTGTTTTTCAGCAGAAATAAACACGTTTTGGCAACTTTGGTCACCCCCATGTAAGTTATAGGGCAGGAACAGCACAGTTTTCAAAACGTGTTTTTCAGCCCGAAATAAACGCTTTTTCTCAGCACTTGGAATCGCAGTGTAACTGCTTGGCTCAGAAGAGCACACTGAGTCAGCCCTTAACCCCAGTGATCAGAAATTGTCAAAACATGTTTTTCAGCAGAAATAAACACGTTTTGGCAACTTTGGTCACCCCCATGTAAGTTATAGGGCAGGAACAGCACAGTTTTCAAAACGTGTTTTTCAGCCCGAAATAAACGCATTTTCTCAGCCCTTAGAATCGCAGTGTAACTGCCTGGCTCAGAAGAGCACACTGAGTCAGCCCTTTACCCCAGTGATCAGAAATTGTCAAAACGTGTTTTTCAGCAGAAATAAACACGTTTTGGCAACTTTGGTCACCCCCATGTAAGTTATAGGGCAGGAACAGCACAGTTTTCAAAACGTGTTTTTCATCCCGAAATAAACGCTTTTTCTCAGCTCTTGGAATCGCAGTGTAACTGCCTGGCTCAGAAGAGCACACTGAGTCAGCCCTTCACCCCAGTGATCAGAAATTGTCAAAACGTGTTTTTCAGCAGAAATAAACACGTTTTGGCAACTTTGGTCACCAACATGTAACTTATAGGGCAGGAACAGCACAGTTTTCAAAACGTGTTTTTCAGCCCGAAATAAACGCTTTTTCTCAGCCCTTGGAATCGCAGTGTAACTGCCTGGCTCAGAAGAGCACACTGAGTCAGCCCTTTACCCCAGTGATCAGAAATTGTCAAAACGTGTTTTTCAGCAGAAATAAACACGTTTTGGCAACTTTGGTCACCCCCATGTAAGTTATTGGGCAGGAACAGCACAGTTTTCAAAACGTGTTTTTCAGCCCGAAATAAACGCTTTTTCTCAGCTCTTGGAATCGCAGTGTAACTGCCTGGCTCAGAAGAGCACACTGAGTCAGCCCTTCACCCCAGTGATCAGAAATTGTCAAAACGTGTTTTTCAGCAGAAATAAACACGTTTTGGCAACTTTGGTCACCCCCATGTAAGTTATAGGGCAGGAACAGCACAGTTTTCAAAACGTGTTTTTCAGCCCGAAATAAACGCTTTTTCTCAGCCCTTAGAATCGCAGTGTAACTGCCTGGCTCAGAAGAGCACACTGAGCCAGCCCTTAACCCCAGTGTGCAGAAATTGTCAAAACGTGTTTTTCAGCAGAAATAAACAGGTTTTGGCAACTTTGGTCACCAACATGTAACTTATAGGGGAGGAACAGCACAGGTTTCAAAACGTGTTTTTCAGCCCGAAATACACGCGTTTTCTCAGCCCTTAGAATCGCAGTGTAACTGCCTGGCTCAGAAGAGCACACTGAGTCAGCCCTTCACCCCAGTGTGCAGAAATTGTCAAAACGTGTTTTTCAGCAGAAATAAACACGTTTTGGCAACATTGGTCACCCCCATGTAAGTTATAGGGCAGGAACAGCACAGTTTTCAAAACGTGTTTTTCAGCCCGAAATAAACGCTTTTTCTCAACACTTGGAATCGCAGTGTAACTGCTTGGCTCAGAAGAGCACACTGAGTCAGCCCTTAACCCCAGTGATCAGAAATTGTCAAAACATGTTTTTCAGCAGAAATAAACACGTTTTGGCAACTTTGGTCACCCCCATGTAAGTTATAGGGCAGGAACAGCACAGTTTTCAAAACGTGTTTTTCAGCCCGAAATAAACGCATTTTCTCAGCCCTTAGAATCGCAGTGTAACTGCCTGGCTCAGAAGAGCACACTGAGTCAGCCCTTTAACCCAGTGATCAGAAATTGTCAAAACGTGTTTTTCAGCAGAAATAAACACGTTTTGGCAACTTTGGTCACCCCCCATGTAAGTTATAGGGCAGGAACAGCATAGTTTTCAAAACGTGTTTTTCAGCCCGAAATAAACGCTTTTTTTCAGCACTTTTAATCGCAGTGTAACTGCTTGGCTCAGAAGAGCACACTGAGTCAGCCCTTAACCCCAGTGATCAGAAATTGTCAAAACATGTTTTTCAGCAGAAATAAACACGTTTTGGCAACTTTGGTCACCCCCATGTAAGTTATAGGGCAGGAACAGCATAGTTTTCAAAACGTGTTTTTCAGCCCGAAATAAACGCTTTTTTTCAGCACTTTTAATCGCAGTGTAACTGCTTGGCTCAGAAGAGCACACTGAGTCAGCCCTTAACCCCAGTGATCAGAAATTGTCAAAACATGTTTTTCAGCAGAAATAAACACGTTTTGGCAACTTTGGTCACCCCCATGTAAGTTATAGGGCCGGAACAGCACAGTTTTCAAAACGTGTTTTTCAGCCCGAAATAAACGCATTTTCTCAGCCCTTAGAATCGCAGTGTAACTGCCTGGCTCAGAAGAGCACACTGAGTCAGCCCTTTACCCCAGTGATCAGAAATTGTCAAAACGTGTTTTTCAGCAGAAATAAACACGTTTTGGCAACTTTGGTCACCCCCATGTAAGTTATAGGGCAGGAACAGCACAGTTTTCAAAACGTGTTTTTCAGCCCGAAATAAACGCTTTTTCTCAGCCCTTGGAATCGCAGTGTAACTGCATGGCTCAGAAGAGCACACTGAGTCAGCCCTTTACCCCAGTGATCAGAAATTGTAAAAACGTGTTTTACAGCAGAAATAAATACGTTTTGGCAACTTTGGTCACCCCCTTGTAAGTTATAGGGCAGGAACAGCACAGTTTTCAAAACGTGTTTTTCAGCCCGAAATAAACGCGTTTTCTCATCCCTTGGAATCGCAGTGTAACTGACTTGCTCAGAAGAACCCACTGAGTCAGCCCTTAACCCCAATGTGTAGAAATTGTCAAAACGTGTTTTTCAGCAGAAATAAACACGTTTTGGCAACTTTGGTCACCCCCATGTAAGTTATAGGGCAGGAACAGCATACTTTTCAAAACGTGTTTTTCAGACCGAAATAAACGCGTTTTCTCAGCCCTTGGAATCGCAGTGTAACTGCCTGTTTCAGAAGAGCCCACTGAGTCAGCCCTTAACCCGAAAATGCAGATATTGTCAAAACGTGTTTTTCAGCAGAAATAAACACGTTTTGGCAACTTTGGTCACCCCCATGTAAGTTATAGGGCAGGAACAGCACACTTTTCAAAACGTGTTTTTCAGCACGAAATAAACGCTTTTTCTCAGCCCTTGGAATCGCAGTGTAACTGCCTGGCTCAGAAGAGCACACTGAGTCAGCCCTTTACCCCAGTGATCAGAAATTGTCAAAACGTGTTTTTCAGCAGAAATAAACACGTTTTGGCAACTTTGGTCACCCCCATGTAAGTTATAGGGCAGGAACAGCACAGTTTTCAAAACGTGTTTTTCAGCCCGAAATAAACGCTTTTTCTCAGCACTTGGAATCGCAGTGTAACTGCTTGGCTCAGAAGAGCACACTGAGTCAGCCCTTAACCCCAGTGATCAGAAATTGTCAAAACATGTTTTTCAGCAGAAATAAACACGTTTTGGCAACTTTGGTCACCCCCATGTAAGTTATAGGGCAGGAACAGCACAGTTTTCAAAACGTGTTTTTCAGCCCGAAATAAACGCATTTTCTCAGCCCTTAGAATCGCAGTGTAACTGCCTGGCTCAGAAGAGCACACTGAGTCAGCCCTTTACCCCAGTGATCAGAAATTGTCAAAACGTGTTTTTCAGCAGAAATAAACACGTTTTGGCAACTTTGGTCACCCCCATGTAAGTTATAGGGCAGGAACAGCACAGTTTTCAAAACGTGTTTTTCAGCCCGAAATAAACGCTTTTTCTCAGCTCTTGGAATCGCAGTGTAACTGCCTGGCTCAGAAGAGCACACTGAGTCAGCCCTTCACCCCAGTGATCAGAAATTGTCAAAACGTGTTTTTCAGCAGAAATAAACACGTTTTGGCAACTTTGGTCACCAACATGTAACTTATAGGGCAGGAACAGCACAGTTTTCAAAACGTGTTTTTCAGCCCGAAATAAACGCTTTTTCTCAGCCCTTGGAATCGCAGTGTAACTGCCTGGCTCAGAAGAGCACACTGAGTCAGCCCTTTACCCCAGTGATCAGAAATTGTCAAAACGTGTTTTTCAGCAGAAATAAACACGTTTTGGCAACTTTGGTCACCCCCATGTAAGTTATTGGGCAGGAACAGCACAGTTTTCAAAACGTGTTTTTCAGCCCGAAATAAACGCTTTTTCTCAGCTCTTGGAATCGCAGTGTAACTGCCTGGCTCAGAAGAGCACACTGAGTCAGCCCTTCACCCCAGTGATCAGAAATTGTCAAAACGTGTTTTTCAGCAGAAATAAACACGTTTTGGCAACTTTGGTCACCCCCATGTAAGTTATAGGGCAGGAACAGCACAGTTTTCAAAACGTGTTTTTCAGCCCGAAATAAACGCTTTTTCTCAGCCCTTAGAATCGCAGTGTAACTGCCTGGCTCAGAAGAGCACACTGAGCCAGCCCTTAACCCCAGTGTGCAGAAATTGTCAAAACGTGTTTTTCAGCAGAAATAAACAGGTTTTGGCAACTTTGGTCACCAACATGTAACTTATAGGGGAGGAACAGCACAGGTTTCAAAACGTGTTTTTCAGCCCGAAATACACGCGTTTTCTCAGCCCTTAGAATCGCAGTGTAACTGCCTGGCTCAGAAGAGCACACTGAGTCAGCCCTTAACCCCAGTGTGCAGAAATTGTCAAAACGTGTTTTTCAGCAGAAATAAACACGTTTTGGCAACATTGGTCACCCCCATGTAAGTTATAGGGCAGGAACAGCACAGTTTTCAAAACGTGTTTTTCAGCCCGAAATAAACGCTTTTTCTCAACACTTGGAATCGCAGTGTAACTGCTTGGCTCAGAAGAGCACACTGAGTCAGCCCTTAACCCCAGTGATCAGAAATTGTCAAAACATGTTTTTCAGCAGAAATAAACACGTTTTGGCAACTTTGGTCACCCCCATGTAAGTTATAGGGCAGGAACAGCACAGTTTTCAAAACGTGTTTTTCAGCCCGAAATAAACGCATTTTCTCAGCCCTTAGAATCGCAGTGTAACTGCCTGGCTCAGAAGAGCACACTGAGTCAGCCCTTTACCCCAGTGATCAGAAATTGTCAAAACGTGTTTTTCAGCAGAAATAAACACGTTTTGGCAACTTTGGTCACCCCCATGTAAGTTATAGGGCAGGAACAGCATAGTTTTCAAAACGTGTTTTTCAGCCCGAAATAAACGCTTTTTTTCAGCACTTTTAATCGCAGTGTAACTGCTTGGCTCAGAAGAGCACACTGAGTCAGCCCTTAACCCCAGTGATCAGAAATTGTCAAAACATGTTTTTCAGCAGAAATAAACACGTTTTGGCAACTTTGGTCACCCCCATGTAAGTTATAGGGCAGGAACAGCACAGTTTTCAAAACGTGTTTTTCAGCCCGAAATAAACGCATTTTCTCAGCCCTTAGAATCGCAGTGTAACTGCCTGGCTCAGAAGAGCACACTGAGTCAGCCCTTTACCCCAGTGATCAGAAATTGTCAAAACGTGTTTTTCAGCAGAAATAAACACGTTTTGGCAACTTTGGTCACCCCCATGTAAGTTATAGGGCAGGAACAGCACAGTTTTCAAAACGTGTTTTTCAGCCCGAAATAAACGCTTTTTCTCAGCACTTGGAATCGCAGTGTAACTGCTTGGCTCAGAAGAGCACACTGAGTCAGCCCTTAACCCCAGTGATCAGAAATTGTCAAAACATGTTTTTCAGCAGAAATAAACACGTTTTGGCAACTTTGGTCACCCCCATGTAAGTTATAGGGCCGGAACAGCACAGTTTTCAAAACGTGTTTTTCAGCCCGAAATAAACGCATTTTCTCAGCCCTTAGAATCGCAGTGTAACTGCCTGGCTCAGAAGAGCACACTGAGTCAGCCCTTTACCCCAGTGATCAGAAATTGTCAAAACGTGTTTTTCAGCAGAAATAAACACGTTTTGGCAACTTTGGTCACCCCCATGTAAGTTATAGGGCAGGAACAGCACAGTTTTCAAAACGTGTTTTTCAGCCCGAAATAAACGCTTTTTCTCAGCACTTGGAATCGCAGTGTAACTGCTTGGCTCAGAAGAGCACACTGAGTCAGCCCTTAACCCCAGTGATCAGAAATTGTCAAAACATGTTTTTCAGCAGAAATAAACACGTTTTGGCAACTTTGGTCACCCCCATGTAAGTTATAGCGCAGGAACAGCACAGTTTTCAAAACGTGTTTTTCAGCCCGAAATAAACGCATTTTCTCACCCTTAGAATCGCAGTGTAACTGCCTGGCTCAGAAGAGCACACTGAGTCAGCCCTTTACCCCAGTGATCAGAAATTGTCAAAACGTGTTTTTCAGCAGAAATAAACACGTTTTGGCAACTTTGGTCACCCCCATGTAAGTTATAGGGCAGGAACAGCACAGTTTTCAAAACGTGTTTTTCAGCCCGAAATAAACGCTTTTTCTCAGCTCTTGGAATCGCAGTGTAACTGCCTGGCTCAGAAGAGCACACTGAGTCAGCCCTTCACCCCAGTGATCAGAAATTGTCAAAACGTGTTTTTCAGCAGAAATAAACACGTTTTGGCAACTTTGGTCACCAACATGTAACTTATAGGGCAGGAACAGCACAGTTTTCAAAACGTGTTTTTCAGCCCGAAATAAACGCTTTTTCTCAGCCCTTGGAATCGCAGTGTAACTGCCTGGCTCAGAAGAGCACACTGAGTCAGCCCTTTACCCCAGTGATCAGAAATTGTCAAAACTTGTTTTTCAGCAGAAATAAACACGTTTTGGCAACTTTGGTCACCCCCATGTAAGTTATTGGGCAGGAACAGCACAGTTTTCAAAACGTGTTTTTCAGCCCGAAATAAACGCTTTTTCTCAGCTCTTGGAATCGCAGTGTAACTGCCTGGCTCAGAAGAGCACACTGAGTCAGCCCTTCACCCCAGTGATCAGAAATTGTCAAAACGTGTTTTTCAGCAGAAATAAACACGTTTTGGCAACTTTGGTCACCCCCATGTAAGTTATAGGGCAGGAACAGCACAGTTTTCAAAACGTGTTTTTCAGCCCGAAATAAACGCTTTTTCTCAGCCCTTAGAATCGCAGTGTAACTGCCTGGCTCAGAAGAGCACACTGAGCCAGCCCTTAACCCCAGTGTGCAGAAATTGTCAAAACGTGTTTTTCAGCAGAAATAAACAGGTTTTGGCAACTTTGGTCACCAACATGTAACTTATAGGGGAGGAACAGCACAGGTTTCAAAACGTGTTTTTCAGCCCGAAATACACGCGTTTTCTCAGCCCTTAGAATCGCAGTGTAACTGCCTGGCTCAGAAGAGCACACTGAGTCAGCCCTTAACCCCAGTGTGCAGAAATTGTCAAAACGTGTTTTTCAGCAGAAATAAACACGTTTTGGCAACATTGGTCACCCCCATGTAAGTTATAGGGCAGGAACAGCACAGTTTTCAAAACGTGTTTTTCAGCCCGAAATAAACGCTTTTTCTCAACACTTGGAATCGCAGTGTAACTGCTTGGCTCAGAAGAGCACACTGAGTCAGCCCTTAACCCCAGTGATCAGAAATTGTCAAAACATGTTTTTCAGCAGAAATAAACACGTTTTGGCAACTTTGGTCACCCCCATGTAAGTTATAGGGCAGGAACAGCACAGTTTTCAAAACGTGTTTTTCAGCCCGAAATAAACGCATTTTCTCAGCCCTTAGAATCGCAGTGTAACTGCCTGGCTCAGAAGAGCACACTGAGTCAGCCCTTTAACCCAGTGATCAGAAATTGTCAAAACGTGTTTTTCAGCAGAAATAAACACGTTTTGGCAACTTTGGTCACCCCCCATGTAAGTTATAGGGCAGGAACAGCATAGTTTTCAAAACGTGTTTTTCAGCCCGAAATAAACGCTTTTTTTCAGCACTTTTAATCGCAGTGTAACTGCTTGGCTCAGAAGAGCACACTGAGTCAGCCCTTAACCCCAGTGATCAGAAATTGTCAAAACATGTTTTTCAGCAGAAATAAACACGTTTTGGCAACTTTGGTCACCCCCATGTAAGTTATAGGGCAGGAACAGCATAGTTTTCAAAACGTGTTTTTCAGCCCGAAATAAACGCTTTTTTTCAGCACTTTTAATCGCAGTGTAACTGCTTGGCTCAGAAGAGCACACTGAGTCAGCCCTTAACCCCAGTGATCAGAAATTGTCAAAACATGTTTTTCAGCAGAAATAAACACGTTTTGGCAACTTTGGTCACCCCCATGTAAGTTATAGGGCCGGAACAGCACAGTTTTCAAAACGTGTTTTTCAGCCCGAAATAAACGCATTTTCTCAGCCCTTAGAATCGCAGTGTAACTGCCTGGCTCAGAAGAGCACACTGAGTCAGCCCTTTACCCCAGTGATCAGAAATTGTCAAAACGTGTTTTTCAGCAGAAATAAACACGTTTTGGCAACTTTGGTCACCCCCATGTAAGTTATAGGGCAGGAACAGCACAGTTTTCAAAACGTGTTTTTCAGCCCGAAATAAACGCTTTTTCTCAGCCCTTGGAATCGCAGTGTAACTGCATGGCTCAGAAGAGCACACTGAGTCAGCCCTTTACCCCAGTGATCAGAAATTGTAAAAACGTGTTTTACAGCAGAAATAAATACGTTTTGGCAACTTTGGTCACCCCCTTGTAAGTTATAGGGCAGGAACAGCACAGTTTTCAAAACGTGTTTTTCAGCCCGAAATAAACGCGTTTTCTCATCCCTTGGAATCGCAGTGTAACTGACTTGCTCAGAAGAACCCACTGAGTCAGCCCTTAACCCCAATGTGTAGAAATTGTCAAAACGTGTTTTTCAGCAGAAATAAACACGTTTTGGCAACTTTGGTCACCCCCATGTAAGTTATAGGGCAGGAACAGCATACTTTTCAAAACGTGTTTTTCAGACCGAAATAAACGCGTTTTCTCAGCCCTTGGAATCGCAGTGTAACTGCCTGTTTCAGAAGAGCCCACTGAGTCAGCCCTTAACCCGAAAATGCAGATATTGTCAAAACGTGTTTTTCAGCAGAAATAAACACGTTTTGGCAACTTTGGTCACCCCCATGTAAGTTATAGGGCAGGAACAGCACAGTTTTCAAAACGTGTTTTTCAGCCCGAAATAAACGCTTTTTTTCAGCACTTTTAATCGCAGTGTAACTGCTTGGCTCAGAAGAGCACACTGAGTCAGCCCTTAACCCCAGTGATCAGAAATTGTCAAAACATGTTTTTCAGCAGAAATAAACACGTTTTGGCAACTTTGGTCACCCCCATGTAAGTTATAGGGCAGGAACAGCATAGTTTTCAAAACGTGTTTTTCAGCCCGAAATAAACGCTTTTTTTCAGCACTTTTAATCGCAGTGTAACTGCTTGGCTCAGAAGAGCACACTGAGTCAGCCCTTAACCCCAGTGATCAGAAATTGTCAAAACATGTTTTTCAGCAGAAATAAACACGTTTTGGCAACTTTGGTCACCCCCATGTAAGTTATAGGGCCGGAACAGCACAGTTTTCAAAACGTGTTTTTCAGCCCGAAATAAACGCATTTTCTCAGCCCTTAGAATCGCAGTGTAACTGCCTGGCTCAGAAGAGCACACTGAGTCAGCCCTTTACCCCAGTGATCAGAAATTGTCAAAACGTGTTTTTCAGCAGAAATAAACACGTTTTGGCAACACTGGTCACCCCCATGTAAGTTATAGGGCAGGAACAGCACAGTTTTCAAAACGTGTTTTTCAGCCCGAAATAAACGCTTTTTCTCAGCCCTTGGAATCGCAGTGTAACTGCATGGATCAGAAGAGCACACTGAGTCAGCCCTTTACCCCAGTGATCAGAAATTGTAAAAACGTGTTTTACAGCAGAAATAAATACGTTTTGGCAACTTTGGTCACCCCCTTGTAAGTTATAGGGCAGGAACAGCACAGTTTTCAAAACGTGTTTTTCAGCCCGAAATAAACGCGTTTTCTCATCCCTTGGAATCGCAGTGTAACTGACTTGCTCAGAAGAACCCACTGAGTCAGCCCTTAACCCCAATGTGTAGAAATTGTCAAAACGTGTTTTTCAGCAGAAATAAACACGTTTTGGCAACTTTGGTCACCCCCATGTAAGTTATAGGGCAGGAACAGCATACTTTTCAAAACGTGTTTTTCAGACCGAAATAAACGCGTTTTCTCAGCCCTTGGAATCGCAGTGTAACTGCCTGTTTCAGAAGAGCCCACTGAGTCAGCCCTTAACCCGAAAATGCAGATATTGTCAAAACGTGTTTTTCAGCAGAAATAAACACGTTTTGGCAACTTTGGTCACCCCCATGTAAGTTATAGGGCAGGAACAGCACACTTTTCAAAACGTGTTTTTCAGCACGAAATAAACGCTTTTTCTCAGCCCTTGGAATCGCAGTGTAACTGCCTGGCTCAGAAGAGCACACTGAGTCAGCCCTTAACCCCAGTGATCAGAAA
Source organism: Atractosteus spatula (assembly GCF_055471065.1). Lineage (NCBI taxonomy): Eukaryota > Metazoa > Chordata > Actinopteri > Semionotiformes > Lepisosteidae > Atractosteus > Atractosteus spatula. Next base: position 10,500,475 of record NC_142728.1, on the reverse strand, counting down.
TTGTCAAAACGTGTTTTTCAGCAGAAATAAACACGTTTTGGCAACTTTGGTCACCCCCATGTAAGTTATAGGGCAGGAACAGCACAGTTTTCAAAACGTGTTTTTCAGCCCGAAATAAACGCTTTTTCTCAGCACTTGGAATCGCAGTGTAACTGCTTGGCTCAGAAGAGCACACTGAGTCAGCCCTTAACCCCAGTGATCAGAAATTGTCAAAACATGTTTTTCAGCAGAAATAAACACGTTTTGGCAACTTTGGTCACCCCCATGTAAGTTATAGGGCAGGAACAGCATAGTTTTCAAAACGTGTTTTTCAGCCCGAAATAAACGCTTTTTTTCAGCACTTTTAATCGTCAGCCCTTAACCCAGTGATCAGAAATTGTTGTTTTTCAGCAGAAATAAACACGTTTTGGCAACTTTGGTCACCCCCATGTAAGTTATAGGGCAGGAACAGCACAGTTTTCAAAACGTGTTTTTCAGCCCGAAATAAACGCATTTTCTCAGCCCTTAGAATCGCAGTGTAACTGCCTGGCTCAGAAGAGCACACTGAGTCAGCCCTTTACCCCAGTGATCAGAAATTGTCAAAACGTGTTTTTCAGCAGAAATAAACACGTTTTGGCAACTTTGGTCACCCCCATGTAAGTTATAGGGCAGGAACAGCACAGTTTTCAAAACGTGTTTTTCAGCCCGAAATAAACGCTTTTTCTCAGCACTTGGAATCGCAGTGTAACTGCTTGGCTCAGAAGAGCACACTGAGTCAGCCCTTAACCCCAGTGATCAGAAATTGTCAAAACATGTTTTTCAGCAGAAATAAACACGTTTTGGCAACTTTGGTCACCCCCATGTAAGTTATAGGGCAGGAACAGCACAGTTTTCAAAACGTGTTTTTCAGCCCGAAATAAACGCATTTTCTCAGCCCTTAGAATCGCAGTGTAACTGCCTGGCTCAGAAGAGCACACTGAGTCAGCCCTTTACCCCAGTGATCAGAAATTGTCAAAACGTGTTTTTCAGCAGAAATAAACACGTTTTGGCAACTTTGGTCACCCCCATGTAAGTTATAGGGCAGGAACAGCACAGTTTTCAAAACGTGTTTTTCAGCCCGAAATAAACGCTTTTTCTCAGCTCTTGGAATCGCAGTGTAACTGCCTGGCTCAGAAGAGCACACTGAGTCAGCCCTTCACCCCAGTGATCAGAAATTGTCAAAACGTGTTTTTCAGCAGAAATAAACACGTTTTGGCAACTTTGGTCACCAACATGTAACTTATAGGGCAGGAACAGCACAGTTTTCAAAACGTGTTTTTCAGCCCGAAATAAACGCTTTTTCTCAGCCCTTGGAATCGCAGTGTAACTGCCTGGCTCAGAAGAGCACACTGAGTCAGCCCTTTACCCCAGTGATCAGAAATTGTCAAAACGTGTTTTTCAGCAGAAATAAACACGTTTTGGCAACTTTGGTCACCCCCATGTAAGTTATTGGGCAGGAACAGCACAGTTTTCAAAACGTGTTTTTCAGCCCGAAATAAACGCTTTTTCTCAGCTCTTGGAATCGCAGTGTAACTGCCTGGCTCAGAAGAGCACACTGAGTCAGCCCTTCACCCCAGTGATCAGAAATTGTCAAAACGTGTTTTTCAGCAGAAATAAACACGTTTTGGCAACTTTGGTCACCCCCATGTAAGTTATAGGGCAGGAACAGCACAGTTTTCAAAACGTGTTTTTCAGCCCGAAATAAACGCTTTTTCTCAGCCCTTAGAATCGCAGTGTAACTGCCTGGCTCAGAAGAGCACACTGAGCCAGCCCTTAACCCCAGTGTGCAGAAATTGTCAAAACGTGTTTTTCAGCAGAAATAAACAGGTTTTGGCAACTTTGGTCACCAACATGTAACTTATAGGGGAGGAACAGCACAGGTTTCAAAACGTGTTTTTCAGCCCGAAATACACGCGTTTTCTCAGCCCTTAGAATCGCAGTGTAACTGCCTGGCTCAGAAGAGCACACTGAGTCAGCCCTTAACCCCAGTGTGCAGAAATTGTCAAAACGTGTTTTTCAGCAGAAATAAACACGTTTTGGCAACATTGGTCACCCCCATGTAAGTTATAGGGCAGGAACAGCACAGTTTTCAAAACGTGTTTTTCAGCCCGAAATAAACGCTTTTTCTCAACACTTGGAATCGCAGTGTAACTGCTTGGCTCAGAAGAGCACACTGAGTCAGCCCTTAACCCCAGTGATCAGAAATTGTCAAAACATGTTTTTCAGCAGAAATAAACACGTTTTGGCAACTTTGGTCACCCCCATGTAAGTTATAGGGCAGGAACAGCACAGTTTTCAAAACGTGTTTTTCAGCCCGAAATAAACGCATTTTCTCAGCCCTTAGAATCGCAGTGTAACTGCCTGGCTCAGAAGAGCACACTGAGTCAGCCCTTTACCCCAGTGATCAGAAATTGTCAAAACGTGTTTTTCAGCAGAAATAAACACGTTTTGGCAACTTTGGTCACCCCCATGTAAGTTATAGGGCAGGAACAGCATAGTTTTCAAAACGTGTTTTTCAGCCCGAAATAAACGCTTTTTTTCAGCACTTTTAATCGCAGTGTAACTGCTTGGCTCAGAAGAGCACACTGAGTCAGCCCTTAACCCCAGTGATCAGAAATTGTCAAAACATGTTTTTCAGCAGAAATAAACACGTTTTGGCAACTTTGGTCACCCCCATGTAAGTTATAGGGCAGGAACAGCACAGTTTTCAAAACGTGTTTTTCAGCCCGAAATAAACGCATTTTCTCAGCCCTTAGAATCGCAGTGTAACTGCCTGGCTCAGAAGAGCACACTGAGTCAGCCCTTTACCCCAGTGATCAGAAATTGTCAAAACGTGTTTTTCAGCAGAAATAAACACGTTTTGGCAACTTTGGTCACCCCCATGTAAGTTATAGGGCAGGAACAGCACAGTTTTCAAAACGTGTTTTTCAGCCCGAAATAAACGCTTTTTCTCAGCACTTGGAATCGCAGTGTAACTGCTTGGCTCAGAAGAGCACACTGAGTCAGCCCTTAACCCCAGTGATCAGAAATTGTCAAAACATGTTTTTCAGCAGAAATAAACACGTTTTGGCAACTTTGGTCACCCCCATGTAAGTTATAGGGCAGGAACAGCACAGTTTTCAAAACGTGTTTTTCAGCCCGAAATAAACGCATTTTCTCAGCCCTTAGAATCGCAGTGTAACTGCCTGGCTCAGAAGAGCACACTGAGTCAGCCCTTTACCCCAGTGATCAGAAATTGTCAAAACGTGTTTTTCAGCAGAAATAAACACGTTTTGGCAACTTTGGTCACCCCCATGTAAGTTATAGGGCAGGAACAGCACAGTTTTCAAAACGTGTTTTTCAGCCCGAAATAAACGCTTTTTCTCAGCCCTTGGAATCGCAGTGTAACTGCATGGCTCAGAAGAGCACACTGAGTCAGCCCTTTACCCCAGTGATCAGAAATTGTAAAAACGTGTTTTTCAGCAGAAATAAATACGTTTTGGCAACTTTGGTCACCCCCATGTAAGTTATGGGGCAGGAACAACACAGTTTTCAAAACGTGTTTTTCAGCCCGAAATAAACGCTTTTTCTCAGCTCTTGGAATCGCAGTGTAACTGCCTGGCTCAGAAGAGCACACTGAGTCAGCCCTTCACCCCAGTGATCAGAAATTGTCAAAACGTGTTTTTCAGCAGAAATAAACAGGTTTTGGCAACTTTGGTCACCAACATGTAACTTATAGGGCAGGAACAGCACAGGTTTCAAAACGTGTTTTTCAGCCCGAAATAAACGCATTTTCTCAGCCCTTAGAATCGCAGTGTAACTGCTTGGCTCAGAAGAGCACACTGAGTCACCCTTAACCCCAGTGATCAGAAATTGTCAAAACGTGTTTTTCAGCAGAAATAAACACGTTTTGGCAACATTGGTCACCCCCATGTAAGTTATAGGGCAGGAACAGCACAGTTTTCAAAACGTGTTTTTCAGCCCGAAATAAACGCTTTTTCACACACTTGGAATCGCAGTGTAACTGCTTGGCTCAGAAGAGCACTCTGAGTCAGCCCTTCACCCCAGTGATCAGAAATTGTCAAAACGTGTTTTTCAGCAGAAATAAACACGTTTTGGCAACTTTGGTCACCCCCATGTAAGTTATAGGGCAGGAACAGCACAGTTTTCAAAACGTGTTTTTCAGCCCGAAATAAACGCTTTTTCTCAGCACTTGGAATCGCAGTGTAACTGCTTGGCTCAGAAGAGCACACTGAGTCAGCCCTTAACCCCATGATCAGAAATTGTCAAAACATGTTTTTCAGCAGAAATAAACACGTTTTGGCAACTTTGGTCACCCCCATGTAAGTTATAGGGCAGGAACAGCATAGTTTTCAAAACGTGTTTTTCAGCCTGAAATAAACGCTTTTTTTCAGCACTTGGAATCGCAGTGTAACTGCTTGGCTCAGAAGAGCACACTGAGTCAGCCCTTAACCCCAGTGATCAGAAATTGTCAAATCATGTTTTTCAGCAGAAATAAACACGTTTTGGCAACTTTGGTCACCCCCATGTAAGTTATAGGGCAGGAACAGCACAGTTTTCAAAACGTGTTTTTCAGCCCGAAATAAACGCGTTTTTTCAGCCCTTGGAATCGCAGTGTAACTGCCTGGCTCAGAAGAGCACACTGAGTCAGCCTTTTACCCCAGTGATCAGAAATTGTCAAAACGTGTTTTTCAGCAGAAATAAACACGTTTTGGCAACTTTGGTCACCCCCATGTAAGTTATAGGGCAGGAACAGCACAGTTTTCAAAACGTGTTTTTCAGCACGAAATAAACGCGTTTTTTCAGCCCTTGGAATCGCAGTGTAACTGCCTGGCTCAGAAGAGCACACTGAGTCAGCCCTTTACCCCAGTGATCAGAAATTGTCAAAACGTGTTTTTCAGCAGAAATAAACACGTTTTGGCAACTTTGGTCACCCCCATGTAAGTTATAGGGCAGGAACAGCACAGTTTTCAAAACGTGTTTTTCAGCCCGAAATAAACGCTATTTCTCAGCCCTTGGAATCGCAGTGTAGCTGCCTGGCTCAGAAGAGCACACTGAGTCAGCCCTTAACCCCAGCGATCAGAAATTGTCAAAACGTGTTTTTCAGCAGAAATAAACACGTTTTGGCAACTTTGGTCACCCCCATGTAAGTTATAGGGCAGGAACAGCACAGTTTTCAAAACGTGTTTTTCAGCCCGAAATAAACGCTTTTTCTCAGCACTTGGAATCGCAGTGTAACTGCTTGGCTCAGAAGAGCACACTGAGTCAGCCCTTAACCCCAGTGATCAGAAATGGTCAAAACGTGTTTTTCAGCAGAAATAAACACGTTTTTGCAACTTTGGTCACCAACATGTAACTTATAGGGCAGGAACAGCACAGTTTTAAAAACGTGTATTTCAGCCTGAAATAAACGCTTTTTCTCAGCACTTGGAATCACAGTGTAACTGCTTGGCTCAGAAGAGCACACTGAGTCAGCCCTTCACCCCAGTGATCAGAAATTGTCAAAACGTGTTTTTCAGCAGAAATAAACACGTTTTGGCAACTTTGGTCACCCCCATGTAAGTTATAGGGCAGGAACAGCACAGTTTTCAAAACGTGTTTTTCAGCCCGAAATAAACGCTTTTTCTCAGCTCTTGGAATCGCAGTGTAACTGCCTGGCTCAAAAGAGCACACTGAGTCAGCCCTTCACCCCAGTGATCAGAAATTGTCAAAAAGTGTTTTTCAGCAGAAATAAACACGTTTTGGCAACTTTGGTCACCAACATGTAACTTATAGGGCAGGAACTGCACAGTTTTCAAAACGTGTTTTTCAGCCCGAAATAAACGCTTTTTCTCAGCCCTTGGAATCTCAGTGCTACTGCCTGTCTCAGAAGAGCACACTGAGTCAGCCCTTAACCCCAGTGATCAGAAATTGTCAAAACGTGTTTTTCAGCAGAAATAAACACGTTTTGGCAACTTTGGTCACCCCCATGTAAGTTATAGGGCAGGAACAGCACAGTTTTCAAAACGTGTTTTTCAGCCCGAAATAAACGCGTTTTCTCATCCCTTGGAATCGCAGTGTAACTGACTTGCTCAGAAGAGCCCACTGAGTCAGCCCTTAACCCCAATGTGTAGAAATTGTCAAAACGTGTTTTTCAGCAGAAATACCAATGTGTAGAAATTGTCAAAACGTGTTTTTCAGCAGAAATAAACACGTTTTGGCAACTTTGGTCACCCCCATGTAAGTTATAGGGCAGGAACAGCATACTTTTCAAAACGTGTTTTTCAGACCGAAATAAACGCGTTTTCTCAGCCCTTGGAATCGCAGTGTAACTGCCTGTTTCAGAAGAGCCCACTGAGTCAGCCCTTAACCCGAAAATGCAGATATTGTCAAAACGTGTTTTTCAGCAGAAATAAACACGTTTTGGCAACTTTGGTCACCCCCATGTAAGTTATAGGGCAGGAACTGCACAGTTTTCAAAACGTGTTTTTCAGCCCGAAATAAACGCTTTTTCTCAGCCCTTGGAATCGCAGTGCTACTGCCTGTCTCAGAAGAGCACACTGAGTCAGCCCTTAACCCCAGTGATCAGAAATTGTCAAAACGTGTTTTTCAGCAGAAATAAACACGTTTTGGCAACTTTGTTCACCCCCATATAAGTTATAGGGCAGGAACAGCACAGTTTTCAAAACGTGTTTTTCAGCCCGAAATAAACGCGTTTTCTCATCCCTTGGAATCGCAGTGTAACTGACTTGCTCAGAAGAGCCCACTGAGTCAGCCCTTAACCCCAATGTGTAGAAATTGTCAAAACGTGTTTTTCAGCAGAAATAAACACGTTTTGGCAACTTTGGTCACCCCCATGTAAGTTATAGGGCAGGAACAGCATACTTTTCAAAACGTATTTTTCAGACCGAAATAAACGCGTTTTCTCAGCCCTTGGAATCGCAGTGTAACTGCCTGTTTCAGAAGAGCCCACTGAGTCAGCCCTTAACCCGAAAATGCAGATATTGTCAAAACGTGTTTTTCAGCAGAAATAAACACGTTTTGGCAACTTTGGTCACCCCCATGTAAGTTATAGGGCAGGAACAGCACACTTTTCAAAACGTGTTTTTCAGCACGAAATAAACGCTTTTTCTCAGCCCTTGGAATCGCAGTGTAACTGCCTGGCTCAGAAGAGCACACTGAGTCAGCCCTTAACCCCAGTGATCAGAAATTGTCAAAACGTGTTTTTCAGCAGAAATAAACACGTTTTGGCAACTTTGGTCACCCCCATGTAAGTTATAGGGCAGGAACAGCACAGTTTTCAAAACGTGTTTTTCAGCCCGAAATAAACGCTTTTTCTCAGCACTTGGAATCGCAGTGTAACTGCTTGGCTCAGAAGAGCACACTGAGTCAGCCCTTAACCCCAGTGATCAGAAATTGTCAAAACATGTTTTTCAGCAGAAATAAACACGTTTTGGCAACTTTGGTCACCCCCATGTAAGTTATAGGGCAGGAACAGCATAGTTTTCAAAACGTGTTTTTCAGCACGAAATAAACGCGTTTTTTCAGCCCTTGGAATCGCAGTGTAACTGCCTGGCTCAGAAGAGCACACTGAGTCAGCCCTTTACCCCAGTGATCAGAAATTGTCAAAACGTGTTTTTCAGCAGAAATAAACACGTTTTGGCAACTTTGGTCACCCCCATGTAAGTTATAGGGCAGGAACAGCACAGTTTTCAAAACGTGTTTTTCAGCCCGAAATAAACGCTATTTCTCAGCCCTTGGAATCGCAGTGTAGCTGCCTGGCTCAGAAGAGCACACTGAGTCAGCCCTTAACCCCAGCGATCAGAAATTGTCAAAACGTGTTTTTCAGCAGAAATAAACACGTTTTGGCAACTTTGGTCACCCCCATGTAAGTTATAGGGCAGGAACAGCACAGTTTTCAAAACGTGTTTTTCAGCCCGAAATAAACGCTTTTTCTCAGCACTTGGAATCGCAGTGTAACTGCTTGGCTCAGAAGAGCACACTGAGTCAGCCCTTAACCCCAGTGATCAGAAATGGTCAAAACGTGTTATTCAGCAGAAATAAACACGTTTTGGCAACTTTGGTCACCCCCATGTAAGTTATAGGGCAGGAACAGCATAGTTTTCAAAACGTGTTTTTCAGCCTGAAATAAACGCTTTTTTTCAGCACTTGGAATCGCAGTGTAACTGCTTGGCTCAGAAGAGCACACTGAGTCAGCCCTTAACCCCAGTGATCAGAAATTGTCAAATCATGTTTTTCAACAGAAATAAACACGTTTTGGCAACTTTGGTCACCCCCATGTAAGTTATAGGGCAGGAACAGCACAGTTTTCAAAACGTGTTTTTCAGCCCGAAATAAACGCGTTTTTTCAGCCCTTGGAATCGCAGTGTAACTGCCTGGCTCAGAAGAGCACACTGAGGCAGCCTTTTACCCCAGTGATCAGAAATTGTCAAAACGTGTTTTTCAGCAGAAATAAACACGTTTTGGCAACTTTGGTCACCCCCATGTAAGTTATAGGGCAGGAACAGCACAGTTTTCAAAACGTGTTTTTCAGCACGAAATAAACGCGTTTTTTCAGCCCTTGGAATCGCAGTGTAACTGCCTGGCTCAGAAGAGCACACTGAGTCAGCCCTTTACCCCAGTGATCAGAAATTGTCAAAACGTGTTTTTCAGCAGAAATAAACACGTTTTGGCAACTTTGGTCACCCCCATGTAAGTTATAGGGCAGGAACAGCACACTTTTCAAAACGTGTTTTTCAGCCCGAAATAAACGCTATTTCTCAGCCCTTGGAATCGCAGTGTAGCTGCCTGGCTCAGAAGAGCACACTGAGTCAGCCCTTAACCCCAGCGATCAGAAATTGTCAAAACGTGTTTTTCAGCAGAAATAAACACGTTTTGGCAACTTTGGTCACCCCCATGTAAGTTATAGGGCAGGAACAGCACAGTTTTCAAAACGTGTTTTTCAGCCCGAAATAAACGCTTTTTCTCAGCACTTGGAATCGCAGTGTAACTGCTTGGCTCAGAAGAGCACACTGAGTCAGCCCTTAACCCCAGTGATCAGAAATGGTCAAAACGTGTTTTTCAGCAGAAATAAACACGTTTTTGCAACTTTGGTCACCAACATGTAACTTATAGGGCAGGAACAGCACAGTTTTCAAAACGTGTTTTTCAGCCCGAAATAAACGCTTTTTCTCAGCCCTTGGAATCGCAGTGCAACTGCCTGTCTCAGAAGAGCACACTGAGTCAGCCCTTCACCCCAGTGATCAGAAATTGTCAAAACGTGTTTTTCAGCAGAAATAAACACGTTTTGGCAACTTTGTTCACCACCATGTAAGTTATAGGGCAGGAACAGCACAGTTTTCAAAACGTGTTTTTCAGCCCGAAATAAACGCGTTTTCTCATCCCTTGGAATCGCAGTGTAACTGCCTGGCTCAGAAGAGCCCACTGAGTCAGCCCTTAACCCCAATGTGTAGAAATTGTCAAAACGTGTTTTTCAGCAGAAATAAACACGTTTTGGCAACTTTGGTCACCCCCATGTAAGTTATAGGGCAGGAACAGCACACTTTTCAAAACGTGTTTTTCAGCCCGAAATAAACGCGTTTTCTCAGCCCTTGGAATCGCAGTGTAACTGCCTGTTTCAGAAGAGCCCACTGATTCAGCCCTTAACCCGAAAATGCAGATATTGTCAAAACGTGTTTTTCAGCAGAAATAAACACGTTTTTGGCAACTTTGGTCACCCCCATGTAAGTTATAGGGCAGGAACAGCACACTTTTCAAAACGTGTTTTTCAGCACGAAATAAACGCTTTTTCTCAGCCCTTGGAATCGCAGTGTAACTGCCTGGCTCAGAAGAGCACACTGAGTCAGCCCTTAACCCCAGTGATCAGAAATTGTCAAAACGTGTTTTTCAGCAGAAATAAACACGTTTTGGCAACTTTGGTCACCCCCATGTAAGTTATAGGGCAGGAACAGCACAGTTTTCAAAACGTGTTTTTCAGCCCGAAATAAACGCTTTTTCTCAGCCCTTAGAATCGCAGTGTAACAGCCTGGCTCAGAAGAGCACACTGAGTCAGCCCTTAACCCCAGTGTGCAGAAATTGTCAAAACGTGTTTTTCAGCAGAAATAAACAGGTTTTGGCAACTTTGGTCACCAACATGTAACTTATAGGGGAGGAACAGCATAGGTTTCAAAACGTGTTTTTCAGCCCGAAATACACGCGTTTTCTCAGCCCTTAGAATCGCAGTGTAACTGCCTGGCTCAGAAGAGCACACTGAGTCAGCCCTTAACCCCAGTGTGCAGAAATTGTCAAAACATGTTTTTCAGCAGAAATAAACACGTTTTGGCAACATTGGTCACCCCCATGTAAGTTATAGGGCAGGAACAGCACAGTTTTCAAAACGTGTTTTTCAGCCCGAAATAAACGCTTTTTCACAGCACTTGGAATCGCAGAGTAACTGCTTGGCTCAGAAGAGCACACTGAGTCAGCCCTTCACCCCAGTGATCAGAAATTGTCAAAACGTGTTTTTCAGCAGAAATAAACACGTTTTGGCAACTTTGGTCACCCCCATGTAAGTTATCGGGCAGGAACAGCACAGTTTTCAAAACGTGTTTTTCAGACCGAAATAAACGCTTTTTCTCAGCACTTGGAATCGCAGTGTAACTGCCTGGCTCAGAAGAGCACACTGAGTCAGCCCTTAACCCCAGTGTGCAGAAATTGTCAAAACGTGTTTTTCAGCAGAAATAAACAGGTTTTGGCAACTTTGGTCACCAACATGTAACTTATAGGGCCGGAACAGCACAGTTTTCAAAACGTGTTTTTCAGCCCGAAATAAACGCATTTTCTCAGCCCTTAGAATCGCAGTGTAACTGCCTGGCTCAGAAGAGCACACTGAGTCAGCCCTTTACCCCAGTGATCAGAAATTGTCAAAACGTGTTTTTCAGCAGAAATAAACACGTTTTGGCAACTTTGGTCACCCCCATGTAAGTTATAGGGCAGGAACAGCACAGTTTTCAAAACGTGTTTTTCAGCCCGAAATAAACGCTTTTTCTCAGCCCTTGGAATCGCAGTGTAACTGCATGGCTCAGAAGAGCACACTGAGTCAGCCCTTTACCCCAGTGATCAGAAATTGTAAAAACGTGTTTTACAGCAGAAATAAATACGTTTTGGCAACTTTGGTCACCCCCTTGTAAGTTATAGGGCAGGAACAGCACAGTTTTCAAAACGTGTTTTTCAGCCCGAAATAAACGCGTTTTCTCATCCCTTGGAATCGCAGTGTAACTGACTTGCTCAGAAGAACCCACTGAGTCAGCCCTTAACCCCAATGTGTAGAAATTGTCAAAACGTGTTTTTCAGCAGAAATAAACACGTTTTGGCAACTTTGGTCACCCCCATGTAAGTTATAGGGCAGGAACAGCATACTTTTCAAAACGTGTTTTTCAGACCGAAATAAACGCGTTTTCTCAGCCCTTGGAATCGCAGTGTAACTGCCTGTTTCAGAAGAGCCCACTGAGTCAGCCCTTAACCCGAAAATGCAGATATTGTCAAAACGTGTTTTTCAGCAGAAATAAACACGTTTTGGCAACTTTGGTCACCCCCATGTAAGTTATAGGGCAGGAACAGCACACTTTTCAAAACGTGTTTTTCAGCACGAAATAAACGCTTTTTCTCAGCCCTTGGAATCGCAGTGTAACTGCCTGGCTCAGAAGAGCACACTGAGTCAGCCCTTAACCCCAGTGATCAGAAATTGTCAAAACGTGTTTTTCAGCAGAAATAAACACGTTTTGGCAACTTTGGTCACCCCCATGTAAGTTATAGGGCAGGAACAGCACAGTTTTCAAAACGTGTTTTTCAGCCCGAAATAAACGCTTTTTCTCAGCACTTGGAATCGCAGTGTAACTGCTTGGCTCAGAAGAGCACACTGAGTCAGCCCTTAACCCCAGTGATCAGAAATTGTCAAAACATGTTTTTCAGCAGAAATAAACACGTTTTGGCAACTTTGGTCACCCCCATGTAAGTTATAGGGCAGGAACAGCATAGTTTTCAAAACGTGTTTTTCAGCCCGAAATAAACGCTTTTTTTCAGCACTTTTAATCGCAGTGTAACTGCTTGGCTCAGAAGAGCACACTGAGTCAGCCCTTAACCCCAGTGATCAGAAATTGTCAAAACATGTTTTTCAGCAGAAATAAACACGTTTTGGCAACTTTGGTCACCCCCATGTAAGTTATAGGGCAGGAACAGCACAGTTTTCAAAACGTGTTTTTCAGCCCGAAATAAACGCATTTTCTCAGCCCTTAGAATCGCAGTGTAACTGCCTGGCTCAGAAGAGCACACTGAGTCAGCCCTTTACCCCAGTGATCAGAAATTGTCAAAACGTGTTTTTCAGCAGAAATAAACACGTTTTGGCAACTTTGGTCACCCCCATGTAAGTTATAGGGCAGGAACAGCACAGTTTTCAAAACGTGTTTTTCAGCCCGAAATAAACGCTTTTTCTCAGCACTTGGAATCGCAGTGTAACTGCTTGGCTCAGAAGAGCACACTGAGTCAGCCCTTAACCCCAGTGATCAGAAATTGTCAAAACATGTTTTTCAGCAGAAATAAACACGTTTTGGCAACTTTGGTCACCCCCATGTAAGTTATAGGGCAGGAACAGCACAGTTTTCAAAACGTGTTTTTCAGCCCGAAATAAACGCATTTTCTCAGCCCTTAGAATCGCAGTGTAACTGCCTGGCTCAGAAGAGCACACTGAGTCAGCCCTTTACCCCAGTGATCAGAAATTGTCAAAACGTGTTTTTCAGCAGAAATAAACACGTTTTGGCAACTTTGGTCACCCCCATGTAAGTTATAGGGCAGGAACAGCACAGTTTTCAAAACGTGTTTTTCATCCCGAAATAAACGCTTTTTCTCAGCTCTTGGAATCGCAGTGTAACTGCCTGGCTCAGAAGAGCACACTGAGTCAGCCCTTCACCCCAGTGATCAGAAATTGTCAAAACGTGTTTTTCAGCAGAAATAAACACGTTTTGGCAACTTTGGTCACCAACATGTAACTTATAGGGCAGGAACAGCACAGTTTTCAAAACGTGTTTTTCAGCCCGAAATAAACGCTTTTTCTCAGCCCTTGGAATCGCAGTGTAACTGCCTGGCTCAGAAGAGCACACTGAGTCAGCCCTTTACCCCAGTGATCAGAAATTGTCAAAACGTGTTTTTCAGCAGAAATAAACACGTTTTGGCAACTTTGGTCACCCCCATGTAAGTTATAGGGCAGGAACAGCATAGTTTTCAAAACGTGTTTTTCAGCCCGAAATAAACGCTTTTTTTCAGCACTTTTAATCGCAGTGTAACTGCTTGGCTCAGAAGAGCACACTGAGTCAGCCCTTAACCCCAGTGATCAGAAATTGTCAAAACATGTTTTTCAGCAGAAATAAACACGTTTTGGCAACTTTGGTCACCCCCATGTAAGTTATAGGGCCGGAACAGCACAGTTTTCAAAACGTGTTTTTCAGCCCGAAATAAACGCATTTTCTCAGCCCTTAGAATCGCAGTGTAACTGCCTGGCTCAGAAGAGCACACTGAGTCAGCCCTTTACCCCAGTGATCAGAAATTGTCAAAACGTGTTTTTCAGCAGAAATAAACACGTTTTGGCAACTTTGGTCACCCCCATGTAAGTTATAGGGCAGGAACAGCACAGTTTTCAAAACGTGTTTTTCAGCCCGAAATAAACGCTTTTTCTCAGCCCTTGGAATCGCAGTGTAACTGCATGGCTCAGAAGAGCACACTGAGTCAGCCCTTTACCCCAGTGATCAGAAATTGTAAAAACGTGTTTTACAGCAGAAATAAATACGTTTTGGCAACTTTGATCACCCCCTTGTAAGTTATAGGGCAGGAACAGCACAGTTTTCAAAACGTGTTTTTCAGCCCGAAATAAACGCTTTTTCTCAGCACTTGGAATCGCAGTGTAACTGCTTGGCTCAGAAGAGCACACTGAGTCAGCCCTTAACCCCATGATCAGAAATTGTCAAAACATGTTTTTCAGCAGAAATAAACACGTTTTGGCAACTTTGGTCACCCCCATGTAAGTTATAGGGCAGGAACAGCATAGTTTTCAAAACGTGTTTTTCAGCCTGAAATAAACGCTTTTTTTCAGCACTTGGAATCGCAGTGTAACTGCTTGGCTCAGAAGAGCACACTGAGTCAGCCCTTAACCCCAGTGATCAGAAATTGTCAAATCATGTTTTTCAACAGAAATAAACACGTTTTGGCAACTTTGGTCACCCCCATGTAAGTTATAGGGCAGGAACAGCACAGTTTTCAAAACGTGTTTTTCAGCCCGAAATAAACGCGTTTTTTCAGCCCTTGGAATCGCAGTGTAACTGCCTGGCTCAGAAGAGCACACTGAGGCAGCCTTTTACCCCAGTGATCAGAAATTGTCAAAACGTGTTTTTCAGCAGAAATAAACACGTTTTGGCAACTTTGGTCACCCCCATGTAAGTTATAGGGCAGGAACAGCACAGTTTTCAAAACGTGTTTTTCAGCACGAAATAAACGCGTTTTTTCAGCCCTTGGAATCGCAGTGTAACTGCCTGGCTCAGAAGAGCACACTGAGTCAGCCCTTTACCCCAGTGATCAGAAATTGTCAAAACGTGTTTTTCAGCAGAAATAAACACGTTTTGGCAACTTTGGTCACCCCCATGTAAGTTATAGGGCAGGAACAGCACACTTTTCAAAACGTGTTTTTCAGCCCGAAATAAACGCTATTTCTCAGCCCTTGGAATCGCAGTGTAGCTGCCTGGCTCAGAAGAGCACACTGAGTCAGCCCTTAACCCCAGCGATCAGAAATTGTCAAAACGTGTTTTTCAGCAGAAATAAACACGTTTTGGCAACTTTGGTCACCCCCATGTAAGTTATAGGGCAGGAACAGCACAGTTTTCAAAACGTGTTTTTCAGCCCGAAATAAACGCTTTTTCTCAGCACTTGGAATCGCAGTGTAACTGCTTGGCTCAGAAGAGCACACTGAGTCAGCCCTTAACCCCAGTGATCAGAAATGGTCAAAACGTGTTTTTCAGCAGAAATAAACACGTTTTTGCAACTTTGGTCACCAACATGTAACTTATAGGGCAGGAACAGCACAGTTTTCAAAACGTGTTTTTCAGCCCGAAATAAACGCTTTTTCTCAGCCCTTGGAATCGCAGTGCAACTGCCTGTCTCAGAAGAGCACACTGAGTCAGCCCTTCACCCCAGTGATCAGAAATTGTCAAAACGTGTTTTTCAGCAGAAATAAACACGTTTTGGCAACTTTGTTCACCCCCATGTAAGTTATAGGGCAGGAACAGCACAGTTTTCAAAACGTGTTTTTCAGCCCGAAATAAACGCGTTTTCTCATCCCTTGGAATCGCAGTGTAACTGCCTGGCTCAGAAGAGCCCACTGAGTCAGCCCTTAACCCCAATGTGTAGAAATTGTCAAAACGTGTTTTTCAGCAGAAATAAACACGTTTTGGCAACTTTGGTCACCCCCATGTAAGTTATAGGGCAGGAACAGCACACTTTTCAAAACGTGTTTTTCAGCCCGAAATAAACGCGTTTTCTCAGCCCTTGGAATCGCAGTGTAACTGCCTGTTTCAGAAGAGCCCACTGATTCAGCCCTTAACCCGAAAATGCAGATATTGTCAAAACGTGTTTTTCAGCAGAAATAAACACGTTTTTGGCAACTTTGGTCACCCCCATGTAAGTTATAGGGCAGGAACAGCACACTTTTCAAAACGTGTTTTTCAGCACGAAATAAACGCTTTTTCTCAGCCCTTGGAATCGCAGTGTAACTGCCTGGCTCAGAAGAGCACACTGAGTCAGCCCTTAACCCCAGTGATCAGAAATTGTCAAAACGTGTTTTTCAGCAGAAATAAACACGTTTTGGCAACTTTGGTCACCCCCATGTAAGTTATAGGGCAGGAACAGCACAGTTTTCAAAACGTGTTTTTCAGCCCGAAATAAACGCTTTTTCTCAGCCCTTAGAATCGCAGTGTAACAGCCTGGCTCAGAAGAGCACACTGAGTCAGCCCTTAACCCCAGTGTGCAGAAATTGTCAAAACGTGTTTTTCAGCAGAAATAAACAGGTTTTGGCAACTTTGGTCACCAACATGTAACTTATAGGGGAGGAACAGCATAGGTTTCAAAACGTGTTTTTCAGCCCGAAATACACGCGTTTTCTCAGCCCTTAGAATCGCAGTGTAACTGCCTGGCTCAGAAGAGCACACTGAGTCAGCCCTTAACCCCAGTGTGCAGAAATTGTCAAAACATGTTTTTCAGCAGAAATAAACACGTTTTGGCAACATTGGTCACCCCCATGTAAGTTATAGGGCAGGAACAGCACAGTTTTCAAAACGTGTTTTTCAGCCCGAAATAAACGCTTTTTCACAGCACTTGGAATCGCAGAGTAACTGCTTGGCTCAGAAGAGCACACTGAGTCAGCCCTTCACCCCAGTGATCAGAAATTGTCAAAACGTGTTTTTCAGCAGAAATAAACACGTTTTGGCAACTTTGGTCACCCCCATGTAAGTTATCGGGCAGGAACAGCACAGTTTTCAAAACGTGTTTTTCAGACCGAAATAAACGCTTTTTCTCAGCACTTGGAATCGCAGTGTAACTGCCTGGCTCAGAAGAGCACACTGAGTCAGCCCTTAACCCCAGTGTGCAGAAATTGTCAAAACGTGTTTTTCAGCAGAAATAAACAGGTTTTGGCAACTTTGGTCACCAACATGTAACTTATAGGGCCGGAACAGCACAGTTTTCAAAACGTGTTTTTCAGCCCGAAATAAACGCGTTTTTTCAGCCCTTGGAATCGCAGTGTAACTGCCTGGCTCAGAAGAGCACACTGAGGCAGCCTTTTACCCCAGTGATCAGAAATTGTCAAAACGTGTTTTTCAGCAGAAATAAACACGTTTTGGCAACTTTGGTCACCCCCATGTAAGTTATAGGGCAGGAACAGCACAGTTTTCAAAACGTGTTTTTCAGCACGAAATAAACGCGTTTTTTCAGCCCTTGGAATCGCAGTGTAACTGCCTGGCTCAGAAGAGCACACTGAGTCAGCCCTTTACCCCAGTGATCAGAAATTGTCAAAACGTGTTTTTCAGCAGAAATAAACACGTTTTGGCAACTTTGGTCACCCCCATGTAAGTTATAGGGCAGGAACAGCACACTTTTCAAAACGTGTTTTTCAGCCCGAAATAAACGCTATTTCTCAGCCCTTGGAATCGCAGTGTAGCTGCCTGGCTCAGAAGAGCACACTGAGTCAGCCCTTAACCCCAGCGATCAGAAATTGTCAAAACGTGTTTTTCAGCAGAAATAAACACGTTTTGGCAACTTTGGTCACCCCCATGTAAGTTATAGGGCAGGAACAGCACAGTTTTCAAAACGTGTTTTTCAGCCCGAAATAAACGCTTTTTCTCAGCACTTGGAATCGCAGTGTAACTGCTTGGCTCAGAAGAGCACACTGAGTCAGCCCTTAACCCCAGTGATCAGAAATGGTCAAAACGTGTTTTTCAGCAGAAATAAACACGTTTTTGCAACTTTGGTCACCAACATGTAACTTATAGGGCAGGAACAGCACAGTTTTCAAAACGTGTTTTTCAGCCCGAAATAAACGCTTTTTCTCAGCCCTTGGAATCGCAGTGCAACTGCCTGTCTCAGAAGAGCACACTGAGTCAGCCCTTCACCCCAGTGATCAGAAATTGTCAAAACGTGTTTTTCAGCAGAAATAAACACGTTTTGGCAACTTTGTTCACCCCCATGTAAGTTATAGGGCAGGAACAGCACAGTTTTCAAAACGTGTTTTTCAGCCCGAAATAAACGCGTTTTCTCATCCCTTGGAATCGCAGTGTAACTGCCTGGCTCAGAAGAGCCCACTGAGTCAGCCCTTAACCCCAATGTGTAGAAATTGTCAAAACGTGTTTTTCAGCAGAAATAAACACGTTTTGGCAACTTTGGTCACCCCCATGTAAGTTATAGGGCAGGAACAGCACACTTTTCAAAACGTGTTTTTCAGCCCGAAATAAACGCGTTTTCTCAGCCCTTGGAATCGCAGTGTAACTGCCTGTTTCAGAAGAGCCCACTGATTCAGCCCTTAACCCGAAAATGCAGATATTGTCAAAACGTGTTTTTCAGCAGAAATAAACACGTTTTTGGCAACTTTGGTCACCCCCATGTAAGTTATAGGGCAGGAACAGCACACTTTTCAAAACGTGTTTTTCAGCACGAAATAAACGCTTTTTCTCAGCCCTTGGAATCGCAGTGTAACTGCCTGGCTCAGAAGAGCACACTGAGTCAGCCCTTAACCCCAGTGATCAGAAATTGTCAAAACGTGTTTTTCAGCAGAAATAAACACGTTTTGGCAACTTTGGTCACCCCCATGTAAGTTATAGGGCAGGAACAGCACAGTTTTCAAAACGTGTTTTTCAGCCCGAAATAAACGCTTTTTCTCAGCCCTTAGAATCGCAGTGTAACAGCCTGGCTCAGAAGAGCACACTGAGTCAGCCCTTAACCCCAGTGTGCAGAAATTGTCAAAACGTGTTTTTCAGCAGAAATAAACAGGTTTTGGCAACTTTGGTCACCAACATGTAACTTATAGGGGAGGAACAGCATAGGTTTCAAAACGTGTTTTTCAGCCCGAAATACACGCGTTTTCTCAGCCCTTAGAATCGCAGTGTAACTGCCTGGCTCAGAAGAGCACACTGAGTCAGCCCTTAACCCCAGTGTGCAGAAATTGTCAAAACATGTTTTTCAGCAGAAATAAACACGTTTTGGCAACATTGGTCACCCCCATGTAAGTTATAGGGCAGGAACAGCACAGTTTTCAAAACGTGTTTTTCAGCCCGAAATAAACGCTTTTTCACAGCACTTGGAATCGCAGAGTAACTGCTTGGCTCAGAAGAGCACACTGAGTCAGCCCTTCACCCCAGTGATCAGAAATTGTCAAAACGTGTTTTTCAGCAGAAATAAACACGTTTTGGCAACTTTGGTCACCCCCATGTAAGTTATCGGGCAGGAACAGCACAGTTTTCAAAACGTGTTTTTCAGACCGAAATAAACGCTTTTTCTCAGCACTTGGAATCGCAGTGTAACTGCCTGGCTCAGAAGAGCACACTGAGTCAGCCCTTAACCCCAGTGTGCAGAAATTGTCAAAACGTGTTTTTCAGCAGAAATAAACAGGTTTTGGCAACTTTGGTCACCAACATGTAACTTATAGGGCCGGAACAGCACAGTTTTCAAAACGTGTTTTTCAGCCCGAAATAAACGCATTTTCTCAGCCCTTAGAATCGCAGTGTAACTGCCTGGCTCAGAAGAGCACACTGAGTCAGCCCTTTACCCCAGTGATCAGAAATTGTCAAAACGTGTTTTTCAGCAGAAATAAACACGTTTTGGCAACTTTGGTCACCCCCATGTAAGTTATAGGGCAGGAACAGCACAGTTTTCAAAACGTGTTTTTCAGCCCGAAATAAACGCTTTTTCTCAGCCCTTGGAATCGCAGTGTAACTGCATGGCTCAGAAGAGCACACTGAGTCAGCCCTTTACCCCAGTGATCAGAAATTGTAAAAACGTGTTTTACAGCAGAAATAAATACGTTTTGGCAACTTTGGTCACCCCCTTGTAAGTTATAGGGCAGGAACAGCACAGTTTTCAAAACGTGTTTTTCAGCCCGAAATAAACGCGTTTTCTCATCCCTTGGAATCGCAGTGTAACTGACTTGCTCAGAAGAACCCACTGAGTCAGCCCTTAACCCCAATGTGTAGAAATTGTCAAAACGTGTTTTTCAGCAGAAATAAACACGTTTTGGCAACTTTGGTCACCCCCATGTAAGTTATAGGGCAGGAACAGCATACTTTTCAAAACGTGTTTTTCAGACCGAAATAAACGCGTTTTCTCAGCCCTTGGAATCGCAGTGTAACTGCCTGTTTCAGAAGAGCCCACTGAGTCAGCCCTTAACCCGAAAATGCAGATATTGTCAAAACGTGTTTTTCAGCAGAAATAAACACGTTTTGGCAACTTTGGTCACCCCCATGTAAGTTATAGGGCAGGAACAGCACACTTTTCAAAACGTGTTTTTCAGCACGAAATAAACGCTTTTTCTCAGCCCTTGGAATCGCAGTGTAACTGCCTGGCTCAGAAGAGCACACTGAGTCAGCCCTTAACCCCAGTGATCAGAAATTGTCAAAACGTGTTTTTCAGCAGAAATAAACACGTTTTGGCAACTTTGGTCACCCCCATGTAAGTTATAGGGCAGGAACAGCACAGTTTTCAAAACGTGTTTTTCAGCCCGAAATAAACGCTTTTTCTCAGCACTTGGAATCGCAGTGTAACTGCTTGGCTCAGAAGAGCACACTGAGTCAGCCCTTAACCCCAGTGATCAGAAATTGTCAAAACATGTTTTTCAGCAGAAATAAACACGTTTTGGCAACTTTGGTCACCCCCATGTAAGTTATAGGGCAGGAACAGCATAGTTTTCAAAACGTGTTTTTCAGCCCGAAATAAACGCTTTTTTTCAGCACTTTTAATCGCAGTGTAACTGCTTGGCTCAGAAGAGCACACTGAGTCAGCCCTTAACCCCAGTGATCAGAAATTGTCAAAACATGTTTTTCAGCAGAAATAAACACGTTTTGGCAACTTTGGTCACCCCCATGTAAGTTATAGGGCAGGAACAGCACAGTTTTCAAAACGTGTTTTTCAGCCCGAAATAAACGCATTTTCTCAGCCCTTAGAATCGCAGTGTAACTGCCTGGCTCAGAAGAGCACACTGAGTCAGCCCTTTACCCCAGTGATCAGAAATTGTCAAAACGTGTTTTTCAGCAGAAATAAACACGTTTTGGCAACTTTGGTCACCCCCATGTAAGTTATAGGGCAGGAACAGCACAGTTTTCAAAACGTGTTTTTCAGCCCGAAATAAACGCTTTTTCTCAGCACTTGGAATCGCAGTGTAACTGCTTGGCTCAGAAGAGCACACTGAGTCAGCCCTTAACCCCAGTGATCAGAAATTGTCAAAACATGTTTTTCAGCAGAAATAAACACGTTTTGGCAACTTTGGTCACCCCCATGTAAGTTATAGGGCAGGAACAGCACAGTTTTCAAAACGTGTTTTTCAGCCCGAAATAAACGCATTTTCTCAGCCCTTAGAATCGCAGTGTAACTGCCTGGCTCAGAAGAGCACACTGAGTCAGCCCTTTACCCCAGTGATCAGAAATTGTCAAAACGTGTTTTTCAGCAGAAATAAACACGTTTTGGCAACTTTGGTCACCCCCATGTAAGTTATAGGGCAGGAACAGCACAGTTTTCAAAACGTGTTTTTCATCCCGAAATAAACGCTTTTTCTCAGCTCTTGGAATCGCAGTGTAACTGCCTGGCTCAGAAGAGCACACTGAGTCAGCCCTTCACCCCAGTGATCAGAAATTGTCAAAACGTGTTTTTCAGCAGAAATAAACACGTTTTGGCAACTTTGGTCACCAACATGTAACTTATAGGGCAGGAACAGCACAGTTTTCAAAACGTGTTTTTCAGCCCGAAATAAACGCTTTTTCTCAGCCCTTGGAATCGCAGTGTAACTGCCTGGCTCAGAAGAGCACACTGAGTCAGCCCTTTACCCCAGTGATCAGAAATTGTCAAAACGTGTTTTTCAGCAGAAATAAACACGTTTTGGCAACTTTGGTCACCCCCATGTAAGTTATTGGGCAGGAACAGCACAGTTTTCAAAACGTGTTTTTCAGCCCGAAATAAACGCTTTTTCTCAGCTCTTGGAATCGCAGTGTAACTGCCTGGCTCAGAAGAGCACACTGAGTCAGCCCTTCACCCCAGTGATCAGAAATTGTCAAAACGTGTTTTTCAGCAGAAATAAACACGTTTTGGCAACTTTGGTCACCCCCATGTAAGTTATAGGGCAGGAACAGCACAGTTTTCAAAACGTGTTTTTCAGCCCGAAATAAACGCTTTTTCTCAGCCCTTAGAATCGCAGTGTAACTGCCTGGCTCAGAAGAGCACACTGAGCCAGCCCTTAACCCCAGTGTGCAGAAATTGTCAAAACGTGTTTTTCAGCAGAAATAAACAGGTTTTGGCAACTTTGGTCACCAACATGTAACTTATAGGGGAGGAACAGCACAGGTTTCAAAACGTGTTTTTCAGCCCGAAATACACGCGTTTTCTCAGCCCTTAGAATCGCAGTGTAACTGCCTGGCTCAGAAGAGCACACTGAGTCAGCCCTTCACCCCAGTGATCAGAAATTGTCAAAACGTGTTTTTCAGCAGAAATAAACACGTTTTGGCAACTTTGGTCACCCCCATGTAAGTTATCGGGCAGGAACAGCACAGTTTTCAAAACGTGTTTTTCAGACCGAAATAAACGCTTTTTCTCAGCACTTGGAATCGCAGTGTAACTGCCTGGCTCAGAAGAGCACACTGAGTCAGCCCTTAACCCCAGTGTGCAGAAATTGTCAAAACGTGTTTTTCAGCAGAAATAAACAGGTTTTGGCAACTTTGGTCACCAACATGTAACTTATAGGGCCGGAACAGCACAGTTTTCAAAACGTGTTTTTCAGCCCGAAATAAACGCACTTTCTCAGCCCTTAGAATCGCAGTGTAACTGCCTGGCTCAGAAGAGCACACTGAGTCAGCCCTTTACCCCAGTGATCAGAAATTGTCAAAACGTGTTTTTCAGCAGAAATAAACACGTTTTGGCAACTTTGGTCACCCCCATGTAAGTTATAGGGCAGGAACAGCACAGTTTTCAAAACGTGTTTTTCAGCCCGAAATAAACGCTTTTTCTCAGCCCTTGGAATCGCAGTGTAACTGCATGGCTCAGAAGAGCACACTGAGTCAGCCCTTTACCCCAGTGATCAGAAATTGTAAAAACGTGTTTTACAGCAGAAATAAATACGTTTTGGCAACTTTGGTCACCCCCTTGTAAGTTATAGGGCAGGAACAGCACAGTTTTCAAAACGTGTTTTTCAGCCCGAAATAAACGCGTTTTCTCATCCCTTGGAATCGCAGTGTAACTGACTTGCTCAGAAGAACCCACTGAGTCAGCCCTTAACCCCAATGTGTAGAAATTGTCAAAACGTGTTTTTCAGCAGAAATAAACACGTTTTGGCAACTTTGGTCACCCCCATGTAAGTTATAGGGCAGGAACAGCATACTTTTCAAAACGTGTTTTTCAGACCGAAATAAACGCGTTTTCTCAGCCCTTGGAATCGCAGTGTAACTGCCTGTTTCAGAAGAGCCCACTGAGTCAGCCCTTAACCCGAAAATGCAGATATTGTCAAAACGTGTTTTTCAGCAGAAATAAACACGTTTTGGCAACTTTGGTCACCCCCATGTAAGTTATAGGGCAGGAACAGCACACTTTTCAAAACGTGTTTTTCAGCACGAAATAAACGCTTTTTCTCAGCCCTTGGAATCGCAGTGTAACTGCCTGGCTCAGAAGAGCACACTGAGTCAGCCCTTAACCCCAGTGATCAGAAATTGTCAAAACGTGTTTTTCAGCAGAAATAAACACGTTTTGGCAACTTTGGTCACCCCCATGTAAGTTATAGGGCAGGAACAGCACAGTTTTCAAAACGTGTTTTTCAGCCCGAAATAAACGCTTTTTCTCAGCACTTGGAATCGCAGTGTAACTGCTTGGCTCAGAAGAGCACACTGAGTCAGCCCTTAACCCCAGTGATCAGAAATTGTCAAAACATGTTTTTCAGCAGAAATAAACACGTTTTGGCAACTTTGGTCACCCCCATGTAAGTTATAGGGCAGGAACAGCATAGTTTTCAAAACGTGTTTTTCAGCCCGAAATAAACGCTTTTTTTCAGCACTTTTAATCGCAGTGTAACTGCTTGGCTCAGAAGAGCACACTGAGTCAGCCCTTAACCCCAGTGATCAGAAATTGTCAAAACATGTTTTTCAGCAGAAATAAACACGTTTTGGCAACTTTGGTCACCCCCATGTAAGTTATAGGGCAGGAACAGCACAGTTTTCAAAACGTGTTTTTCAGCCCGAAATAAACGCATTTTCTCAGCCCTTAGAATCGCAGTGAAACTGCCTGGCTCAGAAGAGCACACTGAGTCAGCCCTTTACCCCAGTGATCAGAAATTGTCAAAACGTGTTTTTCAGCAGAAATAAACACGTTTTGGCAACTTTGGTCACCCCCATGTAAGTTATAGGGCAGGAACAGCACAGTTTTCAAAACGTGTTTTTCAGCCCGAAATAAACGCTTTTTCTCAGCACTTGGAATCGCAGTGTAACTGCTTGGCTCAGAAGAGCACACTGAGTCAGCCCTTAACCCCAGTGATCAGAAATTGTCAAAACATGTTTTTCAGCAGAAATAAACACGTTTTGGCAACTTTGGTCACCCCCATGTAAGTTATAGCGCAGGAACAGCACAGTTTTCAAAACGTGTTTTTCAGCCCGAAATAAACGCATTTTCTCACCCTTAGAATCGCAGTGTAACTGCCTGGCTCAGAAGAGCACACTGAGTCAGCCCTTTACCCCAGTGATCAGAAATTGTCAAAACGTGTTTTTCAGCAGAAATAAACACGTTTTGGCAACTTTGGTCACCCCCATGTAAGTTATAGGGCAGGAACAGCACAGTTTTCAAAACGTGTTTTTCAGCCCGAAATAAACGCTTTTTCTCAGCTCTTGGAATCGCAGTGTAACTGCCTGGCTCAGAAGAGCACACTGAGTCAGCCCTTCACCCCAGTGATCAGAAATTGTCAAAACGTGTTTTTCAGCAGAAATAAACACGTTTTGGCAACTTTGGTCACCAACATGTAACTTATAGGGCAGGAACAGCACAGTTTTCAAAACGTGTTTTTCAGCCCGAAATAAACGCTTTTTCTCAGCCCTTGGAATCGCAGTGTAACTGCCTGGCTCAGAAGAGCACACTGAGTCAGCCCTTTACCCCAGTGATCAGAAATTGTCAAAACTTGTTTTTCAGCAGAAATAAACACGTTTTGGCAACTTTGGTCACCCCCATGTAAGTTATTGGGCAGGAACAGCACAGTTTTCAAAACGTGTTTTTCAGCCCGAAATAAACGCTTTTTCTCAGCTCTTGGAATCGCAG
Source organism: Atractosteus spatula (assembly GCF_055471065.1). NCBI lineage: Eukaryota > Metazoa > Chordata > Actinopteri > Semionotiformes > Lepisosteidae > Atractosteus > Atractosteus spatula. The sequence continues at coordinate 10,475,404 of NC_142728.1, read as the reverse complement.
TGTAACTGCCTGGCTCAGAAGAGCACACTGAGTCAGCCCTTCACCCCAGTGATCAGAAATTGTCAAAACGTGTTTTTCAGCAGAAATAAACACGTTTTGGCAACTTTGGTCACCCCCATGTAAGTTATAGGGCAGGAACAGCACAGTTTTCAAAACGTGTTTTTCAGCCCGAAATAAACGCTTTTTCTCAGCCCTTAGAATCGCAGTGTAACTGCCTGGCTCAGAAGAGCACACTGAGCCAGCCCTTAACCCCAGTGTGCAGAAATTGTCAAAACGTGTTTTTCAGCAGAAATAAACAGGTTTTGGCAACTTTGGTCACCAACATGTAACTTATAGGGGAGGAACAGCACAGGTTTCAAAACGTGTTTTTCAGCCCGAAATACACGCGTTTTCTCAGCCCTTAGAATCGCAGTGTAACTGCCTGGCTCAGAAGAGCACACTGAGTCAGCCCTTAACCCCAGTGTGCAGAAATTGTCAAAACGTGTTTTTCAGCAGAAATAAACACGTTTTGGCAACATTGGTCACCCCCATGTAAGTTATAGGGCAGGAACAGCACAGTTTTCAAAACGTGTTTTTCAGCCCGAAATAAACGCTTTTTCTCAACACTTGGAATCGCAGTGTAACTGCTTGGCTCAGAAGAGCACACTGAGTCAGCCCTTAACCCCAGTGATCAGAAATTGTCAAAACATGTTTTTCAGCAGAAATAAACACGTTTTGGCAACTTTGGTCACCCCCATGTAAGTTATAGGGCAGGAACAGCACAGTTTTCAAAACGTGTTTTTCAGCCCGAAATAAACGCATTTTCTCAGCCCTTAGAATCGCAGTGTAACTGCCTGGCTCAGAAGAGCACACTGAGTCAGCCCTTTAACCCAGTGATCAGAAATTGTCAAAACGTGTTTTTCAGCAGAAATAAACACGTTTTGGCAACTTTGGTCACCCCCCATGTAAGTTATAGGGCAGGAACAGCATAGTTTTCAAAACGTGTTTTTCAGCCCGAAATAAACGCTTTTTTTCAGCACTTTTAATCGCAGTGTAACTGCTTGGCTCAGAAGAGCACACTGAGTCAGCCCTTAACCCCAGTGATCAGAAATTGTCAAAACATGTTTTTCAGCAGAAATAAACACGTTTTGGCAACTTTGGTCACCCCCATGTAAGTTATAGGGCAGGAACAGCACAGTTTTCAAAACGTGTTTTTCAGCCCGAAATAAACGCATTTTCTCAGCCCTTAGAATCGCAGTGTAACTGCCTGGCTCAGAAGAGCACACTGAGTCAGCCCTTTACCCCAGTGATCAGAAATTGTCAAAACGTGTTTTTCAGCAGAAATAAACACGTTTTGGCAACTTTGGTCACCCCCATGTAAGTTATAGGGCAGGAACAGCACAGTTTTCAAAACGTGTTTTTCAGCCCGAAATAAACGCTTTTTCTCAGCCCTTGGAATCGCAGTGTAACTGCATGGCTCAGAAGAGCACACTGAGTCAGCCCTTAACCCCAGTGTGCAGAAATTGTCAAAACGTGTTTTTCAGCAGAAATAAACAGGTTTTGGCAACTTTGGTCACCAACATGTAACTTATAGGGGAGGAACAGCATAGGTTTCAAAACGTGTTTTTCAGCCCGAAATACACGCGTTTTCTCAGCCCTTAGAATCGCAGTGTAACTGCCTGGCTCAGAAGAGCACACTGAGTCAGCCCTTAACCCCAGTGTGCAGAAATTGTCAAAACATGTTTTTCAGCAGAAATAAACACGTTTTGGCAACATTGGTCACCCCCATGTAAGTTATAGGGCAGGAACAGCACAGTTTTCAAAACGTGTTTTTCAGCCCGAAATAAACGCTTTTTCACAGCACTTGGAATCGCAGAGTAACTGCTTGGCTCAGAAGAGCACACTGAGTCAGCTCTTCACCCCAGTGATCAGAAATTGTCAAAACGTGTTTTTCAGCAGAAATAAACACGTTTTGGCAACTTTGGTCACCCCCATGTAAGTTATCGGGCAGGAACAGCACAGTTTTCAAAACGTGTTTTTCAGACCGAAATAAACGCTTTTTCTCAGCACTTGGAATCGCAGTGTAACTGCCTGGCTCAGAAGAGCACACTGAGTCAGCCCTTAACCCCAGTGTGCAGAAATTGTCAAAACGTGTTTTTCAGCAGAAATAAACAGGTTTTGGCAACTTTGGTCACCAACATGTAACTTATAGGGCCGGAACAGCACAGTTTTCAAAACGTGTTTTTCAGCCCGAAATAAACGCATTTTCTCAGCCCTTAGAATCGCAGTGTAACTGCCTGGCTCAGAAGAGCACACTGAGTCAGCCCTTTACCCCAGTGATCAGAAATTGTCAAAACGTGTTTTTCAGCAGAAATAAACACGTTTTGGCAACTTTGGTCACCCCCATGTAAGTTATAGGGCAGGAACAGCACAGTTTTCAAAACGTGTTTTTCAGCCCGAAATAAACGCTTTTTCTCAGCCCTTGGAATCGCAGTGTAACTGCATGGCTCAGAAGAGCACACTGAGTCAGCCCTTTACCCCAGTGATCAGAAATTGTAAAAACGTGTTTTACAGCAGAAATAAATACGTTTTGGCAACTTTGGTCACCCCCTTGTAAGTTATAGGGCAGGAACAGCACAGTTTTCAAAACGTGTTTTTCAGCCCGAAATAAACGCGTTTTCTCATCCCTTGGAATCGCAGTGTAACTGACTTGCTCAGAAGAACCCACTGAGTCAGCCCTTAACCCCAATGTGTAGAAATTGTCAAAACGTGTTTTTCAGCAGAAATAAACACTTTTTGGCAACTTTGGTCACCCCCATGTAAGTTATAGGGCAGGAACAGCATACTTTTCAAAACGTGTTTTTCAGACCGAAATAAACGCGTTTTCTCAGCCCTTGGAATCGCAGTGTAACTGCCTGTTTCAGAAGAGCCCACTGAGTCAGCCCTTAACCCGAAAATGCAGATATTGTCAAAACGTGTTTTTCAGCAGAAATAAACACGTTTTGGCAACTTTGGTCACCCCCATGTAAGTTATAGGGCAGGAACAGCACACTTTTCAAAACGTGTTTTTCAGCACGAAATAAACGCTTTTTCTCAGCCCTTGGAATCGCAGTGTAACTGCCTGGCTCAGAAGAGCACACTGAGTCAGCCCTTAACCCCAGTGATCAGAAATTGTCAAAACGTGTTTTTCAGCAGAAATAAACACGTTTTGGCAACTTTGGTCACCCCCATGTAAGTTATAGGGCAGGAACAGCACAGTTTTCAAAACGTGTTTTTCAGCCCGAAATAAACGCTTTTTCTCAGCACTTGGAATCGCAGTGTAACTGCTTGGCTCAGAAGAGCACACTGAGTCAGCCCTTAACCCCAGTGATCAGAAATTGTCAAAACATGTTTTTCAGCAGAAATAAACACGTTTTGGCAACTTTGGTCACCCCCATGTAAGTTATAGGGCAGGAACAGCATAGTTTTCAAAACGTGTTTTTCAGCCCGAAATAAACGCTTTTTTTCAGCACTTTTAATCGCAGTGTAACTGCTTGGCTCAGAAGAGCACACTGAGTCAGCCCTTAACCCCAGTGATCAGAAATTGTCAAAACATGTTTTTCAGCAGAAATAAACACGTTTTGGCAACTTTGGTCACCCCCATGTAAGTTATAGGGCAGGAACAGCACAGTTTTCAAAACGTGTTTTTCAGCCCGAAATAAACGCATTTTCTCAGCCCTTAGAATCGCAGTGTAACTGCCTGGCTCAGAAGAGCACACTGAGTCAGCCCTTTACCCCAGTGATCAGAAATTGTCAAAACGTGTTTTTCAGCAGAAATAAACACGTTTTGGCAACTTTGGTCACCCCCATGTAAGTTATAGGGCAGGAACAGCACAGTTTTCAAAACGTGTTTTTCAGCCCGAAATAAACGCTTTTTCTCAGCACTTGGAATCGCAGTGTAACTGCTTGGCTCAGAAGAGCACACTGAGTCAGCCCTTAACCCCAGTGATCAGAAATTGTCAAAACATGTTTTTCAGCAGAAATAAACACGTTTTGGCAACTTTGGTCACCCCCATGTAAGTTATAGGGCAGGAACAGCACAGTTTTCAAAACGTGTTTTTCAGCCCGAAATAAACGCATTTTCTCAGCCCTTAGAATCGCAGTGTAACTGCCTGGCTCAGAAGAGCACACTGAGTCAGCCCTTTACCCCAGTGATCAGAAATTGTCAAAACGTGTTTTTCAGCAGAAATAAACACGTTTTGGCAACTTTGGTCACCCCCATGTAAGTTATAGGGCAGGAACAGCACAGTTTTCAAAACGTGTTTTTCATCCCGAAATAAACGCTTTTTCTCAGCTCTTGGAATCGCAGTGTAACTGCCTGGCTCAGAAGAGCACACTGAGTCAGCCCTTCACCCCAGTGATCAGAAATTGTCAAAACGTGTTTTTCAGCAGAAATAAACACGTTTTGGCAACTTTGGTCACCAACATGTAACTTATAGGGCAGGAACAGCACAGTTTTCAAAACGTGTTTTTCAGCCCGAAATAAACGCTTTTTCTCAGCCCTTGGAATCGCAGTGTAACTGCCTGGCTCAGAAGAGCACACTGAGTCAGCCCTTTACCCCAGTGATCAGAAATTGTCAAAACGTGTTTTTCAGCAGAAATAAACACGTTTTGGCAACTTTGGTCACCCCCATGTAAGTTATTGGGCAGGAACAGCACAGTTTTCAAAACGTGTTTTTCAGCCCGAAATAAACGCTTTTTCTCAGCTCTTGGAATCGCAGTGTAACTGCCTGGCTCAGAAGAGCACACTGAGTCAGCCCTTCACCCCAGTGATCAGAAATTGTCAAAACGTGTTTTTCAGCAGAAATAAACACGTTTTGGCAACTTTGGTCACCCCCATGTAAGTTATAGGGCAGGAACAGCACAGTTTTCAAAACGTGTTTTTCAGCCCGAAATAAACGCTTTTTCTCAGCCCTTAGAATCGCAGTGTAACTGCCTGGCTCAGAAGAGCACACTGAGCCAGCCCTTAACCCCAGTGTGCAGAAATTGTCAAAACGTGTTTTTCAGCAGAAATAAACAGGTTTTGGCAACTTTGGTCACCAACATGTAACTTATAGGGGAGGAACAGCACAGGTTTCAAAACGTGTTTTTCAGCCCGAAATACACGCGTTTTCTCAGCCCTTAGAATCGCAGTGTAACTGCCTGGCTCAGAAGAGCACACTGAGTCAGCCCTTCACCCCAGTGATCAGAAATTGTCAAAACGTGTTTTTCAGCAGAAATAAACACGTTTTGGCAACTTTGGTCACCCCCATGTAAGTTATCGGGCAGGAACAGCACAGTTTTCAAAACGTGTTTTTCAGACCGAAATAAACGCTTTTTCTCAGCACTTGGAATCGCAGTGTAACTGCCTGGCTCAGAAGAGCACACTGAGTCAGCCCTTAACCCCAGTGTGCAGAAATTGTCAAAACGTGTTTTTCAGCAGAAATAAACAGGTTTTGGCAACTTTGGTCACCAACATGTAACTTATAGGGCCGGAACAGCACAGTTTTCAAAACGTGTTTTTCAGCCCGAAATAAACGCACTTTCTCAGCCCTTAGAATCGCAGTGTAACTGCCTGGCTCAGAAGAGCACACTGAGTCAGCCCTTTACCCCAGTGATCAGAAATTGTCAAAACGTGTTTTTCAGCAGAAATAAACACGTTTTGGCAACTTTGGTCACCCCCATGTAAGTTATAGGGCAGGAACAGCACAGTTTTCAAAACGTGTTTTTCAGCCCGAAATAAACGCTTTTTCTCAGCCCTTGGAATCGCAGTGTAACTGCATGGCTCAGAAGAGCACACTGAGTCAGCCCTTTACCCCAGTGATCAGAAATTGTAAAAACGTGTTTTACAGCAGAAATAAATACGTTTTGGCAACTTTGGTCACCCCCTTGTAAGTTATAGGGCAGGAACAGCACAGTTTTCAAAACGTGTTTTTCAGCCCGAAATAAACGCGTTTTCTCATCCCTTGGAATCGCAGTGTAACTGACTTGCTCAGAAGAACCCACTGAGTCAGCCCTTAACCCCAATGTGTAGAAATTGTCAAAACGTGTTTTTCAGCAGAAATAAACACGTTTTGGCAACTTTGGTCACCCCCATGTAAGTTATAGGGCAGGAACAGCATACTTTTCAAAACGTGTTTTTCAGACCGAAATAAACGCGTTTTCTCAGCCCTTGGAATCGCAGTGTAACTGCCTGTTTCAGAAGAGCCCACTGAGTCAGCCCTTAACCCGAAAATGCAGATATTGTCAAAACGTGTTTTTCAGCAGAAATAAACACGTTTTGGCAACTTTGGTCACCCCCATGTAAGTTATAGGGCAGGAACAGCACACTTTTCAAAACGTGTTTTTCAGCACGAAATAAACGCTTTTTCTCAGCCCTTGGAATCGCAGTGTAACTGCCTGGCTCAGAAGAGCACACTGAGTCAGCCCTTAACCCCAGTGATCAGAAATTGTCAAAACGTGTTTTTCAGCAGAAATAAACACGTTTTGGCAACTTTGGTCACCCCCATGTAAGTTATAGGGCAGGAACAGCACAGTTTTCAAAACGTGTTTTTCAGCCCGAAATAAACGCTTTTTCTCAGCACTTGGAATCGCAGTGTAACTGCTTGGCTCAGAAGAGCACACTGAGTCAGCCCTTAACCCCAGTGATCAGAAATTGTCAAAACATGTTTTTCAGCAGAAATAAACACGTTTTGGCAACTTTGGTCACCCCCATGTAAGTTATAGGGCAGGAACAGCATAGTTTTCAAAACGTGTTTTTCAGCCCGAAATAAACGCTTTTTTTCAGCACTTTTAATCGCAGTGTAACTGCTTGGCTCAGAAGAGCACACTGAGTCAGCCCTTAACCCCAGTGATCAGAAATTGTCAAAACATGTTTTTCAGCAGAAATAAACACGTTTTGGCAACTTTGGTCACCCCCATGTAAGTTATAGGGCAGGAACAGCACAGTTTTCAAAACGTGTTTTTCAGCCCGAAATAAACGCATTTTCTCAGCCCTTAGAATCGCAGTGAAACTGCCTGGCTCAGAAGAGCACACTGAGTCAGCCCTTTACCCCAGTGATCAGAAATTGTCAAAACGTGTTTTTCAGCAGAAATAAACACGTTTTGGCAACTTTGGTCACCCCCATGTAAGTTATAGGGCAGGAACAGCACAGTTTTCAAAACGTGTTTTTCAGCCCGAAATAAACGCTTTTTCTCAGCACTTGGAATCGCAGTGTAACTGCTTGGCTCAGAAGAGCACACTGAGTCAGCCCTTAACCCCAGTGATCAGAAATTGTCAAAACATGTTTTTCAGCAGAAATAAACACGTTTTGGCAACTTTGGTCACCCCCATGTAAGTTATAGCGCAGGAACAGCACAGTTTTCAAAACGTGTTTTTCAGCCCGAAATAAACGCATTTTCTCACCCTTAGAATCGCAGTGTAACTGCCTGGCTCAGAAGAGCACACTGAGTCAGCCCTTTACCCCAGTGATCAGAAATTGTCAAAACGTGTTTTTCAGCAGAAATAAACACGTTTTGGCAACTTTGGTCACCCCCATGTAAGTTATAGGGCAGGAACAGCACAGTTTTCAAAACGTGTTTTTCAGCCCGAAATAAACGCTTTTTCTCAGCTCTTGGAATCGCAGTGTAACTGCCTGGCTCAGAAGAGCACACTGAGTCAGCCCTTCACCCCAGTGATCAGAAATTGTCAAAACGTGTTTTTCAGCAGAAATAAACACGTTTTGGCAACTTTGGTCACCAACATGTAACTTATAGGGCAGGAACAGCACAGTTTTCAAAACGTGTTTTTCAGCCCGAAATAAACGCTTTTTCTCAGCCCTTGGAATCGCAGTGTAACTGCCTGGCTCAGAAGAGCACACTGAGTCAGCCCTTTACCCCAGTGATCAGAAATTGTCAAAACTTGTTTTTCAGCAGAAATAAACACGTTTTGGCAACTTTGGTCACCCCCATGTAAGTTATTGGGCAGGAACAGCACAGTTTTCAAAACGTGTTTTTCAGCCCGAAATAAACGCTTTTTCTCAGCTCTTGGAATCGCAGTGTAACTGCCTGGCTCAGAAGAGCACACTGAGTCAGCCCTTCACCCCAGTGATCAGAAATTGTCAAAACGTGTTTTTCAGCAGAAATAAACACGTTTTGGCAACTTTGGTCACCCCCATGTAAGTTATAGGGCAGGAACAGCACAGTTTTCAAAACGTGTTTTTCAGCCCGAAATAAACGCTTTTTCTCAGCCCTTAGAATCGCAGTGTAACTGCCTGGCTCAGAAGAGCACACTGAGCCAGCCCTTAACCCCAGTGTGCAGAAATTGTCAAAACGTGTTTTTCAGCAGAAATAAACAGGTTTTGGCAACTTTGGTCACCAACATGTAACTTATAGGGGAGGAACAGCACAGGTTTCAAAACGTGTTTTTCAGCCCGAAATACACGCGTTTTCTCAGCCCTTAGAATCGCAGTGTAACTGCCTGGCTCAGAAGAGCACACTGAGTCAGCCCTTAACCCCAGTGTGCAGAAATTGTCAAAACGTGTTTTTCAGCAGAAATAAACACGTTTTGGCAACATTGGTCACCCCCATGTAAGTTATAGGGCAGGAACAGCACAGTTTTCAAAACGTGTTTTTCAGCCCGAAATAAACGCTTTTTCTCAACACTTGGAATCGCAGTGTAACTGCTTGGCTCAGAAGAGCACACTGAGTCAGCCCTTAACCCCAGTGATCAGAAATTGTCAAAACATGTTTTTCAGCAGAAATAAACACGTTTTGGCAACTTTGGTCACCCCCATGTAAGTTATAGGGCAGGAACAGCACAGTTTTCAAAACGTGTTTTTCAGCCCGAAATAAACGCATTTTCTCAGCCCTTAGAATCGCAGTGTAACTGCCTGGCTCAGAAGAGCACACTGAGTCAGCCCTTTAACCCAGTGATCAGAAATTGTCAAAACGTGTTTTTCAGCAGAAATAAACACGTTTTGGCAACTTTGGTCACCCCCCATGTAAGTTATAGGGCAGGAACAGCATAGTTTTCAAAACGTGTTTTTCAGCCCGAAATAAACGCTTTTTTTCAGCACTTTTAATCGCAGTGTAACTGCTTGGCTCAGAAGAGCACACTGAGTCAGCCCTTAACCCCAGTGATCAGAAATTGTCAAAACATGTTTTTCAGCAGAAATAAACACGTTTTGGCAACTTTGGTCACCCCCATGTAAGTTATAGGGCAGGAACAGCACAGTTTTCAAAACGTGTTTTTCAGCCCGAAATAAACGCATTTTCTCAGCCCTTAGAATCGCAGTGAAACTGCCTGGCTCAGAAGAGCACACTGAGTCAGCCCTTTACCCCAGTGATCAGAAATTGTCAAAACGTGTTTTTCAGCAGAAATAAACACGTTTTGGCAACTTTGGTCACCCCCATGTAAGTTATAGGGCAGGAACAGCACAGTTTTCAAAACGTGTTTTTCAGCCCGAAATAAACGCTTTTTCTCAGCACTTGGAATCGCAGTGTAACTGCTTGGCTCAGAAGAGCACACTGAGTCAGCCCTTAACCCCAGTGATCAGAAATTGTCAAAACATGTTTTTCAGCAGAAATAAACACGTTTTGGCAACTTTGGTCACCCCCATGTAAGTTATAGCGCAGGAACAGCACAGTTTTCAAAACGTGTTTTTCAGCCCGAAATAAACGCATTTTCTCACCCTTAGAATCGCAGTGTAACTGCCTGGCTCAGAAGAGCACACTGAGTCAGCCCTTTACCCCAGTGATCAGAAATTGTCAAAACGTGTTTTTCAGCAGAAATAAACACGTTTTGGCAACTTTGGTCACCCCCATGTAAGTTATAGGGCAGGAACAGCACAGTTTTCAAAACGTGTTTTTCAGCCCGAAATAAACGCTTTTTCTCAGCTCTTGGAATCGCAGTGTAACTGCCTGGCTCAGAAGAGCACACTGAGTCAGCCCTTCACCCCAGTGATCAGAAATTGTCAAAACGTGTTTTTCAGCAGAAATAAACACGTTTTGGCAACTTTGGTCACCAACATGTAACTTATAGGGCAGGAACAGCACAGTTTTCAAAACGTGTTTTTCAGCCCGAAATAAACGCTTTTTCTCAGCCCTTGGAATCGCAGTGTAACTGCCTGGCTCAGAAGAGCACACTGAGTCAGCCCTTTACCCCAGTGATCAGAAATTGTCAAAACTTGTTTTTCAGCAGAAATAAACACGTTTTGGCAACTTTGGTCACCCCCATGTAAGTTATTGGGCAGGAACAGCACAGTTTTCAAAACGTGTTTTTCAGCCCGAAATAAACGCTTTTTCTCAGCTCTTGGAATCGCAGTGTAACTGCCTGGCTCAGAAGAGCACACTGAGTCAGCCCTTCACCCCAGTGATCAGAAATTGTCAAAACGTGTTTTTCAGCAGAAATAAACACGTTTTGGCAACTTTGGTCACCCCCATGTAAGTTATAGGGCAGGAACAGCACAGTTTTCAAAACGTGTTTTTCAGCCCGAAATAAACGCTTTTTCTCAGCCCTTAGAATCGCAGTGTAACTGCCTGGCTCAGAAGAGCACACTGAGCCAGCCCTTAACCCCAGTGTGCAGAAATTGTCAAAACGTGTTTTTCAGCAGAAATAAACAGGTTTTGGCAACTTTGGTCACCAACATGTAACTTATAGGGGAGGAACAGCACAGGTTTCAAAACGTGTTTTTCAGCCCGAAATACACGCGTTTTCTCAGCCCTTAGAATCGCAGTGTAACTGCCTGGCTCAGAAGAGCACACTGAGTCAGCCCTTAACCCCAGTGTGCAGAAATTGTCAAAACGTGTTTTTCAGCAGAAATAAACACGTTTTGGCAACATTGGTCACCCCCATGTAAGTTATAGGGCAGGAACAGCACAGTTTTCAAAACGTGTTTTTCAGCCCGAAATAAACGCTTTTTCTCAACACTTGGAATCGCAGTGTAACTGCTTGGCTCAGAAGAGCACACTGAGTCAGCCCTTAACCCCAGTGATCAGAAATTGTCAAAACATGTTTTTCAGCAGAAATAAACACGTTTTGGCAACTTTGGTCACCCCCATGTAAGTTATAGGGCAGGAACAGCACAGTTTTCAAAACGTGTTTTTCAGCCCGAAATAAACGCATTTTCTCAGCCCTTAGAATCGCAGTGTAACTGCCTGGCTCAGAAGAGCACACTGAGTCAGCCCTTTAACCCAGTGATCAGAAATTGTCAAAACGTGTTTTTCAGCAGAAATAAACACGTTTTGGCAACTTTGGTCACCCCCCATGTAAGTTATAGGGCAGGAACAGCATAGTTTTCAAAACGTGTTTTTCAGCCCGAAATAAACGCTTTTTTTCAGCACTTTTAATCGCAGTGTAACTGCTTGGCTCAGAAGAGCACACTGAGTCAGCCCTTAACCCCAGTGATCAGAAATTGTCAAAACATGTTTTTCAGCAGAAATAAACACGTTTTGGCAACTTTGGTCACCCCCATGTAAGTTATAGGGCAGGAACAGCACAGTTTTCAAAACGTGTTTTTCAGCCCGAAATAAACGCATTTTCTCAGCCCTTAGAATCGCAGTGTAACTGCCTGGCTCAGAAGAGCACACTGAGTCAGCCCTTTACCCCAGTGATCAGAAATTGTCAAAACGTGTTTTTCAGCAGAAATAAACACGTTTTGGCAACTTTGGTCACCCCCATGTAAGTTATAGGGCAGGAACAGCACAGTTTTCAAAACGTGTTTTTCAGCCCGAAATAAACGCTTTTTCTCAGCCCTTGGAATCGCAGTGTAACTGCATGGCTCAGAAGAGCACACTGAGTCAGCCCTTTACCCCAGTGATCAGAAATTGTAAAAACGTGTTTTTCAGCAGAAATAAATACGTTTTGGCAACTTTGGTCACCCCCATGTAAGTTATGGGGCAGGAACAACACAGTTTTCAAAACGTGTTTTTCAGCCCGAAATAAACGCTTTTTCTCAGCTCTTGGAATCGCAGTGTAACTGCCTGGCTCAGAAGAGCACACTGAGTCAGCCCTTCACCCCAGTGATCAGAAATTGTCAAAACGTGTTTTTCAGCAGAAATAAACACGTTTTGGCAACTTTGGTCACCAACATGTAACTTATAGGGCAGGAACAGCACAGTTTTCAAAACGTGTTTTTCAGCCCGAAATAAACGCTTTTTCTCAGCACTTGGAATCGCAGTGTAACTGCCTGGCTCAGAAGAGCACACTGAGTCAGCCCTTAACCCCAGTGTGCAGAAATTGTCAAAACGTGTTTTTCAGCAGAAATAAACAGGTTTTGGCAACTTTGGTCACCAACATGTAACTTATAGGGCAGGAACAGCACAGGTTTCAAAACGTGTTTTTCAGCCCGAAATAAACGCATTTTCTCAGCCCTTAGAATCGCAGTGTAACTGCTTGGCTCAGAAGAGCACACTGAGTCACCCTTAACCCCAGTGATCAGAAATTGTCAAAACGTGTTTTTCAGCAGAAATAAACACGTTTTGGCAACATTGGTCACCCCCATGTAAGTTATAGGGCAGGAACAGCACAGTTTTCAAAACGTGTTTTTCAGCCCGAAATAAACGCTTTTTCACACACTTGGAATCGCAGTGTAACTGCTTGGCTCAGAAGAGCACTCTGAGTCAGCCCTTCACCCCAGTGATCAGAAATTGTCAAAACGTGTTTTTCAGCAGAAATAAACACGTTTTGGCAACTTTGGTCACCCCCATGTAAGTTATAGGGCAGGAACAGCACAGTTTTCAAAACTTGTTTTTCAGCCCGAAATAAACGCTTTTTCTCAGCACTTGGAATCGCAGTGTAACTGCTTGGCTCAGAAGAGCACACTGAGTCAGCCCTTAACCCCATGATCAGAAATTGTCAAAACATGTTTTTCAGCAGAAATAAACACGTTTTGGCAACTTTGGTCACCCCCATGTAAGTTATAGGGCAGGAACAGCATAGTTTTCAAAACGTGTTTTTCAGCCTGAAATAAACGCTTTTTTTCAGCACTTGGAATCGCAGTGTAACTGCTTGGCTCAGAAGAGCACACTGAGTCAGCCCTTAACCCCAGTGATCAGAAATTGTCAAATCATGTTTTTCAGCAGAAATAAACACGTTTTGGCAACTTTGGTCACCCCCATGTAAGTTATAGGGCAGGAACAGCACAGTTTTCAAAACGTGTTTTTCAGCCCGAAATAAACGCGTTTTTTCAGCCCTTGGAATCGCAGTGTAACTGCCTGGCTCAGAAGAGCACACTGAGTCAGCCTTTTACCCCAGTGATCAGAAATTGTCAAAACGTGTTTTTCAGCAGAAATAAACACGTTTTGGCAACTTTGGTCACCCCCATGTAAGTTATAGGGCAGGAACAGCACAGTTTTCAAAACGTGTTTTTCAGCACGAAATAAACGCGTTTTTTCAGCCCTTGGAATCGCAGTGTAACTGCCTGGCTCAGAAGAGCACACTGAGTCAGCCCTTTACCCCAGTGATCAGAAATTGTCAAAACGTGTTTTTCAGCAGAAATAAACACGTTTTGGCAACTTTGGTCACCCCCATGTAAGTTATAGGGCAGGAACAGCACAGTTTTCAAAACGTGTTTTTCAGCCCGAAATAAACGCTATTTCTCAGCCCTTGGAATCGCAGTGTAGCTGCCTGGCTCAGAAGAGCACACTGAGTCAGCCCTTAACCCCAGCGATCAGAAATTGTCAAAACGTGTTTTTCAGCAGAAATAAACACGTTTTGGCAACTTTGGTCACCCCCATGTAAGTTATAGGGCAGGAACAGCACAGTTTTCAAAACGTGTTTTTCAGCCCGAAATAAACGCTTTTTCTCAGCACTTGGAATCGCAGTGTAACTGCTTGGCTCAGAAGAGCACACTGAGTCAGCCCTTAACCCCAGTGATCAGAAATGGTCAAAACGTGTTTTTCAGCAGAAATAAACACGTTTTTGCAACTTTGGTCACCAACATGTAACTTATAGGGCAGGAACAGCACAGTTTTCAAAACGTGTTTTTCAGCCCGAAATAAACGCTTTTTCTCAGCACTTGGAATCGCAGTGTAACTGCTTGGCTCAGAAGAGCACACTGAGTCAGCCCTTAACCCCAGTGATCAGAAATTGTCAAAACATGTTTTTCAGCAGAAATAAACACGTTTTGGCAACTTTGGTCACCCCCATGTAAGTTATAGGGCAGGAACAGCACAGTTTTCAAAACGTGTTTTTCAGCCCGAAATAAACGCATTTTCTCAGCCCTTAGAATCGCAGTGTAACTGCCTGGCTCAGAAGAGCACACTGAGTCAGCCCTTTACCCCAGTGATCAGAAATTGTCAAAACGTGTTTTTCAGCAGAAATAAACACGTTTTGGCAACTTTGGTCACCCCCATGTAAGTTATAGGGCAGGAACAGCACAGTTTTCAAAACGTGTTTTTCAGCCCGAAATAAACGCTTTTTCTAAGCCCTTGGAATCGCAGTGTAACTGCATGGCTCAGAAGAGCACACTGAGTCAGCCCTTTACCCCAGTGATCAGAAATTGTCAAAACGTGTTTTTCAGCAGAAATAAACACGTTTTGGCAACTTTGGTCACCCCCATGTAAGTTATAGGGCAGGAACAACACAGTTTTCAAAACGTGTTTTTCAGCCCGAAATAAACGCTTTTTCTCAGCTCTTGGAATCGCAGTGTAACTGCCTGGCTCAGAAGAGCACACTGAGTCAGCCCTTCACCCCAGTGATCAGAAATTGTCAAAACGTGTTTTTCAGCAGAAATAAACACGTTTTGGCAACTTTGGTCACCAACATGTAACTTATAGGGCAGGAACAGCACAGTTTTCAAAACGTGTTTTTCAGCCCGAAATAAACGCTTTTTCTCAGCCCTTGGAATCGCAGTGTAACTGCCTGGCTCAGAAGAGCACACTGAGTCAGCCCTTTACCCCAGTGATCAGAAATTGTCAAAACGTGTTTTTCAGCAGAAATAAACACGTTTTGGCAACTTTGGTCACCCCCATGTAAGTTATTGGGCAGGAACAGCACAGTTTTCAAAACGTGTTTTTCAGCCCGAAATAAACGCTTTTTCTCAGCCCTTAGAATCGCAGTGTAACTGCCTGGCTCAGAAGAGCACACTGAGCCAGCCCTTAACCCCAGTGTGCAGAAATTGTCAAAACGTGTTTTTCAGCAGAAATAAACAGGTTTTGGCAACTTTGGTCACCAACATGTAACTTATAGGGGAGGAACAGCACAGGTTTCAAAACGTGTTTTTCAGCCCGAAATACACGCGTTTTCTCAGCCCTTAGAATCGCAGTGTAACTGCCTGGCTCAGAAGAGCACACTGAGTCAGCCCTTAACCCCAGTGTGCAGAAATTGTCAAAACGTGTTTTTCAGCAGAAATAAACACGTTTTAGCAACATTGGTCACCCCCATGTAAGTTATAGGGCAGGAACAGCACAGTTTTCAAAACGTGTTTTTCAGCCCGAAAATAAACGCTTTTTCTCAGCACTTGGAATCGCAGTGTAACTGCTTAGCTCAGAAGAGCACACTGAGTCAGCCCTTAACCCCAGTGATCAGAAATTGTCAAAACATGTTTTTCAGCAGAAATAAACACGTTTTGGCAACTTTGGTCACCCCCATGTAAGTTATAGGGCAGGAACAGCACAGTTTTCAAAACGTGTTTTTCAGCCCGAAATAAACGCATTTTCTCAGCCCTTAGAATCGCAGTGTAACTGCCTGGCTCAGAAGAGCACACTGAGTCAGCCCTTTACCCCAGTGATCAGAAATTGTCAAAACGTGTTTTTCAGCAGAAATAAACACGTTTTGGCAACTTTGGTCACCCCCATGTAAGTTATAGGGCAGGAACAGCATAGTTTTCAAAACGTGTTTTTCAGCCCGAAATAAACGCTTTTTTTCAGCACTTTTAATCGCAGTGTAACTGCTTGGCTCAGAAGAGCACACTGAGTCAGCCCTTAACCCCAGTGATCAGAAATTGTCAAAACATGTTTTTCAGCAGAAATAAACACGTTTTGGCAACTTTGGTCACCCCCATGTAAGTTATAGGGCAGGAACAGCACAGTTTTCAAAACGTGTTTTTCAGCCCGAAATAAACGCATTTTCTCAGCCCTTAGAATCGCAGTGTAACTGCCTGGCTCAGAAGAGCACACTGAGTCAGCCCTTTACCCCAGTGATCAGAAATTGTCAAAACGTGTTTTTCAGCAGAAATAAACACGTTTTGGCAACTTTGGTCACCCCCATGTAAGTTATAGGGCAGGAACAGCACAGTTTTCAAAACGTGTTTTTCAGCCCGAAATAAACGCTTTTTCTCAGCACTTGGAATCGCAGTGTAACTGCTTGGCTCAGAAGAGCACACTGAGTCAGCCCTTAACCCCAGTGATCAGAAATTGTCAAAACATGTTTTTCAGCAGAAATAAACACGTTTTGGCAACTTTGGTCACCCCCATGTAAGTTATAGGGCAGGAACAGCACAGTTTTCAAAACGTGTTTTTCAGCCCGAAATAAACGCATTTTCTCAGCCCTTAGAATCGCAGTGTAACTGCCTGGCTCAGAAGAGCACACTGAGTCAGCCCTTTACCCCAGTGATCAGAAATTGTCAAAACGTGTTTTTCAGCAGAAATAAACACGTTTTGGCAACTTTGGTCACCCCCATGTAAGTTATAGGGCAGGAACAGCACAGTTTTCAAAACGTGTTTTTCAGCCCGAAATAAACGCTTTTTCTCAGCACTTGGAATCGCAGTGTAACTGCATGGCTCAGAAGAGCACACTGAGTCAGCCCTTTACCCCAGTGATCAGAAATTGTCAAAACGTGTTTTTCAGCAGAAATAAACACGTTTTGGCAACTTTGGTCACCCCCATGTAAGTTATAGGGCAGGAACAGCATAGTTTTCAAAACGTGTTTTTCAGCCTGAAATAAACGCTTTTTTTCAGCCCTTGGAATCGCAGTGTAGCTGCCTGGCTCAGAAGAGCACACTGAGTCAGCCCTTAACCCCAGTGATCAGAAATTGTCAAAACATGTTTTTCAGCAGAAATAAACACGTTTTGGCAACTTTGGTCACCCCCATGTAAGTTATAGGGCAGGAACAGCACAGTTTTCAAAACGTGTTTTTCAGCCCGAAATAAACGCGTTTTTTCAGCCCTTGGAATCGCAGTGTAACTGCCTGGCTCAGAAGAGCACACTGAGTCAGCCCTTTACCCCAGTGATCAGAAATTGTCAAAACGTGTTTTTCAGCAGAAATAAACACGTTTTGGCAACTTTGGTCACCCCCATGTAAGTTATAGGGCAGGAACAGCACAGTTTTCAAAACGTGTTTTTCAGCCCGAAATAAACGCTATTTCTCAGCCCTTGGAATCGCAGTGTAGCTGCCTGGCTCAGAAGAGCACACTGAGTCAGCCCTTAACCCCAGTGATCAGAAATTGTCAAAACGTGTTTTTCAGCAGAAATAAACACGTTTTGGCAACTTTGGTCACCCCCATGTAAGTTATAGGGCAGGAACAGCACAGTTTTCAAAACGTGTTTTTCAGCCCGAAATAAACGCTTTTTCTCAGCACTTGGAATCGCAGTGTAACTGCTTGGCTCAGAAGAGCACACTGAGTCAGCCCTTAACCCCAGTGATCAGAAATGGTCAAAACGTGTTTGTCAGCAGAAATAAACACGTTTTTGCAACTTTGGTCACCAACATGTAACTTATAGGGCAGGAACAGCACAGTTTTAAAAACGTGTTTTTCAGCCTGAAATAAACGCTTTTTCTCAGCACTTGGAATCACAGTGTAACTGCTTGGCTCAGAAGAGCACACTGAGTCAGCCCTTCACCCCAGTGATCAGAAATTGTCAAAACGTGTTTTTCAGCAGAAATAAACACGTTTTGGCAACTTTGGTCACCCCCATGTAAGTTATAGGGCAGGAACAGCACAGTTTTCAAAACGTGTTTTTCAGCCCGAAATAAACGCATTTGCTCAGCTCTTAGAATCGCAGTGTAACTGCATGGCTCAGAAGAGCACACTGAGTCAGCCCTTAACCCCAGTGTGCAGAAATTGTCAAAACGTGTTTTTCAGCAGAAATAAACACGTTTTGGCAACTTTGGTCACCCCCATGTAAGTTATAGGGCAGGAACAGCATACTTTTCAAAACGTATTTTTCAGACCGAAATAAACGCGTTTTCTCAGCCCTTGGAATCGCAGTGTAACTGCCTGTTTCAGAAGAGCCCACTGAGTCAGCCCTTAACCCGAAAATGCAGATATTGTCAAAACGTGTTTTTCAGCAGAAATAAACACGTTTTGGCAACTTTGGTCACCCCCATGTAAGTTATAGGGCAGGAACAGCACACTTTTCAAAACGTGTTTTTCAGCACGAAATAAACGCTTTTTCTCAGCCCTTGGAATCGCAGTGTAACTGCCTGGCTCAGAAGAGCACACTGAGTCAGCACTTAACCCCAGTGATCAGAAATTGTCAAAACGTGTTTTTCAGCAGAAATAAACACGTTTTGGCAACTTTGGTCACCCCCATGTAAGTTATAGGGCAGGAACAGCACAGTTTTCAAAACGTGTTTTTCAGCACGAAATAAACGCGTTTTCTCATCCCTTGGAATCGCTGTGTAACTGCCTGGCTAAGAAGAGCCCACTGTGTCAGCCCTTAACCCCAGTGTGCAGAAATTGTCAAAACGTGTTTTTCAGCAGAAATAAACATGTTTTGGCAACTTTGGTCACCCCCATGTAAGTTATAGGGCAGGAACAGCACAGTTTTCAAAACGTGTTTTTCAGCCCGAAATAAACGCTTTTTCTCAGCACTTGGAATCGCAGTGTAACTGCTTGGCTCAGAAGAGCACACTGAGTCAGCCCTTAACCCCAGTGATCAGAAATTGTCAAAACATGTTTTTCAGCAGAAATAAACACGTTTTGGCAACTTTGGTCACCCCCATGTAAGTTATAGGGCAGGAACAGCATAGTTTTCAAAACGTGTTTTTCAGCCCGAAATAAACGCATTTTCTCAGCCCTTAGAATCGCAGTGTAACTGCCTGGCTCAGAAGAGCACACTGAGTCAGCCCTTTACCCCAGTGATCAGAAATTGTCAAAACGTGTTTTTCAGCAGAAATAAACACGTTTTGGCAACTTTGGTCACCCCCATGTAAGTTATAGGGCAGGAACAGCACAGTTTTCAAAACGTGTTTTTCAGCCCGAAATAAACGCTTTTTCTCAGCACTTGGAATCGCAGTGTAACTGCCTGGCTCAGAAGAGCACACTGAGTCAGCCCTTTACCCCAGTGATCAGAAATTGTCAAAACGTGTTTTTCAGCAGAAATAAACACGTTTTGGCAACTTTGGTCACCCCCATGTAAGTTATAGGGCAGGAACAGCACAGTTTTCAAAACGTGTTTTTCAGCCCGAAATAAACGCATTTTCTCAGCCCTTAGAATCGCAGTGTAACTGCCTGGCTCAGAAGAGCACACTGAGTCAGCCCTTTACCCCAGTGATCAGAAATTGTCAAAACGTGTTTTTCAGCAGAAATAAACACGTTTTGGCAACTTTGGTCACCCCCATGTAAGTTATAGGGCAGGAACAGCACAGTTTTCAAAACGTGTTTTTCAGCCCGAAATAAACGCTTTTTCTCAGCACTTGGAATCGCAGTGTAACTGCATGGCTCAGAAGAGCACACTGAGTCAGCCCTTTACCCCAGTGATCAGAAATTGTAAAAACGTGTTTTTCAGCAGAAATAAACACGTTTTGGCAACTTTGGTCACCCCCATGTAAGTTATAGGGCAGGAACAGCATAGTTTTCAAAACGTGTTTTTCAGCCTGAAATAAACGCTTTTTTTCAGCACTTGGAATCGCAGTGTAACTGCTTGGCTCAGAAGAGCACACTGAGTCAGCCCTTAACCCCAGTGATCAGAAATTGTCAAAACATGTTTTTCAGCAGAAATAAACACGTTTTGGCAACTTTGGTCACCCCCATGTAAGTTATAGGGCAGGAACAGCACAGTTTTCAAAACGTGTTTTTCAGCCCGAAATAAACGCGTTTTTTCAGCCCTTGGAATCGCAGTGTAACTGCCTGGCTCAGAAGAGCACACTGAGTCAGCCCTTTACCCCAGTGATCAGAAATTGTCAAAACGTGTTTTTCAGCAGAAATAAACACGTTTTGGCAACTTTGGTCACCCCCATGTAAGTTATAGGGCAGGAACAGCACAGTTTTCAAAACGTGTTTTTCAGCCCGAAATAAACGCTATTTCTCAGCCCTTGGAATCGCAGTGTAGCTGCCTGGCTCAGAAGAGCACACTGAGTCAGCCCTTAACCCCAGTGATCAGAAATTGTCAAAACGTGTTTTTCAGCAGAAATAAACACGTTTTGGCAACTTTGGTCACCCCCATGTAAGTTATAGGGCAGGAACAGCACAGTTTTCAAAACGTGTTTTTCAGCCCGAAATAAACGCTTTTTCTCAGCACTTGGAATCGCAGTGTAACTGCTTGGCTCAGAAGAGCACACTGAGTCAGCCCTTAACCCCAGTGATCAGAAATGGTCAAAACGTGTTTTTCAGCAGAAATAAACACGTTTTTGCAACTTTGGTCACCAACATGTAACTTATAGGGCAGGAACAGCACAGTTTTAAAAACGTGTTTTTCAGCCTGAAATAAACGCTTTTTCTCAGCACTTGGAATCACAGTGTAACTGCTTGGCTCAGAAGAGCACACTGAGTCAGCCCTTCACCCCAGTGATCAGAAATTGTCAAAACGTGTTTTTCAGCAGAAATAAACACGTTTTGGCAACTTTGGTCACCCCCATGTAAGTTATAGGGCAGGAACAGCACAGTTTTCAAAACGTGTTTTTCAGCCCGAAATAAACGCATTTGCTCAGCTCTTAGAATCGCAGTGTAACTGCATGGCTCAGAAGAGCACACTGAGTCAGCCCTTAACCCCAGTGTGCAGAAATTGTCAAAACGTGTTTTTCAGCAGAAATAAACACGTTTTGGCAACTTTGGTCACCAACATGTAACTTATAGGGCAGGAACAGCACAGTTTTCAAAACGTGTTTTTCAGCCCGAAATAAACGCTTTTTCTCAGCCCTTGGAATCGCAGTGCAACTGCCTGTCTCAGAAGAGCACACTGAGTCAGCCCTTAACCCTAGTGATCAGAAATTGTCAAAACGTGTTTTTCAGCAGAAATAAACACGTTTTGGCAACTTTGGTCACCCCCATGTAAGTTATAGGGCAGGAACAGCATACTTTTCAAAACGTATTTTTCAGACCGAAATAAACGCGTTTTCTCAGCCCTTGGAATCGCAGTGTAACTGCCTGTTTCAGAAGAGCCCACTGAGTCAGCCCTTAACCCGAAAATGCAGATATTGTCAAAACGTGTTTTTCAGCAGAAATAAACACGTTTTGGCAACTTTGGTCACCCCCATGTAAGTTATAGGGCAGGAACAGCACACTTTTCAAAACGTGTTTTTCAGCACGAAATAAACGCTTTTTCTCAGCCCTTGGAATCGCAGTGTAACTGCCTGGCTCAGAAGAGCACACTGAGTCAGCCCTTAACCCCAGTGATCAGAAATTGTCAAAACGTGTTTTTCAGCAGAAATAAACACGTTTTGGCAACTTTGGTCACCCCCATGTAAGTTATAGGGCAGGAACAGCACAGTTTTCAAAACGTGTTTTTCAGCACGAAATAAACGCGTTTTCTCATCCCTTGGAATCGCTGTGTAACTGCCTGGCTCAGAAGAGCCCACTGTGTCAGCCCTTAACCCCAGTGTGCAGAAATTGTCAAAACGTGTTTTTCAGCAGAAATAAACATGTTTTGGCAACTTTGGTCACCCCCATGTAAGTTATAGGGCAGGAACAGCACAGTTTTCAAAACGTGTTTTTCAGCCCGAAATAAACGCTTTTTCTCAGCACTTGGAATCGCAGTGTAACTGCTTGGCTCAGAAGAGCACACTGAGTCAGCCCTTAACCCCAGTGATCAGAAATTGTCAAAACATGTTTTTCAGCAGAAATAAACACGTTTTGGCAACTTTGGTCACCCCCATGTAAGTTATAGGGCAGGAACAGCATAGTTTTCAAAACGTGTTTTTCAGCCCGAAATAAACGCTTTTTTTCAGCACTTTTAATCGCAGTGTAACTGCTTGGCTCAGAAGAGCACACTGAGTCAGCCCTTAACCCCAGTGATCAGAAATTGTCAAAACATGTTTTTCAGCAGAAATAAACACGTTTTGGCAACTTTGGTCACCCCCATGTAAGTTATAGGGCCGGAACAGCACAGTTTTCAAAACGTGTTTTTCAGCCCGAAATAAACGCATTTTCTCAGCCCTTAGAATCGCAGTGTAACTGCCTGGCTCAGAAGAGCACACTGAGTCAGCCCTTTACCCCAGTGATCAGAAATTGTCAAAACGTGTTTTTCAGCAGAAATAAACACGTTTTGGCAACTTTGGTCACCCCCATGTAAGTTATAGGGCAGGAACAGCACAGTTTTCAAAACGTGTTTTTCAGCCCGAAATAAACGCTTTTTCTCAGCCCTTGGAATCGCAGTGTAACTGCCTGGCTCAGAAGAGCACACTGAGTCAGCCCTTTACCCCAGTGATCAGAAATTGTAAAAACGTGTTTTACAGCAGAAATAAATACGTTTTGGCAACTTTGGTCACCCCCTTGTAAGTTATAGGGCAGGAACAGCACAGTTTTCAAAACGTGTTTTTCAGCCCGAAATAAACGCGTTTTCTCATCCCTTGGAATCGCAGTGTAACTGACTTGCTCAGAAGAGCCCACTGAGTCAGCCCTTAACCCCAATGTGTAGAAATTGTCAAAACGTGTTTTTCAGCAGAAATAAACACGTTTTGGCAACTTTGGTCACCCCCATGTAAGTTATAGGGCAGGAACAGCATACTTTTCAAAACGTGTTTTTCAGACCGAAATAAACGCGTTTTCTCAGCCCTTGGAATCGCAGTGTAACTGCCTGTTTCAGAAGAGCCCACTGAGTCAGCCCTTAACCCGAAAATGCAGATATTGTCAAAACGTGTTTTTCAGCAGAAATAAACACGTTTTGGCAACTTTGGTCACCCCCATGTAAGTTATAGGGCAGGAACAGCACAGTTTTCAAAACGTGTTTTTCAGCCCAAAATAAACGCTTTTTCTCAGCACTTGGAATCGCAGTGTAACTGCTTGGCTCAGAAGAGCACACTGAGTCAGCCCTTAACCCCAGTGATCAGAAATTGTCAAAACATGTTTTTCAGCAGAAATAAACACGTTTTGGCAACTTTGGTCACCCCCATGTAAGTTATAGGGCAGGAACAGCATAGTTTTCAAAACGTGTTTTTCAGCCCGAAATAAACGCTTTTTTTCAGCACTTTTAATCGCAGTGTAACTGCTTGGCTCAGAAGAGCACACTGAGTCAGCCCTTAACCCCAGTGATCAGAAATTGTCAAAACATGTTTTTCAGCAGAAATAAACACGTTTTGGCAACTTTGGTCACCCCCATGTAAGTTATAGGGCAGGAACAGCACAGTTTTCAAAACGTGTTTTTCAGCCCGAAATAAACGCATTTTCTCAGCCCTTAGAATCGCAGTGTAACTGCCTGGCTCAGAAGAGCACACTGAGTCAGCCCTTTACCCCAGTGATCAGAAATTGTCAAAACGTGTTTTTCAGCAGAAATAAACACGTTTTGGCAACTTTGGTCACCCCCATGTAAGTTATAGGGCAGGAACAGCACAGTTTTCAAAACGTGTTTTTCAGCCCGAAATAAACGCTTTTTCTCAGCACTTGGAATCGCAGTGTAACTGCTTGGCTCAGAAGAGCACACTGAGTCAGCCCTTAACCCCAGTGATCAGAAATTGTCAAAACATGTTTTTCAGCAGAAATAAACACGTTTTGGCAACTTTGGTCACCCCCATGTAAGTTATAGGGCAGGAACAGCACAGTTTTCAAAACGTGTTTTTCAGCCCGAAATAAACGCATTTTCTCAGCCCTTAGAATCGCAGTGTAACTGCCTGGCTCAGAAGAGCACACTGAGTCAGCCCTTTACCCCAGTGATCAGAAATTGTCAAAACGTGTTTTTCAGCAGAAATAAACACGTTTTGGCAACTTTGGTCACCCCCATGTAAGTTATAGGGCAGGAACAGCACAGTTTTCAAAACGTGTTTTTCAGCCCGAAATAAACGCTTTTTCTCAGCCCTTGGAATCGCAGTGTAACTGCATGGCTCAGAAGAGCACACTGAGTCAGCCCTTTACCCCAGTGATCAGAAATTGTCAAAACGTGTTTTTCAGCAGAAATAAACACGTTTTGGCAACTTTGGTCACCCCCATGTAAGTTATAGGGCAGGAACAGCACAGTTTTCAAAACGTGTTTTTCAGCCCGAAATAAACGCTTTTTCTCAGCCCTTGGAATCGCAGTGTAACTGCATGGCTCAGAAGAGCACACTGAGTCAGCCCTTTACCCCAGTGATCAGAAATTGTCAAAACGTGTTTTTCAGCAGAAATAAACACGTTTTGGCAACTTTGGTCACCCCCATGTAAGTTATAGGGCAGGAACAACACAGTTTTCAAAACGTGTTTTTCAGCCCGAAATAAACGCTTTTTCTCAGCTCTTGGAAACGCAGTGTAACTGCCTGGCTCAGAAGAGCACACTGAGTCAGCCCTTCACCCCAGTGATCAGAAATTGTCAAAACGTGTTTTTCAGCAGAAATAAACACGTTTTGGCAACTTTGGTCACCAACATGTAACTTATAGGGCAGGAACAGCACAGTTTTCAAAACGTGTTTTTCAGCCCGAAATAAACGCTTTTTCTCAGCCCTTGGAATCGCAGTGTAACTGCCTGGCTCAGAAGAGCACACTGAGTCAGCCCTTCACCCCAGTGATCAGAAATTGTCAAAACGTGTTTTTCAGCAGAAATAAACACGTTTTGGCAACTTTGGTCACCCCCATGTAAGTTATAGGGCAGGAACAGCACAGTTTTCAAAACGTGTTTTTCAGCCCGAAATAAACGCTTTTTCTCAGCCCTTAGAATCGCAGTGTAACTGCCTGGCTCAGAAGAGCACACTGAGCCAGCCCTTAACCCCAGTGTGCAGAAATTGTCAAAACGTGTTTTTCAGCAGAAATAAACAGGTTTTGGCAACTTTGGTCACCAACATGTAACTTATAGGGGAGGAACAGCACAGGTTTCAAAACGTGTTTTTCAGCCCGAAATACACGCGTTTTCTCAGCCCTTAGAATCGCAGTGTAACTGCCTGGCTCAGAAGAGCACACTGAGTCAGCCCTTAACCCCAGTGTGCAGAAATTGTCAAAACGTGTTTTTCAGCAGAAATAAACACGTTTTGGCAACATTGGTCACCCCCATGTAAGTTATAGGGCAGGAACAGCACAGTTTTCAAAACGTGTTTTTCAGCCCGAAATAAACGCTTTTTCTCAGCACTTGGAATCGCAGTGTAACTGCTTGGCTCAGAAGAGCACACTGAGTCAGCCCTTAACCCCAGTGATCAGAAATTGTCAAAACATGTTTTTCAGCAGAAATAAACACGTTTTGGCAACTTTGGTCACCCCCATGTAAGTTATAGGGCAGGAACAGCACAGTTTTCAAAACGTGTTTTTCAGCCCGAAATAAACGCATTTTCTCAGCCCTTAGAATCGCAGTGTAACTGCCTGGCTCAGAAGAGCACACTGAGTCAGCCCTTTACCCCAGTGATCAGAAATTGTCAAAACGTGTTTTTCAGCAGAAATAAACACGTTTTGGCAACTTTGGTCACCCCCATGTAAGTTATAGGGCAGGAACAGCATAGTTTTCAAAACGTGTTTTTCAGCCCGAAATAAACGCTTTTTTTCAGCACTTTTAATCGCAGTGTAACTGCTTGGCTCAGAAGAGCACACTGAGTCAGCCCTTAACCCCAGTGATCAGAAATTGTCAAAACATGTTTTTCAGCAGAAATAAACACGTTTTGGCAACTTTGGTCACCCCCATGTAAGTTATAGGGCAGGAACAGCACAGTTTTCAAAACGTGTTTTTCAGCCCGAAATAAACGCATTTTCTCAGCCCTTAGAATCGCAGTGTAACTGCCTGGCTCAGAAGAGCACACTGAGTCAGCCCTTTACCCCAGTGATCAGAAATTGTCAAAACGTGTTTTTCAGCAGAAATAAACACGTTTTGGCAACTTTGGTCACCCCCATGTAAGTTATAGGGCAGGAACAGCACAGTTTTCAAAACGTGTTTTTCAGCCCGAAATAAACGCTTTTTCTCAGCACTTGGAATCGCAGTGTAACTGCTTGGCTCAGAAGAGCACACTGAGTCAGCCCTTAACCCCAGTGATCAGAAATTGTCAAAACATGTTTTTCAGCAGAAATAAACACGTTTTGGCAACTTTGGTCACCCTCATGTAAGTTATAGGGCAGGAACAGCACAGTTTTCAAAACGTGTTTTTCAGCCCGAAATAAACGCATTTTCTCAGCCCTTAGAATCGCAGTGTAACTGCCTGGCTCAGAAGAGCACACTGAGTCAGCCCTTTACCCCAGTGATCAGAAATTGTCAAAACGTGTTTTTCAGCAGAAATAAACACGTTTTGGCAACTTTGGTCACCCCCATGTAAGTTATAGGGCAGGAACAGCACAGTTTTCAAAACGTGTTTTTCAGCCCGAAATAAACGCTTTTTCTCAGCACTTGGAATCGCAGTGTAACTGCATGGCTCAGAAGAGCACACTGAGTCAGCCCTTTACCCCAGTGATCAGAAATTGTAAAAACGTGTTTTTCAGCAGAAATAAACACGTTTTGGCAACTTTGGTCACCCCCATGTAAGTTATAGGGCAGGAACAGCACAGTTTTCAAAACGTGTTTTTCAGCCCGAAATAAACGCATTTTCTCAGCCCTTAGAATCGCAGTGTAACTGCCTGGCTCAGAAGAGCACACTGAGTCAGCCCTTTACCCCAGTGATCAGAAATTGTCAAAACGTGTTTTTCAGCAGAAATAAACACGTTTTGGCAACTTTGGTCACCAACATGTAACTTATAGGGCAGGAACAGCACAGTTTTCAAAACGTGTTTTTCAGCCCGAAATAAACGCTTTTTCTCAGCACTTGGAATCGCAGTGTAACTGCCTGGCTCAGAAGAGCACACTGAGTCAGCCCTTAACCCCAGTGTGCAGTAATTGTCAAAACGTGTTTTTCAGCAGAAATAAACAGGTTTTGGCAACTTTGGTCACCAACATGTAACTTATAGGGCAGGAACAGCACAGGTTTCAAAACGTGTTTTTCAGCCCGAAATAAACGCATTTTCTCAGCCCTTAGAATCGCAGTGTAACTGCTTGGCTCAGAAGAGCACACTGAGTCACCCTTAACCCCAGTGATCAGAAATTGTCAAAACGTGTTTTTCAGCAAAAATAAACACGTTTTGGCAACATTGGTCACCCCCATGTAAGTTATAGGGCAGGAACAGCACAGTTTTCAAAACGTGTTTTTCAGCCCGAAATAAACGCTTTTTCACACACTTGGAATCGCAGTGTAACTGCTTGGCTCAGAAGAGCACTCTGAGTCAGCCCTTCACCCCAGTGATCAGAAATTGTCAAAACGTGTTTTTCAGCAGAAATAAACACGTTTTGGCAACTTTGGTCACCCCCATGTAAGTTATAGGGCAGGAACAGCACAGTTTTCAAAACGTGTTTTTCAGCCCGAAATAAACGCTTTTTCTCAGCACTTGGAATCGCAGTGTAACTGCTTGGCTCAGAAGAGCACACTGAGTCAGCCCTTAACCCCATGATCAGAAATTGTCAAAACATGTTTTTCAGCAGAAATAAACACGTTTTGGCAACTTTGGTCACCCCCATGTAAGTTATAGGGCAGGAACAGCATAGTTTTCAAAACGTGTTTTTCAGCCTGAAATAAACGCTTTTTTTCAGAACTTGGAATCGCAGTGTAACTGCTTGGCTCAGAAGAGCACACTGAGTCAGCCCTTAACCCCAGTGATCAGAAATTGTCAAATCATGTTTTTCAGCAGAAATAAACACGTTTTGGCAACTTTGGTCACCCCCATGTAAGTTATAGGGCAGGAACAGCACAGTTTTCAAAACGTGTTTTTCAGCCCGAAATAAACGCGTTTTTTCAGCCCTTTGAATCGCAGTGTAACTGCCTGGCTCAGAAGAGCACACTGAGTCAGCCTTTTACCCCAGTGATCAGAAATTGTCAAAACGTGTTTTTCAGCAGAAATAAACACGTTTTGGCAACTTTGGTCACCCCCATGTAAGTTATAGGGCAGGAACAGCACAGTTTTCAAAACGTGTTTTTCAGCCCGAAATAAACGCTTTTTCTCAGCCCTTAGAATCGCAGTGTAACAGCCTGGCTCAGAAGAGCACACTGAGTCAGCCCTTAACCCCAGTGTGCAGAAATTGTCAAAACGTGTTTTTCAGCAGAAATAAACAGGTTTTGGCAACTTTGGTCACCAACATGTAACTTATAGGGGAGGAACAGCATAGGTTTCAAAACGTGTTTTTCAGCCCGAAATACACGCGTTTTCTCAGCCCTTAGAATCGCAGTGTAACTGCCTGGCTCAGAAGAGCACACTGAGTCAGCCCTTAACCCCAGTGTGCAGAAATTGTCAAAACATGTTTTTCAGCAGAAATAAACACGTTTTGGCAACATTGGTCACCCCCATGTAAGTTATAGGGCAGGAACAGCACAGTTTTCAAAACGTGTTTTTCAGCCCGAAATAAACGCTTTTTCACAGCACTTGGAATCGCAGAGTAACTGCTTGGCTCAGAAGAGCACACTGAGTCAGCCCTTCACCCCAGTGATCAGAAATTGTCAAAACGTGTTTTTCAGCAGAAATAAACACGTTTTGGCAACTTTGGTCACCCCCATGTAAGTTATCGGGCAGGAACAGCACAGTTTTCAAAACGTGTTTTTCAGACCGAAATAAACGCTTTTTCTCAGCACTTGGAATCGCAGTGTAACTGCCTGGCTCAGAAGAGCACACTGAGTCAGCCCTTAACCCCAGTGTGCAGAAATTGTCAAAACGTGTTTTTCAGCAGAAATAAACAAGTTTTGGCAACTTTGGTCACCAACATGTAACTTATAGGGCAGGAACAGCAAAGGTTTCAAAACGTGTTTTTGAGCCCGAAATAAACGCGTTTTCTCAGCCCTTAGAATCGCAGTGTAACTACCTGGCTCAGAAGAGCACACTGAGTCAGCCCTTAACCCCAGTGTGCAGAAATTGTCAAAACGTGTTTATCAGCAGAAATAAACACGTTTTGGCAACTTTGGTCACCCCCATGTAAGTTATAGGGCAGGAACAGCACAGTTTTCAAAACGTGTTTTTCAGCCCGAAATAAACGCTTTTTCTCAGCCCTTGGAATCGCAGTGTAACTGCCTGGCTCAGAAGAGCACACTGTGTCAGCCCTTAACCCCAGTGATCAGAAATTGTCAAAACGTGTTTTTCAGCAGAAATAAACACGTTTTGGCAACTTTGGTCACCCCCATGTAAGTTATAGGGCAGGAACAGCACAGTTTTCAAAACGTGTTTTTCAGCCCGAAATAAACGCTTTTTCTCAGCCCTTGGAATCGCAGTGTAACTGCCTGGCTCAGAAGAGCACACTGAGTCAGCCCTTTACCCCAGTGATCAGAAATTGTCAAAACGTGTTTTTCAGCAGAAATAAACACGTTTTGGCAACTTTGGTCACCCCCATGTAAGTTATAGGGCAGGAACAGCACAGTTTTCAAAACGTGTTTTTCAGCCCGAAATAAACGCTTTTTCTCAGCTCTTGGAATCGCAGTGTAACTGCCTGGCTCAGAAGAGCACACTGAGTCAGCCCTTCACCCCAGTGATCAGAAATTGTCAAAACATGTTTTTCAGCAGAAATAAACACGTTTTGGCAACTTTGGTCACCCCCATGTAAGTTATAGGGTAGGAACAGCACAGTTTTCAAAACGTGTTTTTCAGCCCGAAATAAACGCATTTTCTCAGCCCTTAGAATCGCAGTGTAACTGCCTGGCTCAGAAGAGCACACTGAGTCAACCCTTAACCCCAGTGTGCAGAAATTGTCAAAACGTGTTTTTCAGCAGAAATAAACAGGTTTTGGCAACTTTGGTCACCAACATGTAACTTATAGGGCAGGAACAGCACAGGTTTCAAAACGTGTTTTTCAGCCCGAAATAAACGCGTTTTCTCAGCCCTTAGAATCGCAGTGTAACTGCTTGGCTCAGAAGAGCACACTGAGTCAGCCCTTAACCCCAGTGATCAGAAATTGTCAAAACATGTTTTTCAGCAGAAATAAACACGTTTTGGCAACTTTGGTCACCCCCATGTAAGTTATAGGGCAGGAACAGCACAGTTTTCAAAACGTGTTTTTCAGCCCGAAATAAACGCTTTTTCTCAGCACTTGGAATCGCAGTGTAACTGCTTGGCTCAGAAGAGCACACTGAGTCAGCCCTTAACCCCAGTGATCAGAAATTGTCAAAACGTGTTTTTCAGCAGAAATAAACACGTTTTTGCAACTTTGGTCACCAACATGTAACTTATAGGGCAGGAACAGCACAGTTTTCAAAACGTGTTTTTCAGCCTGAAATAAACGCTTTTTCTCAGCACTTGGAATCACAGTGTAACTGCTTGGCTCAGAAGAGCACACTGAGTCAGCCCTTAACCCCAGTGATCAAAAATTGTCAAAACGTGTTTTTCAGCAGAAATAAACACGTTTTGGCAACTTTGGTCACCCCCATGTAAGTTATAGGGCAGGAACAGCACAGTTTTCAAAACGTGTTTTTCAGCCCGAAATAAACGCGTTTTTTCAGCCCTTGGAATCGCAGTGTAACTGCCTGGCTCAGAATAGCACACTGAGTCAGCCCTTTACCCCAGTGATCAGAAATTGTCAAAACGTGTTTTTCAGCAGAAATAAACACGTTTTGGCAACTTTGGTCACCCCCATGTAAGTTATAGGGCAGGAACAGCACAGTTTTCAAAACGTGTTTTTCAGCCCGAAATAAACGCTTTTTCTCAGCTCTTGGAATCGCAGTGTAACTGCCTGGCTCAGAAAAGCACACTGAGTCAGCCCTTCACCCCAGTGATCAGAAATTGTCAAAACGTGTTTTTCAGCAGAAATAAACACGTTTTGGCAACTTTGGTCACCCCCATGTAAGTTAAAGGGTAGGAACAGCACAGTTTTCAAAACGTGTTTTTCAGCCCGAAATAAACGCATTTTCTCAGCCCTTAGAATCGCAGTGTAACTGCCTGGCTCAGAAGAGCACACTGAGTCAGCCCTTAACCCCAGTGATCAGAAATTGTCAAAACGTGTTTTTCAGCAGAAATAAACACGTTTTGGCAACATTGGTCACCCCCATGTAAGTTATAGGGCAGGAACAGCACAGTTTTCAAAACGTGTTTTTCAGCCCGAAATAAACGCTTTTTCACAGCACTTGGAATCGCAGTGTAACTGCTTGGCTCAGAAGAGCACACTGAGTCAGCCCTTCACCCCAGTGATCAGAAATTGTCAAAACGTGTTTTTCAGCAGAAATAAACACGTTTTGGCAACTTTGGTCACCCCCATGTAAGTTATAGGGCAGGAACAGCACAGTTTTCAAAACGTGTTTTTCAGCCTGAAATAAACGCTTTTTTTCAGCACTTGGAATCGCAGTGTAACTGCTTGGCTCAGAAGAGCACACTGAGTCAGCCCTTAACCCCAGTGATCAGAAATTGTCAAAACATGTTTTTCAGCAGAAATAAACACGTTTTGGCAACTTTGGTCACCCCCATGTAAGTTATAGGGCAGGAACAGCACAGTTTTCAAAACGTGTTTTTCAGCCCGAAATAAACGCGTTTTTTCAGCCCTTGGAATCGCAGTGTAACTGCCTGGCTCAGAAGAGCACACTGAGTCAGCCCTTTACCCCAGTGATCAGAAATTGTCAAAACGTGTTTTTCAGCAGAAATAAACACGTTTTGGCAACTTTGGTCACCCCCATGTAAGTTATAGGGCAGGAACAGCACAGTTTTCAAAACGAGTTTTTCAGCCCGAAATAAACGCGTTTTTTCAGCCCTTGGAATCGCAGTGTAACTGCCTGGCTCAGAAGAGCACACTGAGTCAGCCCTTTACCACAGTGATCAGAAATTGTCAAAACGTGTTTTTCAGCAGAAATAAACACGTTTTGGCAACTTTGGTCACCCCCATGTAAGTTATAGGGCAGGAACAGCACAGTTTTCAAAACGTGTTTTTCAGCCCGAAATAAACGCTATTTCTCAGCCCTTGGAATCGCAGTGTAGCTGCCTGGCTCAGAAGAGCACACTGAGTCAGCCCTTAACCCCAGTGATCAGAAATTGTCAAAACGTGTTTTTCAGCAGAAATAAACACGTTTTGGCAACTTTGGTCACCCCCATGTAAGTTATAGGGCAGGAACAGCACAGTTTTCAAAACGTGTTTTTCAGCACGAAATAAACGCTTTTTCTCAGCACTTGGAATCGCAGTGTAACTGCTTGGCTCAGAAGAGCACACTGAGTCAGCCCTTAACCCCAGTGATCAGAAATGGTCAAAACGTGTTTTTCAGCAGAAATAAACACGTTTTTGCAACTTTGGTCACCAACATGTAACTTATAGGGCAGGAACAGCACAGTTTTCAAAACGTGTTTTTCAGCCCGAAATAAACGCGTTTTTTCAGCACTTGGAATCGCAGTGTAACTGCCTGGCTCAGAATAGCACACTGAGTCAGCCCTTTACCCCAGTGATCAGAAATTGTCAAAACGTGTTTTTCAGCAGAAATAAACACGTTTTGGCAACTTTGGTCACCCCCATGTAAGTTATAGGGCAGGAACAGCACAGTTTTCAAAACGTGTTTTTCAGCCCGAAATAAACGCTTTTTCTCAGCTCTTGGAATCGCAGTGTAACTGCCTGGCTCAGAAAAGCACACTGAGTCAGCCCTTCACCCCAGTGATCAGAAATTGTCAAAACGTGTTTTTCAGCAGAAATAAACACGTTTTGGCAACTTTGGTCACCCCCATGTAAGTTATAGGGTAGGAACAGCACAGTTTTCAAAACGTGTTTTTCAGCCCGAAATAAACGCATTTTCTCAGCCCTTAGAATCGCAGTGTAACTGCTTGGCTCAGAAGAGCACACTGAGTCAGCCCTTAACCCCAGTGATCAGAAATTGTCAAAACGTGTTTTTCAGCAGAAATAAACACGTTTTGGCAACATTGGTCACCCCCATGTAAGTTATAGGGCAGGAACAGCACAGTTTTCAAAACGTGTTTTTCAGCCCGAAATAAAAGCGTTTTCTCAGCCCTTGGAATCGCAGTGTAACTACCTGGCTCAGAAGAGCCCACTGAGTCAGCCCTTCACCCCAGTGATCAGAAATTGTCAAAACGTGTTTTTCAGCAGAAATAAACACGTTTTGGCAACTTTGGTCACCCCCATGTAAGTTATAGGGCAGGAACAGCACAGTTTTCAAAACGTGTTTTTCAGCCCGAAATAAACGCGTTTTTTCAGCCCTTGGAATCGCAGTGTAACTGCCTGGCTCAGAAGAGCACACTGAGTCAGCCCTTTACCCCAGTGATCAGAAATTGTCAAAACGTGTTTTTCAGCAGAAATAAACACGTTTTGGCAACTTTGGTCACCCCCATGTAAGTTATAGGGCAGGAACAGCACAGTTTTCAAAACGTGTTTTTCAGCCCGAAATAAACGCGTTTTTTCAGCCCTTGGAATCGCAGTGTAACTGCCTGGCTCAGAAGAGCACACTGAGTCAGCCCTTTACCACAGTGATCAGAAATTGTCAAAACGTGTTTTTCAGCAGAAATAAACACGTTTTGGCAACTTTGGTCACCCCCATGTAAGTTATAGGGCAGGAACAGCACAGTTTTCAAAACGTGTTTTTCAGCCCGAAATAAACGCTATTTCTCAGCCCTTGGAATCGCAGTGTAGCTGCCTGGCTCAGAAGAGCACACTGAGTCAGCCCTTAACCCCAGTGATCAGAAATTGTCAAAACGTGTTTTTCAGCAGAAATAAACACGTTTTGGCAACTTTGGTCACCCCCATGTAAGTTATAGGGCAGGAACAGCACAGTTTTCAAAACGTGTTTTTCAGCACGAAATAAACGCTATTTCTCAGCACTTGGAATCGCAGTGTAACTGCTTGGCTCAGAAGAGCACACTGAGTCAGCCCTTAACCCCAGTGATCAGAAATGGTCAAAACGTGTTTTTCAGCAGAAATAAACATGTTTTTGCAACTTTGGTCACCAACATGTAACTTATAGGGCAGGAACAGCACAGTTTTAAAAACGTGTTTTTCAGCCTGAAATAAACGCTTTTTCTCAGCACTTGGAATCACAGTGTAACTGCTTGGCTCAGAAGAGCACACTGAGTCAGCCCTTCACCCCAGTGATCAGAAATTGTCAAAACGTGTTTTTCAGCAGAAATAAACACGTTTTGGCAACTTTGGTCACCCCCATGTAAGTTATAGGGCAGGAACAGCACAGTTTTCAAAACGTGTTTTTCAGCCCGAAATAAACGCATTTTCTCAGCTCTTAGAATCGCAGTGTAACTGCATGGCTCAGAAGAGCACACTGAGTCAGCCCTTAACCCCAGTGTGCAGAAATTGTCAAAACGTGTTTTTCAGCAGAAATAAACACGTTTTGGCAACTTTGGTCACCAACATGTAACTTATAGGGCAGGAACAGCACAGTTTTCAAAACGTGTTTTTAAGGCCGAAATAAACGCTTTTTCTCAGCCCTTGGAATCGCAGTGCAACTGCCTGTCTCAGAAGAGCACACTGAGTCAGCCCTTAACCCTAGTGATCAGAAATTGTCAAAACGTGTTTTTCAGCAGAAATAAACACGTTTTGGCAACTTTGTTCACCCCCATGTAAGTTATAGGGCAGGAACAGCACAGTTTTCAAAACGTGTTTTTCAGCC
This sequence comes from Atractosteus spatula, assembly GCF_055471065.1. Taxonomy (NCBI): domain Eukaryota; kingdom Metazoa; phylum Chordata; class Actinopteri; order Semionotiformes; family Lepisosteidae; genus Atractosteus; species Atractosteus spatula. The sequence goes on along the minus strand of NC_142728.1, from coordinate 10,440,631 downwards.
CGAAATAAACGCGTTTTCTCATCCCTTGGAATCGCAGTGTAACTGCCTGGCTCAGAAGAGCCCACTGAGTCAGCCCTTAACCCCAATGTGTAGAAATTGTCAAAACGTGTTTTTCAGCAGAAATAAACACGTTTTGGCAACTTTGGTCACCCCCATGTAAGTTATAGGGCAGGAACAGCACACTTTTCAAAACGTGTTTTTCAGCCCGAAATAAACGCGTTTTCTCAGCCCTTGGAATCGCAGTGTAACTGCCTGTTTCAGAAGAGCCCACTGAGTCAGCCCTTAACCCGAAAATGCAGATATTGTCAAAACGTGTTTTTCAGCAGAAATAAACACGTTTTGGCAACTTTGGTCACCCCCATGTAAGTTATAGGGCAGGAACAGCACACTTTTTAAAACGTGTTTTTCAGCACGAAATAAACGCTTTTTCTCAGCCCTTGGAATCGCAGTGTAACTGCCTGGCTCAGAAGAGCACACTGAGTCAGCCCTTAACCCCAGTGATCAGAAATTGTCAAAACGTGTTTTTCAGCAGAAATAAACACGTTTTGGCAACTTTGGTCACCCCCATGTAAGTTATAGGGCAGGAACAGCACAGTTTTCAAAACGTGTTTTTCAGCCCGAAATAAACGCTTTTTCTCAGCCCTTAGAATCGCAGTGTAACAGCCTGGCTCAGAAGAGCACACTGAGTCAGCCCTTAACCCCAGTGTGTAGAAATTGTCAAAACGTGTTTTTCAGCAGAAATAAACAGGTTTTGGCAACTTTGGTCACCAACATGTAACTTACAGGGGAGGAACAGCATAGGTTTCAAAACGTGTTTTTCAGCCCGAAATACACGCGTTTTCTCAGCCCTTAGAATCGCAGTGTAACTGCTTGGCTCAGAAGAGCCCACTGTGTCAGCCCTTAACCCCAGTGTGCAGAAATTGTCAAAACGTGTTTTTCAGCAGAAATAAACACGTTTTTGCAACTTTGGTCACCAACATGTAACTTATAGGGCAGGAACAGCACAGTTTTAAAAACGTGTTTTTCAGCCCGAAATAAAGGCTTTTTCTCAGCACTTGGAATCGCAGTGTAACTGCATGGCTCAGAAGAGCACACTGAGTCAGCCCTTTACCGCAGTGATCAGAAATTGTCAAAACGTGTTTTTCAGCAGAAATAAACACGTTTTGGCAACTTTGGTCACCCCCATGTAAGTTATAGGGCAGGAACAGCACAGTTTTCAAAACGTGTTTTTCAGCCCGAAATAAACGCGTTTTTTCAGCCCTTGGGATTGCAGTGTAACTGCCTGGCTCAGAAGAGCACACTGAGTCAGCCCTTTACCCCAGTGATCAGAAATTGTCAAAACGTGTTTTTCAGCAGAAATAAACACGTTTTGGCAACTTTGGTCACCCCCATGTAAGTTATAGGGCAGGAACAGCACAGTTTTCAAAACGTATTTTTCAGCCCGAAGTAAACGCTTTTTCTCAGCTCTTGGAATCGCAGTGTAACTGCCTGGCTCAGAAGAGCACACTGAGTCAGCCCTTCACCCCAGTGATCAGAAATTGTCAAAACGTGTTTTTCAGCAGAAATAAACACGTTTTGGCAACTTTGGTCACCCCCATGTAAGTTATAGGGCAGGAACAGCACAGTTTTCAAAACGTGTTTTTCAGCCCGAAATAAACGCTATTTCTCAGCCCTTGGAATCGCAGTGTAACTGCCTGGCTCAGAAGAGCACACTGAGTCAGCCCTTAACCCCAGTGATCAGAAATTGTCAAAACGTGTTTTTCAGCAGAAATAAACACGTTTTGGCAACTTTGGTCACCCCCATGTAAGTTATAGGGTAGGAACAGCACAGTTTTCAAAACGTGTTTTTCAGCCCGAAATAAACGCATTTTCTCAGCCCTTAGAATCGCAGTGTAACTACCTGGCTTAGAAGAGCACACTGAGTCAACCCTTAACCCCAGTGTGCAGAAATTGTCAAAACGTGTTTTTCAGCAGAAATAAACAGGTTTTGGCAACTTTGGTCACCAACATGTAACTTATAGGGCATGAACAGCACAGGTTTCAAAACGTGTTTTTCAGCCCGAAATAAACGCGTTTTCTCAGCCCTTAGAATCGCAGTGTAACTGCTTGGCTCAGAAGAGCAAACTGAGTCAGCCCTTAACCCCAGTGATCAGAAATTGTCAAAACATGTTTTTCAGCAGAAATAAACACGTTTTGGCAACTTTGGTCACCCCCATGTAAGTTATAGGGCAGGAACAGCACAGTTTTCAAAACGTGTTTTTCAGCCCGAAATAAACGCTTTTTCTCAGCACTTGGAATCGCAGTGTAGCTGCATGGCTCAGAAGAGCACACTGAGTCAGCCCTTAACCCCAGTGATCAGAAATTGTCAAAACGTGTTTTTCAGCAGAAATAAACACGTTTTTGCAACTTTGGTCACCAACATGTAACTTATAGGGCAGGAACAGCACAGTTTTCAAAACGTGTTTTTCAGCCTGAAATAAACGCTTTTTCTCAGCACTTGGAATCACAGTGTAACTGCTTGGTTCAGAAGAGCACACTGAGTCAGCCCTTAACCCCAGTGATCAAAAATTGTCAAAACGTGTTTTTCAGCAGAAATAAACACGTTTTGGCAACTTTGGTCACCCCCATGTAAGTTATAGGGCAGGAACAGCACAGTTTTCAAAACGTGTTTTTCAGCCCGAAATAAACGCGTTTTTTCAGCCCTTGGATCGCAGTGTAACTGCCTGGCTCAGAATAGCACACTGAGTCAGCCCTTTACCCCAGTGATCAGAAATTGTCAAAACGTGTTTTTCAGCAGAAATAAACACGTTTTGGCAACTTTGGTCACCCCCATGTAAGTTATAGGGCAGGAACAGCACAGTTTTCAAAACGTGTTGTTCAGCCCGAAATAAACGCTTTTTCTCAGCTCTTGGAATCGCAGTGTAACTGCCTGGCTCAGAAGAGCACACTGAGTCAGCCCTTCACCCCAGTGATCAGAAATTGTCAAAACATGTTTTTCAGCAGAAATAAACACGTTTTGGCAACTTTGGTCACCCCCATGTAAGTTATAGGGCAGGAACAACACAGTTTTCAAAACGTGTTTTTCAGCCCGAAATAAACGCTTTTTCTCAGCTCTTGGAATCGCAGTGTAACTGCCTGGCTCAGAAGAGCACACTGAGTCAGCCCTTCACCCCAGTGATCAGAAATTGTCAAAACGTGTTTTTCAGCAGAAATAAACACGTTTTGGCAACTTTGGTCACCAACATGTAACTTATAGGGCAGGAACAGCACAGTTTTCAAAACGTGTTTTTCAGCCCGAAATAAACGCTTTTTCTCAGCCCTTGGAATCGCAGTGTAACTGCCTGGCTCAGAAGAGCACACTGAGTCAGCCCTTTACCCCAGTGATCAGAAATTATCAAAACGTGTTTTTCAGCAGAAATAAACACGTTTTGGCAACTTTGGTCACCCCCATGTAAGTTATTGGGCAGGAACAGCACAGTTTTCAAAACGTGTTTTTCAGCCCGAAATAAACGCTTTTTCTCAGCTCTTGGAATCGCAGTGTAACTGCCTGGCTCAGAAGAGCACACTGAGTCAGCCCTTCACCCCAGTGATCAGAAATTGTCAAAACGTGTTTTTCAGCAGAAATAAACACGTTTTGGCAACTTTGGTCACCCCCATGTAAGTTATAGGGCAGGAACAGCACAGTTTTCAAAACGTGTTTTTCAGCCCGAAATAAACGCTTTTTCTCAGCCCTTAGAATCGCAGTGTAACTGCCTGGCTCAGAAGAGCACACTGAGCCAGCCCTTAACCCCAGTGATCAGAAATTGTCAAATCATGTTTTTCAGCAGAAATAAACACGTTTTGGCAACTTTGGTCACCCCCATGTAAGTTATAGGACAAGAACAGCACAGTTTTCAAAACGTGTTTTTCAGCCCGAAATAAACGCGTTTTTTCAGCCCTTGGAATCGCAGTGTAACTGCCTGGCTCAGAAGAGCACACTGAGTCAGCCTTTTACCCCAGTGATCAGAAATTGTCAAAACGTGTTTTTCAGCAGAAATAAACACGTTTTGGCAACTTTGGTCACCCCCATGTAAGTTATAGGGCAGGAACAGCACAGTTTTCAAAACGTGTTTTTCAGCCCGAAATAAACGCTATTTCTCAGCCCTTGGAATCGCAGTGTAGCTGCCTGGCTCAGAAGAGCACACTGAGTCAGCCCTTAACCCCAGTGATCAGAAATTGTCAAAACGTGTTTTTCAGCAGAAATAAACACGTTTTGGCAACTTTGGTCATCCCCATGTAAGTTATAGGGCAGGAACAGCACAGTTTTCAAAACGTGTTTTTCAGCCCGAAATAAACGCTTTTTCTCAGCACTTGGAATCGCAGTGTAACTGCTTGGCTCAGAAGAGCACACTGAGTCAGCCCTTAACCCCAGTGATCAGAAATGGTCAAAACGTGTTTTTCAGCAGAAATAAACACGTTTTTGCAACTTTGGTCACCAACATGTAACTTATAGGGCAGGAACAGCACAGTTTTAAAAACGTGTTTTTCAGCCTGAAATAAACGCTTTTTCTCAGCACTTGGAATCACAGTGTAACTGCTTGGCTCAGAAGAGCACACTGAGTCAGCCCTTCACCCCAGTGATCAGAAATTGTCAAAACGTGTTTTTCAGCAGAAATAAACACGTTTTGGCAACTTTGGTCACCCCCATGTAAGTTATAGGGCAGGAACAGCACAGTTTTCAAAACGTGTTTTTCAGCCCGAAATAAACGCATTTTCTCAGCTCTTAGAATCGCAGTGTAACTGCATGGCTCAGAAGAGCACACTGAGTCAGCCCTTAACCCCAGTGTGCAGAAATTGTCAAAACGTGTTTTTCAGCAGAAATAAACACGTTTTGGCAACTTTGGTCACCAACATGTAACTTATAGGGCATGAACAGCACAGTTTTCAAAACGTGTTTTTCAGCCCGAAATAAACGCTTTTTCTCAGCCCTTGGAATCGCAGTGCAACTGCCTGTCTCAGAAGAGCACACTGAGTCAGCCCTTAACCCCAGTGATCAGAAATTGTCAAAACGTGTTTTTCAGCAGAAATAAACACGTTTTGGCAACTTTGTTCACCCCCATGTAAGTTATAGGGCAGGAACAGCACAGTTTTCAAAACGTGTTTTTCAGCCCGAAATAAACGCGTTTTCTCATCCCTTGGAATCGCAGTGTAACTGCCTGGCTCAGAAGAGCCCACTGAGTCAGCCCTTAACCCCAATGTGTAGAAATTGTCAAAACGTGTTTTTCAGCAGAAATTAACACGTTTTGGCAACTTCGGTCACCCCCAAGTAAGTTATAGGGCAGGAACAGCACACTTTTCAAAACGTGTTTTTCAGCCCGAAATAAACGCGTTTTCTCAGCCCTTGGAATCGCAGTGTAACTGCCTGTTTCAGAAGAGCCCACTGAGTCAGCCCTTAACCCGAAAATGCAGATATTGTCAAAACGTGTTTTTCAGCAGAAATAAACACGTTTTTGGCAACTTTGGTCACCCCCATGTAAGTTATAGGGCAGGAACAGCACAATTTTCAAAACGTGTTTTTCAGCACGAAATAAACGCTTTTTCTCAGCCCTTGGAATCGCAGTGTAACTGCCTGGCTCAGAAGAGCACACTGAGTCAGCCCTTAACCCCAGTGATCAGAAATTGTCAAAACGTGTTTTTCAGCAGAAATAAACACGTTTTGGCAACTTTGGTCACCCCCATGTAAGTTATAGGGCAGGAACAGCACAGTTTTCAAAACGTGTTTTTCAGCCCGAAATAAACGCTTTTTCTCAGCCCTTAGAATCGCAGTGTAACAGCCTGGCTCAGAAGAGCACACTGAGTCAGCCCTTAACCCCAGTGTGCAGAAATTGTCAAAACGTGTTTTTCAGCAGAAATAAACAGGTTTTGGCAACTTTGGTCACCAACATGTAACTTATAGGGGAGGAACAGCATAGGTTTCAAAACGTGTTTTTCAGCCCGAAATACACGCGTTTTCTCAGCCCTTAGAATCGCAGTGTAACTGCTTGGCTCAGAAGAGCCCACTGTGTCAGCCCTTAACCCCAGTGTGCAGAAATTGTCAAAACGTGTTTTTCAGCAGAAATAAACACGTTTTTGCAACTTTGGTCACCAACATATAACTTATAGGGCAGGAACAGCACAGTTTTCAAAACGTGTTTTTCAGCCCGAAATAAAGGCTTTTTCTCAGCACTTGGAATCGCAGTGTAACTGCTTGGCTCAGAAGAGCACACTGAGTCAGCCCTTTACCGCAGTGATCAGAAATTGTCAAAACGTGTTTTTCAGCAGAAATAAACACGTTTTGGCAACTTTGGTCACCCCCACGTAAGTTATAGGGCAGGAACAGCACAGTTTTCAAAACGTGTTTTTCAGCCCGAAATAAACGCGTTTTTTCAGCCCTTGGAATCGCAGTGTAACTGCCTGGCTCAGAAGAGCACACTGAGTCAGCCCTTTACCCCAGTGATCAGAAATTGTCAAAACGTGTTTTTCAGCAGAAATAAACACGTTTTGGCAACTTTGGTCACCCCCATGTAAGTTATAGGGCAGGAACAGCACAGTTTTCAAAACGTGTTTTTCAGCTTGAAATAAACGCTTTTTCTCAGCTCTTGGAATCGCAGTGTAACTGCCTGGCTCAGAAGAGCACACTGAGTCAGCCCTTCACCCCAGTGATCAGAAATTGTCAAAACGTGTTTTTCAGCAGAAATAAACACGTTTTGGCAACTTTGGTCACCCCCATGTAAGTTATAGGGCAGGAACAGCACAGTTTTCAAAACGTGTTTTTCAGCCCGAAATAAACGCTATTTCTCAGCCCTTGGAATCGCAGTGTAACTGCCTGGCTCAGAAGAGCACACTGAGTCAGCCCTTAACCCCAGTGATCAGAAATTGTCAAAACGTGTTTTTCAGCAGAAATAAACACGTTTTGGCAACTTTGGTCACCCCCATGTAAGTTATAGGGTAGGAACAGCACAGTTTTCAAAACGTGTTTTTCAGCCCGAAATAAACGCATTTTCTCAGCCCTTAGAATCGCAGTGTAACTGCCTGGCTTAGAAGAGCACACTGAGTCAACCCTTAACCCCAGTGTGCAGAAATTGTCAAAACGTGTTTTTCAGCAGAAATAAACAGGTTTTGGCAACTTTGGTCACCAACATGTAACTTATAGGGCAGGAACAGCACAGGTTTCAAAAAGTGTTTTTCAGCCCGAAATAAACGCGTTTTCTCAGCCCTTAGAATCGCAGTGTAACTGCTTGGCTCAGAAGAGCACACTGAGTCAGCCCTTAACCCCAGTGATCAGAAATTGTCAAAACATGTTTTTCAGCAGAAATAAACACGTTTTGGCAACTTTGGTCACCCCCATGTAAGTTATAGGGCAGGAACAGCACAGTTTTCAAAACGTGTTTTTCAGCCCGAAATAAACGCTTTTTCTCAGCACTTGGAATCGCAGTGTAACTGCTTGGCTCAGAAGAGCACACTGAGTCAGCCCTTAACCCCAGTGATCAGAAATTGTCAAAACGTGTTTTTCAGCAGAAATAAACACGTTTTTGCAACTTTGGTCACCAACATGTAACTTATAGGGCAGGAACAGCACAGTTTTCAAAACGTGTTTTTCAGCCTGAAATAAACGCTTTTTCTCAGCACTTGGAATCACAGTGTAACTGCTTGGCTCAGAAGAGCACACTGAGTCAGCCCTTAACCCCAGTGATCAAAAATTGTCAAAACGTGTTTTTCAGCAGAAATAAACACGTTTTGGCAACTTTGGTCACCCCCATGTAAGTTATAGGGCAGGAACAGCACAGTTTTCAAAACGTGTTTTTCAGCCCGAAATAAACGCGTTTTTTCAGCCCTTGGAATCGCAGTGTAACTGCCTGGCTCAGAATAGCACACTGAGTCAGCCCTTTACCCCAGTGATCAGAAATTGTCAAAACGTGTTTTTCAGCAGAAATAAACACGTTTTGGCAACTTTGGTCACCCCCATGTAAGTTATAGGGCAGGAACAGCACAGTTTTCAAAACGTGTTTTTCAGCCCGAAATAAACGCTTTTTCTCAGCTCTTGGAATCGCAGTGTAACTGCCTGGCTCAGAAAAGCACACTGAGTCAGCCCTTCACCCCAGTGATCAGAAATTGTCAAAACGTGTTTTTCAGCAGAAATAAACACGTTTTGGCAACTTTGGTCACCCCCATGTAAGTTATAGGGCAGGAACAGCACAGGTTTCAAAACGTGTTTTTCAGCCCGAAATAAACGCATTTTCTCAGCCCTTAGAATCGCAGTGTAACTGCCTGGCTCAGAAGAGCACACTGAGTCAGCCTTTTACCCCAGTGATCAGAAATTGTCAAAACGTGTTTTTCAGCAGAAATAAACACGTTTTGGCAACTTTGGTCACCCCCATGTAAGTTATAGGGCAGGAACAGCACAGGTTTCAAAACGTGTTTTTCAGCCCGAAATAAACGCATTTTCTCAGCCCTTAGAATCGCAGTGTAACTGCCTGGCTCAGAAGAGCACACTGAGTCAGCCTTTTACCCCAGTGATCAGAAATTGTCAAAACGTGTTTTTCAGCAGAAATAAACACGTTTTGGCAACTTTGGTCACCCCCATGTAAGTTATAGGGCAGGAACAGCACAGTTTTCAAAACGTGTTTTTCAGCCCGAAATAAACGCGTTTTTTCAGCCCTTGGAATCGCAGTGTAACTGCCTGGCTCAGAAGAGCACACTGAGTCAGCCCTTTACCCCAGTGATCAGAAATTGTCAAAACGTGTTTTTCAGCAGAAATAAACACGTTTTGGCAACTTTGGTCACCCCCATGTAAGTTATAGGGCAGGAACAGCACAGTTTTCAAAACGTGTTTTTCAGCCCGAAATAAACGCGTTTTTTCAGCCCTTGGAATCGCAGTGTAACTGCCTGGCTCAGAAGAGCACACTGAGTCAGCCCTTTACCCCAGTGATCAGAAATTGTCAAAACGTGTTTTTCAGCAGAAATAAACACGTTTTGGCAACTTTGGTCACCCCCATGTAAGTTATAGGGCAGGAACAGCACAGTTTTCAAAACGTGTTTTTCAGCCCGAAATAAACGCTATTTCTCAGCCCTTGGAATCGCAGTGTAGCTGCCTGGCTCAGAAGAGCACACTGAGTCAGCCCTTAACCCCAGTGATCAGAAATTGTCAAAACGTGTTTTTCAGCAGAAATAAACACGTTTTGGCAACTTTGGTCACCCCCATGTAAGTTATAGGGCAGGAACAGCACAGTTTTCAAAACGTGTTTTTCAGCCCGAAATAAACGCTTTTTCTCAGCACTTGGAATCGCAGTGTAACTGCTTGGCTCAGAAGAGCACACTGAGTCAGCCCTTAACCCCAGTGATCAGAAATGGTCAAAACGTGTTTTTCAGCAGAAATAAACACGTTTTTGCAACTTTGGTCACCAACATGTAACTTATAGGGCAGGAACAGCACAGTTTTAAAAACGTGTTTTTCAGCCTGAAATAAACGCTTTTTCTCAGCACTTGGAATCACAGTGTAACTGCTTGGCTCAGAAGAGCACACTGAGTCAGCCCTTCACCCCAGTGATCAGAAATTGTCAAAACGTGTTTTTCAGCAGAAATAAACACGTTTTGGCAACTTTGGTCACCCCCATGTAAGTTATAGGGCAGGAACAGCACAGTTTTCAAAACGTGTTTTTCAGCCCGAAATAAACGCATTTTCTCAGCTCTTAGAATCGCAGTGTAACTGCATGGCTCAGAAGAGCACACTGAGTCAGCCCTTAACCCCAGTGTGCAGAAATTGTCAAAACGTGTTTTTCAGCAGAAATAAACACGTTTTGGCAACTTTGGTCACCAACATGTAACTTATAGGGCATGAACAGCACAGTTTTCAAAACGTGTTTTTCAGCCCGAAATAAACGCTTTTTCTCAGCCCTTGGAATCGCAGTGCAACTGCCTGTCTCAGAAGAGCACACTGAGTCAGCCCTTAACCCCAGTGATCAGAAATTGTCAAAACGTGTTTTTCAGCAGAAATAAACACGTTTTGGCAACTTTGTTCACCCCCATGTAAGTTATAGGGCAGGAACAGCACAGTTTTCAAAACGTGTTTTTCAGCCCGAAATAAACGCGTTTTCTCATCCCTTGGAATCGCAGTGTAACTGCCTGGCTCAGAAGAGCCCACTGAGTCAGCCCTTAACCCCAATGTGTAGAAATTGTCAAAACGTGTTTTTCAGCAGAAATTAACACGTTTTGGCAACTTCGGTCACCCCCAAGTAAGTTATAGGGCAGGAACAGCACACTTTTCAAAACGTGTTTTTCAGCCCGAAATAAACGCGTTTTCTCAGCCCTTGGAATCGCAGTGTAACTGCCTGTTTCAGAAGAGCCCACTGAGTCAGCCCTTAACCCGAAAATGCAGATATTGTCAAAACGTGTTTTTCAGCAGAAATAAACACGTTTTTGGCAACTTTGGTCAACCCCATGTAAGTTATAGGGCAGGAACAGCACAATTTTCAAAACGTGTTTTTCAGCACGAAATAAACGCTTTTTCTCAGCCCTTGGAATCGCAGTGTAACTGCCTGGCTCAGAAGAGCACACTGAGTCAGCCCTTAACCCCAGTGATCAGAAATTGTCAAAACGTGTTTTTCAGCAGAAATAAACACGTTTTGGCAACTTTGGTCACCCCCATGTAAGTTATAGGGCAGGAACAGCACAGTTTTCAAAACGTGTTTTTCAGCCCGAAATAAACGCTTTTTCTCAGCCCTTAGAATCGCAGTGTAACAGCCTGGCTCAGAAGAGCACACTGAGTCAGCCCTTAACCCCAGTGTGCAGAAATTGTCAAAACGTGTTTTTCAGCAGAAATAAACAGGTTTTGGCAACTTTGGTCACCAACATGTAACTTATAGGGGAGGAACAGCATAGGTTTCAAAACGTGTTTTTCAGCCCGAAATACACGCGTTTTCTCAGCCCTTAGAATCGCAGTGTAACTGCTTGGCTCAGAAGAGCCCACTGTGTCAGCCCTTAACCCCAGTGTGCAGAAATTGTCAAAACGTGTTTTTCAGCAGAAATAAACACGTTTTTGCAACTTTGGTCACCAACATATAACTTATAGGGCAGGAACAGCACAGTTTTCAAAACGTGTTTTTCAGCCCGAAATAAAGGCTTTTTCTCAGCACTTGGAATCGCAGTGTAACTGCTTGGCTCAGAAGAGCACACTGAGTCAGCCCTTTACCGCAGTGATCAGAAATTGTCAAAACGTGTTTTTCAGCAGAAATAAACACGTTTTGGCAACTTTGGTCACCCCCACGTAAGTTATAGGGCAGGAACAGCACAGTTTTCAAAACGTGTTTTTCAGCCCGAAATAAACGCGTTTTTTCAGCCCTTGGAATCGCAGTGTAACTGCCTGGCTCAGAAGAGCACACTGAGTCAGCCCTTTACCCCAGTGATCAGAAATTGTCAAAACGTGTTTTTCAGCAGAAATAAACACGTTTTGGCAACTTTGGTCACCCCCATGTAAGTTATAGGGCAGGAACAGCACAGTTTTCAAAACGTGTTTTTCAGCTTGAAATAAACGCTTTTTCTCAGCTCTTGGAATCGCAGTGTAACTGCCTGGCTCAGAAGAGCACACTGAGTCAGCCCTTCACCCCAGTGATCAGAAATTGTCAAAACGTGTTTTTCAGCAGAAATAAACACGTTTTGGCAACTTTGGTCACCCCCATGTAAGTTATAGGGCAGGAACAGCACAGTTTTCAAAACGTGTTTTTCAGCCCGAAATAAACGCTATTTCTCAGCCCTTGGAATCGCAGTGTAACTGCCTGGCTCAGAAGAGCACACTGAGTCAGCCCTTAACCCCAGTGATCAGAAATTGTCAAAACGTGTTTTTCAGCAGAAATAAACACGTTTTGGCAACTTTGGTCACCCCCATGTAAGTTATAGGGTAGGAACAGCACAGTTTTCAAAACGTGTTTTTCAGCCCGAAATAAACGCATTTTCTCAGCCCTTAGAATCGCAGTGTAACTGCCTGGCTTAGAAGAGCACACTGAGTCAACCCTTAACCCCAGTGTGCAGAAATTGTCAAAACGTGTTTTTCAGCAGAAATAAACAGGTTTTGGCAACTTTGGTCACCAACATGTAACTTATAGGGCAGGAACAGCACAGGTTTCAAAAAGTGTTTTTCAGCCCGAAATAAACGCGTTTTCTCAGCCCTTAGAATCGCAGTGTAACTGCTTGGCTCAGAAGAGCACACTGAGTCAGCCCTTAACCCCAGTGATCAGAAATTGTCAAAACATGTTTTTCAGCAGAAATAAACACGTTTTGGCAACTTTGGTCACCCCCATGTAAGTTATAGGGCAGGAACAGCACAGTTTTCAAAACGTGTTTTTCAGCCCGAAATAAACGCTTTTTCTCAGCACTTGGAATCGCAGTGTAACTGCTTGGCTCAGAAGAGCACACTGAGTCAGCCCTTAACCCCAGTGATCAGAAATTGTCAAAACGTGTTTTTCAGCAGAAATAAACACGTTTTTGCAACTTTGGTCACCAACATGTAACTTATAGGGCAGGAACAGCACAGTTTTCAAAACGTGTTTTTCAGCCTGAAATAAACGCTTTTTCTCAGCACTTGGAATCACAGTGTAACTGCTTGGCTCAGAAGAGCACACTGAGTCAGCCCTTAACCCCAGTGATCAAAAATTGTCAAAACGTGTTTTTCAGCAGAAATAAACACGTTTTGGCAACTTTGGTCACCCCCATGTAAGTTATAGGGCAGGAACAGCACAGTTTTCAAAACGTGTTTTTCAGCCCGAAATAAACGCGTTTTTTCAGCCCTTGGAATCGCAGTGTAACTGCCTGGCTCAGAATAGCACACTGAGTCAGCCCTTTACCCCAGTGATCAGAAATTGTCAAAACGTGTTTTTCAGCAGAAATAAACACGTTTTGGCAACTTTGGTCACCCCCATGTAAGTTATAGGGCAGGAACAGCACAGTTTTCAAAACGTGTTTTTCAGCCCGAAATAAACGCTTTTTCTCAGCTCTTGGAATCGCAGTGTAACTGCCTGGCTCAGAAAAGCACACTGAGTCAGCCCTTCACCCCAGTGATCAGAAATTGTCAAAACGTGTTTTTCAGCAGAAATAAACACGTTTTGGCAACTTTGGTCACCCCCATGTAAGTTATAGGGCAGGAACAGCACAGGTTTCAAAACGTGTTTTTCAGCCCGAAATAAACGCATTTTCTCAGCCCTTAGAATCGCAGTGTAACTGCCTGGCTCAGAAGAGCACACTGAGTCAGCCTTTTACCCCAGTGATCAGAAATTGTCAAAACGTGTTTTTCAGCAGAAATAAACACGTTTTGGCAACTTTGGTCACCCCCATGTAAGTTATAGGGCAGGAACAGCACAGGTTTCAAAACGTGTTTTTCAGCCCGAAATAAACGCATTTTCTCAGCCCTTAGAATCGCAGTGTAACTGCCTGGCTCAGAAGAGCACACTGAGTCAGCCTTTTACCCCAGTGATCAGAAATTGTCAAAACGTGTTTTTCAGCAGAAATAAACACGTTTTGGCAACTTTGGTCACCCCCATGTAAGTTATAGGGCAGGAACAGCACAGTTTTCAAAACGTGTTTTTCAGCCCGAAATAAACGCGTTTTTTCAGCCCTTGGAATCGCAGTGTAACTGCCTGGCTCAGAAGAGCACACTGAGTCAGCCCTTTACCCCAGTGATCAGAAATTGTCAAAACGTGTTTTTCAGCAGAAATAAACACGTTTTGGCAACTTTGGTCACCCCCATGTAAGTTATAGGGCAGGAACAGCACAGTTTTCAAAACGTGTTTTTCAGCCCGAAATAAACGCTATTTCTCAGCCCTTGGAATCGCAGTGTAGCTGCCTGGCTCAGAAGAGCACACTGAGTCAGCCCTTAACCCCAGTGATCAGAAATTGTCAAAACGTGTTTTTCAGCAGAAATAAACACGTTTTGGCAACTTTGGTCACCCCCATGTAAGTTATAGGGCAGGAACAGCACAGTTTTCAAAACGTGTTTTTCAGCCCGAAATAAACGCTTTTTCTCAGCACTTGGAATCGCAGTGTAACTGCTTGGCTCAGAAGAGCACACTGAGTCAGCCCTTAACCCCAGTGATCAGAAATGGTCAAAACGTGTTTTTCAGCAGAAATAAACACGTTTTTGCAACTTTGGTCACCAACATGTAACTTATAGGGCAGGAACAGCACAGTTTTAAAAACGTGTTTTTCAGCCTGAAATAAACGCTTTTTCTCAGCACTTGGAATCACAGTGTAACTGCTTGGCTCAGAAGAGCACACTGAGTCAGCCCTTCACCCCAGTGATCAGAAATTGTCAAAACGTGTTTTTCAGCAGAAATAAACACGTTTTGGCAACTTTGGTCACCCCCATGTAAGTTATAGGGCAGGAACAGCACAGTTTTCAAAACGTGTTTTTCAGCCCGAAATAAACGCATTTTCTCAGCTCTTAGAATCGCAGTGTAACTGCATGGCTCAGAAGAGCACACTGAGTCAGCCCTTAACCCCAGTGTGCAGAAATTGTCAAAACGTGTTTTTCAGCAGAAATAAACACGTTTTGGCAACTTTGGTCACCAACATGTAACTTATAGGGCATGAACAGCACAGTTTTCAAAACGTGTTTTTCAGCCCGAAATAAACGCTTTTTCTCAGCCCTTGGAATCGCAGTGCAACTGCCTGTCTCAGAAGAGCACACTGAGTCAGCCCTTAACCCCAGTGATCAGAAATTGTCAAAACGTGTTTTTCAGCAGAAATAAACACGTTTTGGCAACTTTGTTCACCCCCATGTAAGTTATAGGGCAGGAACAGCACAGTTTTCAAAACGTGTTTTTCAGCCCGAAATAAACGCGTTTTCTCATCCCTTGGAATCGCAGTGTAACTGCCTGGCTCAGAAGAGCCCACTGAGTCAGCCCTTAACCCCAATGTGTAGAAATTGTCAAAACGTGTTTTTCAGCAGAAATTAACACGTTTTGGCAACTTCGGTCACCCCCAAGTAAGTTATAGGGCAGGAACAGCACACTTTTCAAAACGTGTTTTTCAGCCCGAAATAAACGCGTTTTCTCAGCCCTTGGAATCGCAGTGTAACTGCCTGTTTCAGAAGAGCCCACTGAGTCAGCCCTTAACCCGAAAATGCAGATATTGTCAAAACGTGTTTTTCAGCAGAAATAAACACGTTTTTGGCAACTTTGGTCACCCCCATGTAAGTTATAGGGCAGGAACAGCACAATTTTCAAAACGTGTTTTTCAGCACGAAATAAACGCTTTTTTTCAGCCCTTGGAATCGCAGTGTAACTGCCTGGCTCAGAAGAGCACACTGAGTCAGCCCTTTACCCCAGTGATCAGAAATTGTCAAAACGTGTTTTTCAGCAGAAATAAACACGTTTTGGCAACTTTGGTCACCCCCATGTAAGTTATAGGGCAGGAACAGCACAGTTTTCAAAACGTGTTTTTCAGCTTGAAATAAACGCTTTTTCTCAGCTCTTGGAATCGCAGTGTAACTGCCTGGCTCAGAAGAGCACACTGAGTCAGCCCTTCACCCCAGTGATCAGAAATTGTCAAAACGTGTTTTTCAGCAGAAATAAACACGTTTTGGCAACTTTGGTCACCCCCATGTAAGTTATAGGGCAGGAACAGCACAGTTTTCAAAACGTGTTTTTCAGCCCGAAATAAACGCTATTTCTCAGCCCTTGGAATCGCAGTGTAACTGCCTGGCTCAGAAGAGCACACTGAGTCAGCCCTTAACCCCAGTGATCAGAAATTGTCAAAACGTGTTTTTCAGCAGAAATAAACACGTTTTGGCAACTTTGGTCACCCCCATGTAAGTTATAGGGTAGGAACAGCACAGTTTTCAAAACGTGTTTTTCAGCCCGAAATAAACGCATTTTCTCAGCCCTTAGAATCGCAGTGTAACTGCCTGGCTTAGAAGAGCACACTGAGTCAACCCTTAACCCCAGTGTGCAGAAATTGTCAAAACGTGTTTTTCAGCAGAAATAAACAGGTTTTGGCAACTTTGGTCACCAACATGTAACTTATAGGGCAGGAACAGCACAGGTTTCAAAAAGTGTTTTTCAGCCCGAAATAAACGCGTTTTCTCAGCCCTTAGAATCGCAGTGTAACTGCTTGGCTCAGAAGAGCACACTGAGTCAGCCCTTAACCCCAGTGATCAGAAATTGTCAAAACATGTTTTTCAGCAGAAATAAACACGTTTTGGCAACTTTGGTCACCCCCATGTAAGTTATAGGGCAGGAACAGCACAGTTTTCAAAACGTGTTTTTCAGCCCGAAATAAACGCTTTTTCTCAGCACTTGGAATCGCAGTGTAACTGCTTGGCTCAGAAGAGCACACTGAGTCAGCCCTTAACCCCAGTGATCAGAAATTGTCAAAACGTGTTTTTCAGCAGAAATAAACACGTTTTTGCAACTTTGGTCACCAACATGTAACTTATAGGGCAGGAACAGCACAGTTTTCAAAACGTGTTTTTCAGCCTGAAATAAACGCTTTTTCTCAGCACTTGGAATCACAGTGTAACTGCTTGGCTCAGAAGAGCACACTGAGTCAGCCCTTAACCCCAGTGATCAAAAATTGTCAAAACGTGTTTTTCAGCAGAAATAAACACGTTTTGGCAACTTTGGTCACCCCCATGTAAGTTATAGGGCAGGAACAGCACAGTTTTCAAAACGTGTTTTTCAGCCCGAAATAAACGCGTTTTTTCAGCCCTTGGAATCGCAGTGTAACTGCCTGGCTCAGAATAGCACACTGAGTCAGCCCTTTACCCCAGTGATCAGAAATTGTCAAAACGTGTTTTTCAGCAGAAATAAACACGTTTTGGCAACTTTGGTCACCCCCATGTAAGTTATAGGGCAGGAACAGCACAGTTTTCAAAACGTGTTTTTCAGCCCGAAATAAACGCTTTTTCTCAGCTCTTGGAATCGCAGTGTAACTGCCTGGCTCAGAAAAGCACACTGAGTCAGCCCTTCACCCCAGTGATCAGAAATTGTCAAAACGTGTTTTTCAGCAGAAATAAACACGTTTTGGCAACTTTGGTCACCCCCATGTAAGTTATAGGGCAGGAACAGCACAGGTTTCAAAACGTGTTTTTCAGCCCGAAATAAACGCATTTTCTCAGCCCTTAGAATCGCAGTGTAACTGCCTGGCTCAGAAGAGCACACTGAGTCACCCTTAACCCCAGTGATCAGAAATTGTCAAAACATGTTTTTCAGCAGAAATAAACACGTTTTGGCAACATTGGTCACCCCCATGTAAGTTATAGGGCAGGAACAGCACAGTTTTCAAAACGTGTTTTTCAGCCCGAAATAAACGCTTTTTCACACACTTGGAATCGCAGTGTAACTGCTTGGCTCAGAAGAGCACTCTGAGTCAGCCCTTCACCCCAGTGATCAGAAATTGTCAAAACGTGTTTTTCAGCAGAAATAAACACGTTTTGGCAACTTTGGTCACCCCCATGTAAGTTATAGGGCAGGAACAGCACAGTTTTCAAAACGTGTTTTTCAGCCCGAAATAAACGCTTTTTCTCAGCACTTGGAATCACAGTGTAACTGCTTGGCTCAGAAGAGCACACTGAGTCAGCCCTTAACCCCATGATCAGAAATTGTCAAAACATGTTTTTCAGCAGAAATAAACACGTTTTGGCAACTTTGGTCACCCCCATGTAAGTTATAGGGCAGGAACAGCATAGTTTTCAAAACGTGTTTTTCAGCCTGAAATAAACGCTTTTTTTCAGAACTTGGAATCGCAGTGTAACTGCTTGGCTCAGAAGAGCACACTGAGTCAGCCCTTAACCCCAGTGATCAGAAATTGTCAAATCATGTTTTTCAGCAGAAATAAACACGTTTTGGCAACTTTGGTCACCCCCATGTAAGTTATAGGGCAGGAACAGCACAGTTTTCAAAACGTGTTTTTCAGCCCGAAATAAACGCGTTTTTTCAGCCCTTTGAATCGCAGTGTAACTGCCTGGCTCAGAAGAGCACACTGAGTCAGCCTTTTACCCCAGTGATCAGAAATTGTCAAAACGTGTTTTTCAGCAGAAATAAACACGTTTTGGCAACTTTGGTCACCCCCATGTAAGTTATAGGGCAGGAACAGCACAGTTTTCAAAACGTTTTTTTCAGCCCGAAATAAACGCTTTTTCTCAGCCCTTAGAATCGCAGTGTAACAGCCTGGCTCAGAAGAGCACACTGAGTCAGCCCTTAACCCCAGTGTGCAGAAATTGTCAAAACGTGTTTTTCAGCAGAAATAAACAGGTTTTGGCAACTTTGGTCACCAACATGTAACTTATAGGGGAGGAACAGCATAGGTTTCAAAACGTGTTTTTCAGCCCGAAATACACGCGTTTTCTCAGCCCTTAGAATCGCAGTGTAACTGCCTGGCTCAGAAGAGCACACTGAGTCAGCCCTTAACCCCAGTGTGCAGAAATTGTCAAAACATGTTTTTCAGCAGAAATAAACACGTTTTGGCAACATTGGTCACCCCCATGTAAGTTATAAGGCAGGAACAGCACAGTTTTCAAAACGTGTTTTTCAGCCCGAAATAAACGCTTTTTCACAGCACTTGGAATCGCAGAGTAACTGCTTGGCTCAGAAGAGCACACTGAGTCAGCCCTTCACCCCAGTGATCAGAAATTGTCAAAACGTGTTTTTCAGCAGAAATAAACACGTTTTGGCAACTTTGGTCACCCCCATGTAAGTTATCGGGCAGGAACAGCACAGTTTTCAAAACGTGTTTTTCAGACCGAAATAAACGCTTTTTCTCAGCACTTGGAATCGCAGTGTAACTGCCTGGCTCAGAAGAGCACACTGAGTCAGCCCTTAACCCCAGTGTGCAGAAATTGTCAAAACGTGTTTTTCAGCAGAAATAAACAAGTTTTGGCAACTTTGGTCACCAACATGTAACTTATAGGGCAGGAACAGCAAAGGTTTCAAAACGTGTTTTTCAGCCCGAAATAAACGCGTTTTCTCAGCCCTTAGAATCGCAGTGTAACTACCTGGCTCAGAAGAGCACACTGAGTCAGCCCTTAACCCCAGTGTGCAGAAATTGTCAAAACGTGTTTATCAGCAGAAATAAACACGTTTTGGCAACTTTGGTCACCCCCATGTAAGTTATAGGGCAGGAACAGCACAGTTTTCAAAACGTGTTTTTCAGCCCGAAATAAACGCTTTTTCTCAGCTCTTGGAATCGCAGTGTAACTGCCTGGCTCAGAAGGGCACACTGAGTCAGCCCTTTACCCCAGTGATCAGAAATTGTCAAAACGTGTTTTTCAGCAGAAATAAACACGTTTTGGCAACTTTGGTCACCCCCATGTAAGTTATAGGGCAGGAACAGCACAGTTTTCAAAACGTGTTTTTCAGCCCGAAATAAACGCTTTTTCTCAGCTCTTGGAATCGCAGTGTAACTGCCTGGCTCAGAAGAGCACACTGAGTCAGCCCTTCACCCCAGTGATCAGAAATTGTCAAAACATGTTTTTCAGCAGAAATAAACACGTTTTGGCAACTTTGGTCACCCCCATGTAAGTTATAGGGTAGGAACAGCACAGTTTTCAAAACGTGTTTTTCAGCCCGAAATAAACGCATTTTCTCAGCCCTTAGAATCGCAGTGTAACTGCCTGGCTCAGAAGAGCACACTGAGTCAACCCTTAACCCCAGTGTGCAGAAATTGTCAAAACGTGTTTTTCAGCAGAAATAAACAGGTTTTGGCAACTTTGGTCACCAACATGTAACTTATAGGGCAGGAACAGCACAGGTTTCAAAACGTGTTTTTCAGCCCGAAATAAACGCGTTTTCTCAGCCCTTAGAATCGCAGTGTAACTGCTTGGCTCAGAAGAGCACACTGAGTCAGCCCTTAACCCCAGTGATCAGAAATTGTCAAAACATGTTTTTCAGCAGAAATAAACACGTTTTGGCAACTTTGGTCACCCCCATGTAAGTTATAGGGCAGGAACAGCACAGTTTTCAAAACGTGTTTTTCAGCCCGAAATAAACGCTTTTTCTCAGCACTTGGAATCGCAGTGTAACTGCTTGGCTCAGAAGAGCACACTGAGTCAGCCCTTAACCCCAGTGATCAGAAATTGTCAAAACGTGTTTTTCAGCAGAAATAAACACGTTTTTGCAACTTTGGTCACCAACATGTAACTTATAGGGCAGGAACAGCACAGTTTTCAAAACGTGTTTTTCAGCCTGAAATAAACGCTTTTTCTCAGCACTTGGAATCACAGTGTAACTGCTTGGCTCAGAAGAGCACACTGAGTCAGCCCTTAACCCCAGTGATCAAAAATTGTCAAAACGTGTTTTTCAGCAGAAATAAACACGTTTTGGCAACTTTGGTCACCCCCATGTAAGTTATAGGGCAGGAACAGCACAGTTTTCAAAACGTGTTTTTCAGCCCGAAATAAACGCGTTTTTTCAGCCCTTGGAATCGCAGTGTAACTGCCTGGCTCAGAATAGCACACTGAGTCAGCCCTTTACCCCAGTGATCAGAAATTGTCAAAACGTGTTTTTCAGCAGAAATAAACACGTTTTGGCAACTTTGGTCACCCCCATGTAAGTTATAGGGCAGGAACAGCACAGTTTTCAAAACGTGTTTTTCAGCCCGAAATAAACGCTTTTTCTCAGCTCTTGGAATCGCAGTGTAACTGCCTGGCTCAGAAAAGCACACTGAGTCAGCCCTTCACCCCAGTGATCAGAAATTGTCAAAACGTGTTTTTCAGCAGAAATAAACACGTTTTGGCAACTTTGGTCACCCCCATGTAAGTTATAGGGTAGGAACAGCACAGTTTTCAAAACGTGTTTTTCAGCCCGAAATAAACGCATTTTCTCAGCCCTTAGAATCGCAGTGTAACTGCCTGGCTCAGAAGAGCACACTGAGTCAGCCCTTAACCCCAGTGATCAGAAATTGTCAAAACGTGTTTTTCAGCAGAAATAAACACGTTTTGGCAACATTGGTCACCCCCATGTAAGTTATAGGGCAGGAACAGCACAGTTTTCAAAACGTGTTTTTCAGCCCGAAATAAACGCTTTTTCACAGCACTTGGAATCGCAGTGTAACTGCTTGGCTCAGAAGAGCACACTGAGTCAGCCCTTCACCCCAGTGATCAGAAATTGTCAAAACGTGTTTTTCAGCAGAAATAAACACGTTTTGGCAACTTTGGTCACCCCCATGTAAGTTATAGGGCAGGAACAGCACAGTTTTCAAAACGTGTTTTTCAGCCTGAAATAAACGCTTTTTTTCAGCACTTGGAATCGCAGTGTAACTGCTTGGCTCAGAAGAGCACACTGAGTCAGCCCTTAACCCCAGTGATCAGAAATTGTCAAAACATGTTTTTCAGCAGAAATAAACACGTTTTGGCAACTTTGGTCACCCCCATGTAAGTTATAGGGCAGGAACAGCACAGTTTTCAAAACGTGTTTTTCAGCCCGAAATAAACGCGTTTTTTCAGCCCTTGGAATCGCAGTGTAACTGCCTGGCTCAGAAGAGCACACTGAGTCAGCCCTTTACCCCAGTGATCAGAAATTGTCAAAACGTGTTTTTCAGCAGAAATAAACACGTTTTGGCAACTTTGGTCACCCCCATGTAAGTTATAGGGCAGGAACAGCACAGTTTTCAAAACGTGTTTTTCAGCCCGAAATAAACGCGTTTTTTCAGCCCTTGGAATCGCAGTGTAACTGCCTGGCTCAGAAGAGCACACTGAGTCAGCCCTTTACCACAGTGATCAGAAATTGTCAAAACGTGTTTTTCAGCAGAAATAAACACGTTTTGGCAACTTTGGTCACCCCCATGTAAGTTATAGGGCAGGAACAGCACAGTTTTCAAAACGTGTTTTTCAGCCCGAAATAAACGCTATTTCTCAGCCCTTGGAATCGCAGTGTAGCTGCCTGGCTCAGAAGAGCACACTGAGTCAGCCCTTAACCCCAGTGATCAGAAATTGTCAAAACGTGTTTTTCAGCAGAAATAAACACGTTTTGGCAACTTTGGTCACCCCCATGTAAGTTATAGGGCAGGAACAGCACAGTTTTCAAAACGTGTTTTTCAGCACGAAATAAACGCTATTTCTCAGCACTTGGAATCGCAGTGTAACTGCTTGGCTCAGAAGAGCACACTGAGTCAGCCCTTAACCCCAGTGATCAGAAATGGTCAAAACGTGTTTTTCAGCA
Organism: Atractosteus spatula; assembly: GCF_055471065.1. Taxonomy (NCBI): domain Eukaryota; kingdom Metazoa; phylum Chordata; class Actinopteri; order Semionotiformes; family Lepisosteidae; genus Atractosteus; species Atractosteus spatula. Next base: position 10,418,471 of record NC_142728.1, on the reverse strand, counting down.
GAAATAAACATGTTTTTGCAACTTTGGTCACCAACATGTAACTTATAGGGCAGGAACAGCACAGTTTTAAAAACGTGTTTTTCAGCCTGAAATAAACGCTTTTTCTCAGCACTTGGAATCACAGTGTAACTGCTTGGCTCAGAAGAGCACACTGAGTCAGCCCTTCACCCCAGTGATCAGAAATTGTCAAAACGTGTTTTTCAGCAGAAATAAACACGTTTTGGCAACTTTGGTCACCCCCATGTAAGTTATAGGGCAGGAACAGCACAGTTTTCAAAACGTGTTTTTCAGCCCGAAATAAACGCATTTTCTCAGCTCTTAGAATCGCAGTGTAACTGCATGGCTCAGAAGAGCACACTGAGTCAGCCCTTAACCCCAGTGTGCAGAAATTGTCAAAACGTGTTTTTCAGCAGAAATAAACACGTTTTGGCAACTTTGGTCACCAACATGTAACTTATAGGGCAGGAACAGCACAGTTTTCAAAACGTGTTTTTAAGGCCGAAATAAACGCTTTTTCTCAGCCCTTGGAATCGCAGTGCAACTGCCTGTCTCAGAAGAGCACACTGAGTCAGCCCTTAACCCTAGTGATCAGAAATTGTCAAAACGTGTTTTTCAGCAGAAATAAACACGTTTTGGCAACTTTGTTCACCCCCATGTAAGTTATAGGGCAGGAACAGCACAGTTTTCAAAACGTGTTTTTCAGCCCGAAATAAACGCGTTTTCTCATCCCTTGGAATCGCAGTGTAACTGCCTGGCTCAGAAGAGCCCACTGAGTCAGCCCTTAACCCCAATGTGTAGAAATTGTCAAAACGTGTTTTTCAGCAGAAATAAACACGTTTTGGCAACTTTGGTCACCCCCATGTAAGTTATAGGGCAGGAACAGCACACTTTTCAAAACGTGTTTTTCAGCCCGAAATAAACGCGTTTTCTCAGCCCTTGGAATCGCAGTGTAACTGCCTGTTTCAGAAGAGCCCACTGAGTCAGCCCTTAACCCGAAAATGCAGATATTGTCAAAACGTGTTTTTCAGCAGAAATAAACACGTTTTGGCAACTTTGGTCACCCCCATGTAAGTTATAGGGCAGGAACAGCACACTTTTTAAAACGTGTTTTTCAGCACGAAATAAACGCTTTTTCTCAGCCCTTGGAATCGCAGTGTAACTGCCTGGCTCAGAAGAGCACACTGAGTCAGCCCTTAACCCCAGTGATCAGAAATTGTCAAAACGTGTTTTTCAGCAGAAATAAACACGTTTTGGCAACTTTGGTCACCCCCATGTAAGTTATAGGGCAGGAACAGCACAGTTTTCAAAACGTGTTTTTCAGCCCGAAATAAACGCTTTTTCTCAGCCCTTAGAATCGCAGTGTAACAGCCTGGCTCAGAAGAGCACACTGAGTCAGCCCTTAACCCCAGTGTGTAGAAATTGTCAAAACGTGTTTTTCAGCAGAAATAAACAGGTTTTGGCAACTTTGGTCACCAACATGTAACTTACAGGGGAGGAACAGCATAGGTTTCAAAACGTGTTTTTCAGCCCGAAATACACGCGTTTTCTCAGCCCTTAGAATCGCAGTGTAACTGCTTGGCTCAGAAGAGCCCACTGTGTCAGCCCTTAACCCCAGTGTGCAGAAATTGTCAAAACGTGTTTTTCAGCAGAAATAAACACGTTTTTGCAACTTTGGTCACCAACATGTAACTTATAGGGCAGGAACAGCACAGTTTTAAAAACGTGTTTTTCAGCCCGAAATAAAGGCTTTTTCTCAGCACTTGGAATCGCAGTGTAACTGCATGGCTCAGAAGAGCACACTGAGTCAGCCCTTTACCGCAGTGATCAGAAATTGTCAAAACGTGTTTTTCAGCAGAAATAAACACGTTTTGGCAACTTTGGTCACCCCCATGTAAGTTATAGGGCAGGAACAGCACAGTTTTCAAAACGTGTTTTTCAGCCCGAAATAAACGCGTTTTTTCAGCCCTTGGGATTGCAGTGTAACTGCCTGGCTCAGAAGAGCACACTGAGTCAGCCCTTTACCCCAGTGATCAGAAATTGTCAAAACGTGTTTTTCAGCAGAAATAAACACGTTTTGGCAACTTTGGTCACCCCCATGTAAGTTATAGGGCAGGAACAGCACAGTTTTCAAAACGTATTTTTCAGCCCGAAGTAAACGCTTTTTCTCAGCTCTTGGAATCGCAGTGTAACTGCCTGGCTCAGAAGAGCACACTGAGTCAGCCCTTCACCCCAGTGATCAGAAATTGTCAAAACGTGTTTTTCAGCAGAAATAAACACGTTTTGGCAACTTTGGTCACCCCCATGTAAGTTATAGGGCAGGAACAGCACAGTTTTCAAAACGTGTTTTTCAGCCCGAAATAAACGCTATTTCTCAGCCCTTGGAATCGCAGTGTAACTGCCTGGCTCAGAAGAGCACACTGAGTCAGCCCTTAACCCCAGTGATCAGAAATTGTCAAAACGTGTTTTTCAGCAGAAATAAACACGTTTTGGCAACTTTGGTCACCCCCATGTAAGTTATAGGGTAGGAACAGCACAGTTTTCAAAACGTGTTTTTCAGCCCGAAATAAACGCATTTTCTCAGCCCTTAGAATCGCAGTGTAACTACCTGGCTTAGAAGAGCACACTGAGTCAACCCTTAACCCCAGTGTGCAGAAATTGTCAAAACGTGTTTTTCAGCAGAAATAAACAGGTTTTGGCAACTTTGGTCACCAACATGTAACTTATAGGGCATGAACAGCACAGGTTTCAAAACGTGTTTTTCAGCCCGAAATAAACGCGTTTTCTCAGCCCTTAGAATCGCAGTGTAACTGCTTGGCTCAGAAGAGCAAACTGAGTCAGCCCTTAACCCCAGTGATCAGAAATTGTCAAAACATGTTTTTCAGCAGAAATAAACACGTTTTGGCAACTTTGGTCACCCCCATGTAAGTTATAGGGCAGGAACAGCACAGTTTTCAAAACGTGTTTTTCAGCCCGAAATAAACGCTTTTTCTCAGCACTTGGAATCGCAGTGTAGCTGCATGGCTCAGAAGAGCACACTGAGTCAGCCCTTAACCCCAGTGATCAGAAATTGTCAAAACGTGTTTTTCAGCAGAAATAAACACGTTTTTGCAACTTTGGTCACCAACATGTAACTTATAGGGCAGGAACAGCACAGTTTTCAAAACGTGTTTTTCAGCCTGAAATAAACGCTTTTTCTCAGCACTTGGAATCACAGTGTAACTGCTTGGTTCAGAAGAGCACACTGAGTCAGCCCTTAACCCCAGTGATCAAAAATTGTCAAAACGTGTTTTTCAGCAGAAATAAACACGTTTTGGCAACTTTGGTCACCCCCATGTAAGTTATAGGGCAGGAACAGCACAGTTTTCAAAACGTGTTTTTCAGCCCGAAATAAACGCGTTTTTTCAGCCCTTGGATCGCAGTGTAACTGCCTGGCTCAGAATAGCACACTGAGTCAGCCCTTTACCCCAGTGATCAGAAATTGTCAAAACGTGTTTTTCAGCAGAAATAAACACGTTTTGGCAACTTTGGTCACCCCCATGTAAGTTATAGGGCAGGAACAGCACAGTTTTCAAAACGTGTTGTTCAGCCCGAAATAAACGCTTTTTCTCAGCTCTTGGAATCGCAGTGTAACTGCCTGGCTCAGAAGAGCACACTGAGTCAGCCCTTCACCCCAGTGATCAGAAATTGTCAAAACATGTTTTTCAGCAGAAATAAACACGTTTTGGCAACTTTGGTCACCCCCATGTAAGTTATAGGGCAGGAACAACACAGTTTTCAAAACGTGTTTTTCAGCCCGAAATAAACGCTTTTTCTCAGCTCTTGGAATCGCAGTGTAACTGCCTGGCTCAGAAGAGCACACTGAGTCAGCCCTTCACCCCAGTGATCAGAAATTGTCAAAACGTGTTTTTCAGCAGAAATAAACACGTTTTGGCAACTTTGGTCACCAACATGTAACTTATAGGGCAGGAACAGCACAGTTTTCAAAACGTGTTTTTCAGCCCGAAATAAACGCTTTTTCTCAGCCCTTGGAATCGCAGTGTAACTGCCTGGCTCAGAAGAGCACACTGAGTCAGCCCTTTACCCCAGTGATCAGAAATTATCAAAACATGTTTTTCAGCAGAAATAAACACGTTTTGGCAACTTTGGTCACCCCCATGTAAGTTATTGGGCAGGAACAGCACAGTTTTCAAAACGTGTTTTTCAGCCCGAAATAAACGCTTTTTCTCAGCTCTTGGAATCGCAGTGTAACTGCCTGGCTCAGAAGAGCACACTGAGTCAGCCCTTCACCCCAGTGATCAGAAATTGTCAAAACGTGTTTTTCAGCAGAAATAAACACGTTTTGGCAACTTTGGTCACCCCCATGTAAGTTATAGGGCAGGAACAGCACAGTTTTCAAAACGTGTTTTTCAGCCCGAAATAAACGCTTTTTCTCAGCCCTTAGAATCGCAGTGTAACTGCCTGGCTCAGAAGAGCACACTGAGCCAGCCCTTAACCCCAGTGATCAGAAATTGTCAAATCATGTTTTTCAGCAGAAATAAACACGTTTTGGCAACTTTGGTCAACCCCATGTAAGTTATAGGACAAGAACAGCACAGTTTTCAAAACGTGTTTTTCAGCCCGAAATAAACGCGTTTTTTCAGCCCTTGGAATCGCAGTGTAACTGCCTGGCTCAGAAGAGCACACTGAGTCAGCCTTTTACCCCAGTGATCAGAAATTGTCAAAACGTGTTTTTCAGCAGAAATAAACACGTTTTGGCAACTTTGGTCACCCCCATGTAAGTTATAGGGCAGGAACAGCACAGTTTTCAAAACGTGTTTTTCAGCCCGAAATAAACGCTATTTCTCAGCCCTTGGAATCGCAGTGTAGCTGCCTGGCTCAGAAGAGCACACTGAGTCAGCCCTTAACCCCAGTGATCAGAAATTGTCAAAACGTGTTTTTCAGCAGAAATAAACACGTTTTGGCAACTTTGGTCATCCCCATGTAAGTTATAGGGCAGGAACAGCACAGTTTTCAAAACGTGTTTTTCAGCCCGAAATAAACGCTTTTTCTCAGCACTTGGAATCGCAGTGTAACTGCTTGGCTCAGAAGAGCACACTGAGTCAGCCCTTAACCCCAGTGATCAGAAATGGTCAAAACGTGTTTTTCAGCAGAAATAAACACGTTTTTGCAACTTTGGTCACCAACATGTAACTTATAGGGCAGGAACAGCACAGTTTTAAAAACGTGTTTTTCAGCCTGAAATAAACGCTTTTTCTCAGCACTTGGAATCACAGTGTAACTGCTTGGCTCAGAAGAGCACACTGAGTCAGCCCTTCACCCCAGTGATCAGAAATTGTCAAAACGTGTTTTTCAGCAGAAATAAACACGTTTTGGCAACTTTGGTCACCCCCATGTAAGTTATAGGGCAGGAACAGCACAGTTTTCAAAACGTGTTTTTCAGCCCGAAATAAACGCATTTTCTCAGCTCTTAGAATCGCAGTGTAACTGCATGGCTCAGAAGAGCACACTGAGTCAGCCCTTAACCCCAGTGTGCAGAAATTGTCAAAACGTGTTTTTCAGCAGAAATAAACACGTTTTGGCAACTTTGGTCACCAACATGTAACTTATAGGGCATGAACAGCACAGTTTTCAAAACGTGTTTTTCAGCCCGAAATAAACGCTTTTTCTCAGCCCTTGGAATCGCAGTGCAACTGCCTGTCTCAGAAGAGCACACTGAGTCAGCCCTTAACCCCAGTGATCAGAAATTGTCAAAACGTGTTTTTCAGCAGAAATAAACACGTTTTGGCAACTTTGTTCACCCCCATGTAAGTTATAGGGCAGGAACAGCACAGTTTTCAAAACGTGTTTTTCAGCCCGAAATAAACGCGTTTTCTCATCCCTTGGAATCGCAGTGTAACTGCCTGGCTCAGAAGAGCCCACTGAGTCAGCCCTTAACCCCAATGTGTAGAAATTGTCAAAACGTGTTTTTCAGCAGAAATTAACACGTTTTGGCAACTTCGGTCACCCCCAAGTAAGTTATAGGGCAGGAACAGCACACTTTTCAAAACGTGTTTTTCAGCCCGAAATAAACGCGTTTTCTCAGCCCTTGGAATCGCAGTGTAACTGCCTGTTTCAGAAGAGCCCACTGAGTCAGCCCTTAACCCGAAAATGCAGATATTGTCAAAACGTGTTTTTCAGCAGAAATAAACACGTTTTTGGCAACTTTGGTCACCCCCATGTAAGTTATAGGGCAGGAACAGCACAATTTTCAAAACGTGTTTTTCAGCACGAAATAAACGCTTTTTCTCAGCCCTTGGAATCGCAGTGTAACTGCCTGGCTCAGAAGAGCACACTGAGTCAGCCCTTAACCCCAGTGATCAGAAATTGTCAAAACGTGTTTTTCAGCAGAAATAAACACGTTTTGGCAACTTTGGTCACCCCCATGTAAGTTATAGGGCAGGAACAGCACAGTTTTCAAAACGTGTTTTTCAGCCCGAAATAAACGCTTTTTCTCAGCCCTTAGAATCGCAGTGTAACAGCCTGGCTCAGAAGAGCACACTGAGTCAGCCCTTAACCCCAGTGTGCAGAAATTGTCAAAACGTGTTTTTCAGCAGAAATAAACAGGTTTTGGCAACTTTGGTCACCAACATGTAACTTATAGGGGAGGAACAGCATAGGTTTCAAAACGTGTTTTTCAGCCCGAAATACACGCGTTTTCTCAGCCCTTAGAATCGCAGTGTAACTGCTTGGCTCAGAAGAGCCCACTGTGTCAGCCCTTAACCCCAGTGTGCAGAAATTGTCAAAACGTGTTTTTCAGCAGAAATAAACACGTTTTTGCAACTTTGGTCACCAACATATAACTTATAGGGCAGGAACAGCACAGTTTTCAAAACGTGTTTTTCAGCCCGAAATAAAGGCTTTTTCTCAGCACTTGGAATCGCAGTGTAACTGCTTGGCTCAGAAGAGCACACTGAGTCAGCCCTTTACCGCAGTGATCAGAAATTGTCAAAACGTGTTTTTCAGCAGAAATAAACACGTTTTGGCAACTTTGGTCACCCCCACGTAAGTTATAGGGCAGGAACAGCACAGTTTTCAAAACGTGTTTTTCAGCCCGAAATAAACGCGTTTTTTCAGCCCTTGGAATCGCAGTGTAACTGCCTGGCTCAGAAGAGCACACTGAGTCAGCCCTTTACCCCAGTGATCAGAAATTGTCAAAACGTGTTTTTCAGCAGAAATAAACACGTTTTGGCAACTTTGGTCACCCCCATGTAAGTTATAGGGCAGGAACAGCACAGTTTTCAAAACGTGTTTTTCAGCTTGAAATAAACGCTTTTTCTCAGCTCTTGGAATCGCAGTGTAACTGCCTGGCTCAGAAGAGCACACTGAGTCAGCCCTTCACCCCAGTGATCAGAAATTGTCAAAACGTGTTTTTCAGCAGAAATAAACACGTTTTGGCAACTTTGGTCACCCCCATGTAAGTTATAGGGCAGGAACAGCACAGTTTTCAAAACGTGTTTTTCAGCCCGAAATAAACGCTATTTCTCAGCCCTTGGAATCGCAGTGTAACTGCCTGGCTCAGAAGAGCACACTGAGTCAGCCCTTAACCCCAGTGATCAGAAATTGTCAAAACGTGTTTTTCAGCAGAAATAAACACGTTTTGGCAACTTTGGTCACCCCCATGTAAGTTATAGGGTAGGAACAGCACAGTTTTCAAAACGTGTTTTTCAGCCCGAAATAAACGCATTTTCTCAGCCCTTAGAATCGCAGTGTAACTGCCTGGCTTAGAAGAGCACACTGAGTCAACCCTTAACCCCAGTGTGCAGAAATTGTCAAAACGTGTTTTTCAGCAGAAATAAACAGGTTTTGGCAACTTTGGTCACCAACATGTAACTTATAGGGCAGGAACAGCACAGGTTTCAAAAAGTGTTTTTCAGCCCGAAATAAACGCGTTTTCTCAGCCCTTAGAATCGCAGTGTAACTGCTTGGCTCAGAAGAGCACACTGAGTCAGCCCTTAACCCCAGTGATCAGAAATTGTCAAAACATGTTTTTCAGCAGAAATAAACACGTTTTGGCAACTTTGGTCACCCCCATGTAAGTTATAGGGCAGGAACAGCACAGTTTTCAAAACGTGTTTTTCAGCCCGAAATAAACGCTTTTTCTCAGCACTTGGAATCGCAGTGTAACTGCTTGGCTCAGAAGAGCACACTGAGTCAGCCCTTAACCCCAGTGATCAGAAATTGTCAAAACGTGTTTTTCAGCAGAAATAAACACGTTTTGGCAACTTTGGTCACCAACATGTAACTTATAGGGCAGGAACAGCACAGTTTTCAAAACGTGTTTTTCAGCCTGAAATAAACGCTTTTTCTCAGCACTTGGAATCACAGTGTAACTGCTTGGCTCAGAAGAGCACACTGAGTCAGCCCTTAACCCCAGTGATCAAAAATTGTCAAAACGTGTTTTTCAGCAGAAATAAACACGTTTTGGCAACTTTGGTCACCCCCATGTAAGTTATAGGGCAGGAACAGCACAGTTTTCAAAACGTGTTTTTCAGCCCGAAATAAACGCGTTTTTTCAGCCCTTGGAATCGCAGTGTAACTGCCTGGCTCAGAATAGCACACTGAGTCAGCCCTTTACCCCAGTGATCAGAAATTGTCAAAACGTGTTTTTCAGCAGAAATAAACACGTTTTGGCAACTTTGGTCACCCCCATGTAAGTTATAGGGCAGGAACAGCACAGTTTTCAAAACGTGTTTTTCAGCCCGAAATAAACGCTTTTTCTCAGCTCTTGGAATCGCAGTGTAACTGCCTGGCTCAGAAAAGCACACTGAGTCAGCCCTTCACCCCAGTGATCAGAAATTGTCAAAACGTGTTTTTCAGCAGAAATAAACACGTTTTGGCAACTTTGGTCACCCCCATGTAAGTTATAGGGCAGGAACAGCACAGGTTTCAAAACGTGTTTTTCAGCCCGAAATAAACGCATTTTCTCAGCCCTTAGAATCGCAGTGTAACTGCCTGGCTCAGAAGAGCACACTGAGTCAGCCTTTTACCCCAGTGATCAGAAATTGTCAAAACGTGTTTTTCAGCAGAAATAAACACGTTTTGGCAACTTTGGTCACCCCCATGTAAGTTATAGGGCAGGAACAGCACAGGTTTCAAAACGTGTTTTTCAGCCCGAAATAAACGCATTTTCTCAGCCCTTAGAATCGCAGTGTAACTGCCTGGCTCAGAAGAGCACACTGAGTCAGCCTTTTACCCCAGTGATCAGAAATTGTCAAAACGTGTTTTTCAGCAGAAATAAACACGTTTTGGCAACTTTGGTCACCCCCATGTAAGTTATAGGGCAGGAACAGCACAGTTTTCAAAACGTGTTTTTCAGCCCGAAATAAACGCGTTTTTTCAGCCCTTGGAATCGCAGTGTAACTGCCTGGCTCAGAAGAGCACACTGAGTCAGCCCTTTACCCCAGTGATCAGAAATTGTCAAAACGTGTTTTTCAGCAGAAATAAACACGTTTTGGCAACTTTGGTCACCCCCATGTAAGTTATAGGGCAGGAACAGCACAGTTTTCAAAACGTGTTTTTCAGCCCGAAATAAACGCGTTTTTTCAGCCCTTGGAATCGCAGTGTAACTGCCTGGCTCAGAAGAGCACACTGAGTCAGCCCTTTACCCCAGTGATCAGAAATTGTCAAAACGTGTTTTTCAGCAGAAATAAACACGTTTTGGCAACTTTGGTCACCCCCATGTAAGTTATAGGGCAGGAACAGCACAGTTTTCAAAACGTGTTTTTCAGCCCGAAATAAACGCTATTTCTCAGCCCTTGGAATCGCAGTGTAGCTGCCTGGCTCAGAAGAGCACACTGAGTCAGCCCTTAACCCCAGTGATCAGAAATTGTCAAAACGTGTTTTTCAGCAGAAATAAACACGTTTTGGCAACTTTGGTCACCCCCATGTAAGTTATAGGGCAGGAACAGCACAGTTTTCAAAACGTGTTTTTCAGCCCGAAATAAACGCTTTTTCTCAGCACTTGGAATCGCAGTGTAACTGCTTGGCTCAGAAGAGCACACTGAGTCAGCCCTTAACCCCAGTGATCAGAAATGGTCAAAACGTGTTTTTCAGCAGAAATAAACACGTTTTTGCAACTTTGGTCACCAACATGTAACTTATAGGGCAGGAACAGCACAGTTTTAAAAACGTGTTTTTCAGCCTGAAATAAACGCTTTTTCTCAGCACTTGGAATCACAGTGTAACTGCTTGGCTCAGAAGAGCACACTGAGTCAGCCCTTCACCCCAGTGATCAGAAATTGTCAAAACGTGTTTTTCAGCAGAAATAAACACGTTTTGGCAACTTTGGTCACCCCCATGTAAGTTATAGGGCAGGAACAGCACAGTTTTCAAAACGTGTTTTTCAGCCCGAAATAAACGCATTTTCTCAGCTCTTAGAATCGCAGTGTAACTGCATGGCTCAGAAGAGCACACTGAGTCAGCCCTTAACCCCAGTGTGCAGAAATTGTCAAAACGTGTTTTTCAGCAGAAATAAACACGTTTTGGCAACTTTGGTCACCAACATGTAACTTATAGGGCATGAACAGCACAGTTTTCAAAACGTGTTTTTCAGCCCGAAATAAACGCTTTTTCTCAGCCCTTGGAATCGCAGTGCAACTGCCTGTCTCAGAAGAGCACACTGAGTCAGCCCTTAACCCCAGTGATCAGAAATTGTCAAAACGTGTTTTTCAGCAGAAATAAACACGTTTTGGCAACTTTGTTCACCCCCATGTAAGTTATAGGGCAGGAACAGCACAGTTTTCAAAACGTGTTTTTCAGCCCGAAATAAACGCGTTTTCTCATCCCTTGGAATCGCAGTGTAACTGCCTGGCTCAGAAGAGCCCACTGAGTCAGCCCTTAACCCCAATGTGTAGAAATTGTCAAAACGTGTTTTTCAGCAGAAATTAACACGTTTTGGCAACTTCGGTCACCCCCAAATAAGTTATAGGGCAGGAACAGCACACTTTTCAAAACGTGTTTTTCAGCCCGAAATAAACGCGTTTTCTCAGCCCTTGGAATCGCAGTGTAACTGCCTGTTTCAGAAGAGCCCACTGAGTCAGCCCTTAACCCGAAAATGCAGATATTGTCAAAACGTGTTTTTCAGCAGAAATAAACACGTTTTTGGCAACTTTGGTCAACCCCATGTAAGTTATAGGGCAGGAACAGCACAATTTTCAAAACGTGTTTTTCAGCACGAAATAAACGCTTTTTCTCAGCCCTTGGAATCGCAGTGTAACTGCCTGGCTCAGAAGAGCACACTGAGTCAGCCCTTAACCCCAGTGATCAGAAATTGTCAAAACGTGTTTTTCAGCAGAAATAAACACGTTTTGGCAACTTTGGTCACCCCCATGTAAGTTATAGGGCAGGAACAGCACAGTTTTCAAAACGTGTTTTTCAGCCCGAAATAAACGCTTTTTCTCAGCCCTTAGAATCGCAGTGTAACAGCCTGGCTCAGAAGAGCACACTGAGTCAGCCCTTAACCCCAGTGTGCAGAAATTGTCAAAACGTGTTTTTCAGCAGAAATAAACAGGTTTTGGCAACTTTGGTCACCAACATGTAACTTATAGGGGAGGAACAGCATAGGTTTCAAAACGTGTTTTTCAGCCCGAAATACACGCGTTTTCTCAGCCCTTAGAATCGCAGTGTAACTGCTTGGCTCAGAAGAGCCCACTGTGTCAGCCCTTAACCCCAGTGTGCAGAAATTGTCAAAACGTGTTTTTCAGCAGAAATAAACACGTTTTTGCAACTTTGGTCACCAACATATAACTTATAGGGCAGGAACAGCACAGTTTTCAAAACGTGTTTTTCAGCCCGAAATAAAGGCTTTTTCTCAGCACTTGGAATCGCAGTGTAACTGCTTGGCTCAGAAGAGCACACTGAGTCAGCCCTTTACCGCAGTGATCAGAAATTGTCAAAACGTGTTTTTCAGCAGAAATAAACACGTTTTGGCAACTTTGGTCACCCCCACGTAAGTTATAGGGCAGGAACAGCACAGTTTTCAAAACGTGTTTTTCAGCCCGAAATAAACGCGTTTTTTCAGCCCTTGGAATCGCAGTGTAACTGCCTGGCTCAGAAGAGCACACTGAGTCAGCCCTTTACCCCAGTGATCAGAAATTGTCAAAACGTGTTTTTCAGCAGAAATAAACACGTTTTGGCAACTTTGGTCACCCCCATGTAAGTTATAGGGCAGGAACAGCACAGTTTTCAAAACGTGTTTTTCAGCTTGAAATAAACGCTTTTTCTCAGCTCTTGGAATCGCAGTGTAACTGCCTGGCTCAGAAGAGCACACTGAGTCAGCCCTTCACCCCAGTGATCAGAAATTGTCAAAACGTGTTTTTCAGCAGAAATAAACACGTTTTGGCAACTTTGGTCACCCCCATGTAAGTTATAGGGCAGGAACAGCACAGTTTTCAAAACGTGTTTTTCAGCCCGAAATAAACGCTATTTCTCAGCCCTTGGAATCGCAGTGTAACTGCCTGGCTCAGAAGAGCACACTGAGTCAGCCCTTAACCCCAGTGATCAGAAATTGTCAAAACGTGTTTTTCAGCAGAAATAAACACGTTTTGGCAACTTTGGTCACCCCCATGTAAGTTATAGGGTAGGAACAGCACAGTTTTCAAAACGTGTTTTTCAGCCCGAAATAAACGCATTTTCTCAGCCCTTAGAATCGCAGTGTAACTGCCTGGCTTAGAAGAGCACACTGAGTCAACCCTTAACCCCAGTGTGCAGAAATTGTCAAAACGTGTTTTTCAGCAGAAATAAACAGGTTTTGGCAACTTTGGTCACCAACATGTAACTTATAGGGCAGGAACAGCACAGGTTTCAAAAAGTGTTTTTCAGCCCGAAATAAACGCGTTTTCTCAGCCCTTAGAATCGCAGTGTAACTGCTTGGCTCAGAAGAGCACACTGAGTCAGCCCTTAACCCCAGTGATCAGAAATTGTCAAAACATGTTTTTCAGCAGAAATAAACACGTTTTGGCAACTTTGGTCACCCCCATGTAAGTTATAGGGCAGGAACAGCACAGTTTTCAAAACGTGTTTTTCAGCCCGAAATAAACGCTTTTTCTCAGCACTTGGAATCGCAGTGTAACTGCTTGGCTCAGAAGAGCACACTGAGTCAGCCCTTAACCCCAGTGATCAGAAATTGTCAAAACGTGTTTTTCAGCAGAAATAAACACGTTTTTGCAACTTTGGTCACCAACATGTAACTTATAGGGCAGGAACAGCACAGTTTTCAAAACGTGTTTTTCAGCCTGAAATAAACGCTTTTTCTCAGCACTTGGAATCACAGTGTAACTGCTTGGCTCAGAAGAGCACACTGAGTCAGCCCTTAACCCCAGTGATCAAAAATTGTCAAAACGTGTTTTTCAGCAGAAATAAACACGTTTTGGCAACTTTGGTCACCCCCATGTAAGTTATAGGGCAGGAACAGCACAGTTTTCAAAACGTGTTTTTCAGCCCGAAATAAACGCGTTTTTTCAGCCCTTGGAATCGCAGTGTAACTGCCTGGCTCAGAATAGCACACTGAGTCAGCCCTTTACCCCAGTGATCAGAAATTGTCAAAACGTGTTTTTCAGCAGAAATAAACACGTTTTGGCAACTTTGGTCACCCCCATGTAAGTTATAGGGCAGGAACAGCACAGTTTTCAAAACGTGTTTTTCAGCCCGAAATAAACGCTTTTTCTCAGCTCTTGGAATCGCAGTGTAACTGCCTGGCTCAGAAAAGCACACTGAGTCAGCCCTTCACCCCAGTGATCAGAAATTGTCAAAACGTGTTTTTCAGCAGAAATAAACACGTTTTGGCAACTTTGGTCACCCCCATGTAAGTTATAGGGCAGGAACAGCACAGGTTTCAAAACGTGTTTTTCAGCCCGAAATAAACGCATTTTCTCAGCCCTTAGAATCGCAGTGTAACTGCCTGGCTCAGAAGAGCACACTGAGTCAGCCTTTTACCCCAGTGATCAGAAATTGTCAAAACGTGTTTTTCAGCAGAAATAAACACGTTTTGGCAACTTTGGTCACCCCCATGTAAGTTATAGGGCAGGAACAGCACAGGTTTCAAAACGTGTTTTTCAGCCCGAAATAAACGCATTTTCTCAGCCCTTAGAATCGCAGTGTAACTGCCTGGCTCAGAAGAGCACACTGAGTCAGCCTTTTACCCCAGTGATCAGAAATTGTCAAAACGTGTTTTTCAGCAGAAATAAACACGTTTTGGCAACTTTGGTCACCCCCATGTAAGTTATAGGGCAGGAACAGCACAGTTTTCAAAACGTGTTTTTCAGCCCGAAATAAACGCGTTTTTTCAGCCCTTGGAATCGCAGTGTAACTGCCTGGCTCAGAAGAGCACACTGAGTCAGCCCTTTACCCCAGTGATCAGAAATTGTCAAAACGTGTTTTTCAGCAGAAATAAACACGTTTTGGCAACTTTGGTCACCCCCATGTAAGTTATAGGGCAGGAACAGCACAGTTTTCAAAACGTGTTTTTCAGCCCGAAATAAACGCTATTTCTCAGCCCTTGGAATCGCAGTGTAGCTGCCTGGCTCAGAAGAGCACACTGAGTCAGCCCTTAACCCCAGTGATCAGAAATTGTCAAAACGTGTTTTTCAGCAGAAATAAACACGTTTTGGCAACTTTGGTCACCCCCATGTAAGTTATAGGGCAGGAACAGCACAGTTTTCAAAACGTGTTTTTCAGCCCGAAATAAACGCTTTTTCTCAGCACTTGGAATCGCAGTGTAACTGCTTGGCTCAGAAGAGCACACTGAGTCAGCCCTTAACCCCAGTGATCAGAAATGGTCAAAACGTGTTTTTCAGCAGAAATAAACACGTTTTTGCAACTTTGGTCACCAACATGTAACTTATAGGGCAGGAACAGCACAGTTTTAAAAACGTGTTTTTCAGCCTGAAATAAACGCTTTTTCTCAGCACTTGGAATCACAGTGTAACTGCTTGGCTCAGAAGAGCACACTGAGTCAGCCCTTCACCCCAGTGATCAGAAATTGTCAAAACGTGTTTTTCAGCAGAAATAAACACGTTTTGGCAACTTTGGTCACCCCCATGTAAGTTATAGGGCAGGAACAGCACAGTTTTCAAAACGTGTTTTTCAGCCCGAAATAAACGCATTTTCTCAGCTCTTAGAATCGCAGTGTAACTGCATGGCTCAGAAGAGCACACTGAGTCAGCCCTTAACCCCAGTGTGCAGAAATTGTCAAAACGTGTTTTTCAGCAGAAATAAACACGTTTTGGCAACTTTGGTCACCAACATGTAACTTATAGGGCATGAACAGCACAGTTTTCAAAACGTGTTTTTCAGCCCGAAATAAACGCTTTTTCTCAGCCCTTGGAATCGCAGTGCAACTGCCTGTCTCAGAAGAGCACACTGAGTCAGCCCTTAACCCCAGTGATCAGAAATTGTCAAAACGTGTTTTTCAGCAGAAATAAACACGTTTTGGCAACTTTGTTCACCCCCATGTAAGTTATAGGGCAGGAACAGCACAGTTTTCAAAACGTGTTTTTCAGCCCGAAATAAACGCGTTTTCTCATCCCTTGGAATCGCAGTGTAACTGCCTGGCTCAGAAGAGCCCACTGAGTCAGCCCTTAACCCCAATGTGTAGAAATTGTCAAAACGTGTTTTTCAGCAGAAATTAACACGTTTTGGCAACTTCGGTCACCCCCAAGTAAGTTATAGGGCAGGAACAGCACACTTTTCAAAACGTGTTTTTCAGCCCGAAATAAACGCGTTTTCTCAGCCCTTGGAATCGCAGTGTAACTGCCTGTTTCAGAAGAGCCCACTGAGTCAGCCCTTAACCCGAAAATGCAGATATTGTCAAAACGTGTTTTTCAGCAGAAATAAACACGTTTTTGGCAACTTTGGTCACCCCCATGTAAGTTATAGGGCAGGAACAGCACAATTTTCAAAACGTGTTTTTCAGCACGAAATAAACGCTTTTTTTCAGCCCTTGGAATCGCAGTGTAACTGCCTGGCTCAGAAGAGCACACTGAGTCAGCCCTTTACCCCAGTGATCAGAAATTGTCAAAACGTGTTTTTCAGCAGAAATAAACACGTTTTGGCAACTTTGGTCACCCCCATGTAAGTTATAGGGCAGGAACAGCACAGTTTTCAAAACGTGTTTTTCAGCTTGAAATAAACGCTTTTTCTCAGCTCTTGGAATCGCAGTGTAACTGCCTGGCTCAGAAGAGCACACTGAGTCAGCCCTTCACCCCAGTGATCAGAAATTGTCAAAACGTGTTTTTCAGCAGAAATAAACACGTTTTGGCAACTTTGGTCACCCCCATGTAAGTTATAGGGCAGGAACAGCACAGTTTTCAAAACGTGTTTTTCAGCCCGAAATAAACGCTATTTCTCAGCCCTTGGAATCGCAGTGTAACTGCCTGGCTCAGAAGAGCACACTGAGTCAGCCCTTAACCCCAGTGATCAGAAATTGTCAAAACGTGTTTTTCAGCAGAAATAAACACGTTTTGGCAACTTTGGTCACCCCCATGTAAGTTATAGGGTAGGAACAGCACAGTTTTCAAAACGTGTTTTTCAGCCCGAAATAAACGCATTTTCTCAGCCCTTAGAATCGCAGTGTAACTGCCTGGCTTAGAAGAGCACACTGAGTCAACCCTTAACCCCAGTGTGCAGAAATTGTCAAAACGTGTTTTTCAGCAGAAATAAACAGGTTTTGGCAACTTTGGTCACCAACATGTAACTTATAGGGCAGGAACAGCACAGGTTTCAAAAAGTGTTTTTCAGCCCGAAATAAACGCGTTTTCTCAGCCCTTAGAATCGCAGTGTAACTGCTTGGCTCAGAAGAGCACACTGAGTCAGCCCTTAACCCCAGTGATCAGAAATTGTCAAAACATGTTTTTCAGCAGAAATAAACACGTTTTGGCAACTTTGGTCACCCCCATGTAAGTTATAGGGCAGGAACAGCACAGTTTTCAAAACGTGTTTTTCAGCCCGAAATAAACGCTTTTTCTCAGCACTTGGAATCGCAGTGTAACTGCTTGGCTCAGAAGAGCACACTGAGTCAGCCCTTAACCCCAGTGATCAGAAATTGTCAAAACGTGTTTTTCAGCAGAAATAAACACGTTTTTGCAACTTTGGTCACCAACATGTAACTTATAGGGCAGGAACAGCACAGTTTTCAAAACGTGTTTTTCAGCCTGAAATAAACGCTTTTTCTCAGCACTTGGAATCACAGTGTAACTGCTTGGCTCAGAAGAGCACACTGAGTCAGCCCTTAACCCCAGTGATCAAAAATTGTCAAAACGTGTTTTTCAGCAGAAATAAACACGTTTTGGCAACTTTGGTCACCCCCATGTAAGTTATAGGGCAGGAACAGCACAGTTTTCAAAACGTGTTTTTCAGCCCGAAATAAACGCGTTTTTTCAGCCCTTGGAATCGCAGTGTAACTGCCTGGCTCAGAATAGCACACTGAGTCAGCCCTTTACCCCAGTGATCAGAAATTGTCAAAACGTGTTTTTCAGCAGAAATAAACACGTTTTGGCAACTTTGGTCACCCCCATGTAAGTTATAGGGCAGGAACAGCACAGTTTTCAAAACGTGTTTTTCAGCCCGAAATAAACGCTTTTTCTCAGCTCTTGGAATCGCAGTGTAACTGCCTGGCTCAGAAAAGCACACTGAGTCAGCCCTTCACCCCAGTGATCAGAAATTGTCAAAACGTGTTTTTCAGCAGAAATAAACACGTTTTGGCAACTTTGGTCACCCCCATGTAAGTTATAGGGCAGGAACAGCACAGGTTTCAAAACGTGTTTTTCAGCCCGAAATAAACGCATTTTCTCAGCCCTTAGAATCGCAGTGTAACTGCCTGGCTCAGAAGAGCACACTGAGTCACCCTTAACCCCAGTGATCAGAAATTGTCAAAACATGTTTTTCAGCAGAAATAAACACGTTTTGGCAACATTGGTCACCCCCATGTAAGTTATAGGGCAGGAACAGCACAGTTTTCAAAACGTGTTTTTCAGCCCGAAATAAACGCTTTTTCACACACTTGGAATCGCAGTGTAACTGCTTGGCTCAGAAGAGCACTCTGAGTCAGCCCTTCACCCCAGTGATCAGAAATTGTCAAAACGTGTTTTTCAGCAGAAATAAACACGTTTTGGCAACTTTGGTCACCCCCATGTAAGTTATAGGGCAGGAACAGCACAGTTTTCAAAACGTGTTTTTCAGCCCGAAATAAACGCTTTTTCTCAGCACTTGGAATCACAGTGTAACTGCTTGGCTCAGAAGAGCACACTGAGTCAGCCCTTAACCCCATGATCAGAAATTGTCAAAACATGTTTTTCAGCAGAAATAAACACGTTTTGGCAACTTTGGTCACCCCCATGTAAGTTATAGGGCAGGAACAGCATAGTTTTCAAAACGTGTTTTTCAGCCTGAAATAAACGCTTTTTTTCAGAACTTGGAATCGCAGTGTAACTGCTTGGCTCAGAAGAGCACACTGAGTCAGCCCTTAACCCCAGTGATCAGAAATTGTCAAATCATGTTTTTCAGCAGAAATAAACACGTTTTGGCAACTTTGGTCACCCCCATGTAAGTTATAGGGCAGGAACAGCACAGTTTTCAAAACGTGTTTTTCAGCCCGAAATAAACGCGTTTTTTCAGCCCTTTGAATCGCAGTGTAACTGCCTGGCTCAGAAGAGCACACTGAGTCAGCCTTTTACCCCAGTGATCAGAAATTGTCAAAACGTGTTTTTCAGCAGAAATAAACACGTTTTGGCAACTTTGGTCACCCCCATGTAAGTTATAGGGCAGGAACAGCACAGTTTTCAAAACGTTTTTTTCAGCCCGAAATAAACGCTTTTTCTCAGCCCTTAGAATCGCAGTGTAACAGCCTGGCTCAGAAGAGCACACTGAGTCAGCCCTTAACCCCAGTGTGCAGAAATTGTCAAAACGTGTTTTTCAGCAGAAATAAACAGGTTTTGGCAACTTTGGTCACCAACATGTAACTTATAGGGGAGGAACAGCATAGGTTTCAAAACGTGTTTTTCAGCCCGAAATACACGCGTTTTCTCAGCCCTTAGAATCGCAGTGTAACTGCCTGGCTCAGAAGAGCACACTGAGTCAGCCCTTAACCCCAGTGTGCAGAAATTGTCAAAACATGTTTTTCAGCAGAAATAAACACGTTTTGGCAACATTGGTCACCCCCATGTAAGTTATAAGGCAGGAACAGCACAGTTTTCAAAACGTGTTTTTCAGCCCGAAATAAACGCTTTTTCACAGCACTTGGAATCGCAGAGTAACTGCTTGGCTCAGAAGAGCACACTGAGTCAGCCCTTCACCCCAGTGATCAGAAATTGTCAAAACGTGTTTTTCAGCAGAAATAAACACGTTTTGGCAACTTTGGTCACCCCCATGTAAGTTATCGGGCAGGAACAGCACAGTTTTCAAAACGTGTTTTTCAGACCGAAATAAACGCTTTTTCTCAGCACTTGGAATCGCAGTGTAACTGCCTGGCTCAGAAGAGCACACTGAGTCAGCCCTTAACCCCAGTGTGCAGAAATTGTCAAAACGTGTTTTTCAGCAGAAATAAACAAGTTTTGGCAACTTTGGTCACCAACATGTAACTTATAGGGCAGGAACAGCAAAGGTTTCAAAACGTGTTTTTCAGCCCGAAATAAACGCGTTTTCTCAGCCCTTAGAATCGCAGTGTAACTACCTGGCTCAGAAGAGCACACTGAGTCAGCCCTTAACCCCAGTGTGCAGAAATTGTCAAAACGTGTTTATCAGCAGAAATAAACACGTTTTGGCAACTTTGGTCACCCCCATGTAAGTTATAGGGCAGGAACAGCACAGTTTTCAAAACGTGTTTTTCAGCCCGAAATAAACGCTTTTTCTCAGCTCTTGGAATCGCAGTGTAACTGCCTGGCTCAGAAGGGCACACTGAGTCAGCCCTTTACCCCAGTGATCAGAAATTGTCAAAACGTGTTTTTCAGCAGAAATAAACACGTTTTGGCAACTTTGGTCACCCCCATGTAAGTTATAGGGCAGGAACAGCACAGTTTTCAAAACGTGTTTTTCAGCCCGAAATAAACGCTTTTTCTCAGCTCTTGGAATCGCAGTGTAACTGCCTGGCTCAGAAGAGCACACTGAGTCAGCCCTTCACCCCAGTGATCAGAAATTGTCAAAACATGTTTTTCAGCAGAAATAAACACGTTTTGGCAACTTTGGTCACCCCCATGTAAGTTATAGGGTAGGAACAGCACAGTTTTCAAAACGTGTTTTTCAGCCCGAAATAAACGCATTTTCTCAGCCCTTAGAATCGCAGTGTAACTGCCTGGCTCAGAAGAGCACACTGAGTCAACCCTTAACCCCAGTGTGCAGAAATTGTCAAAACGTGTTTTTCAGCAGAAATAAACAGGTTTTGGCAACTTTGGTCACCAACATGTAACTTATAGGGCAGGAACAGCACAGGTTTCAAAACGTGTTTTTCAGCCCGAAATAAACGCGTTTTCTCAGCCCTTAGAATCGCAGTGTAACTGCTTGGCTCAGAAGAGCACACTGAGTCAGCCCTTAACCCCAGTGATCAGAAATTGTCAAAACATGTTTTTCAGCAGAAATAAACACGTTTTGGCAACTTTGGTCACCCCCATGTAAGTTATAGGGCAGGAACAGCACAGTTTTCAAAACGTGTTTTTCAGCCCGAAATAAACGCTTTTTCTCAGCACTTGGAATCGCAGTGTAACTGCTTGGCTCAGAAGAGCACACTGAGTCAGCCCTTAACCCCAGTGATCAGAAATTGTCAAAACGTGTTTTTCAGCAGAAATAAACACGTTTTTGCAACTTTGGTCACCAACATGTAACTTATAGGGCAGGAACAGCACAGTTTTCAAAACGTGTTTTTCAGCCTGAAATAAACGCTTTTTCTCAGCACTTGGAATCACAGTGTAACTGCTTGGCTCAGAAGAGCACACTGAGTCAGCCCTTAACCCCAGTGATCAAAAATTGTCAAAACGTGTTTTTCAGCAGAAATAAACACGTTTTGGCAACTTTGGTCACCCCCATGTAAGTTATAGGGCAGGAACAGCACAGTTTTCAAAACGTGTTTTTCAGCCCGAAATAAACGCGTTTTTTCAGCCCTTGGAATCGCAGTGTAACTGCCTGGCTCAGAATAGCACACTGAGTCAGCCCTTTACCCCAGTGATCAGAAATTGTCAAAACGTGTTTTTCAGCAGAAATAAACACGTTTTGGCAACTTTGGTCACCCCCATGTAAGTTATAGGGCAGGAACAGCACAGTTTTCAAAACGTGTTTTTCAGCCCGAAATAAACGCTTTTTCTCAGCTCTTGGAATCGCAGTGTAACTGCCTGGCTCAGAAAAGCACACTGAGTCAGCCCTTCACCCCAGTGATCAGAAATTGTCAAAACGTGTTTTTCAACAGAAATAAACACGTTTTGGCAACTTTGGTCACCCCCATGTAAGTTATAGGGTAGGAACAGCACAGTTTTCAAAACGTGTTTTTCAGCCCGAAATAAACGCATTTTCTCAGCCCTTAGAATCGCAGTGTAACTGCCTGGCTCAGAAGAGCACACTGAGTCAGCCCTTAACCCCAGTGATCAGAAATTGTCAAAACGTGTTTTTCAGCAGAAATAAACACGTTTTGGCAACATTGGTCACCCCCATGTAAGTTATAGGGCAGGAACAGCACAGTTTTCAAAACGTGTTTTTCAGCCCGAAATAAACGCTTTTTCACAGCACTTGGAATCGCAGTGTAACTGCTTGGCTCAGAAGAGCACACTGAGTCAGCCCTTCACCCCAGTGATCAGAAATTGTCAAAACGTGTTTTTCAGCAGAAATAAACACGTTTTGGCAACTTTGGTCACCCCCATGTAAGTTATAGGGCAGGAACAGCACAGTTTTCAAAACGTGTTTTTCAGCCTGAAATAAACGCTTTTTTTCAGCACTTGGAATCGCAGTGTAACTGCTTGGCTCAGAAGAGCACACTGAGTCAGCCCTTAACCCCAGTGATCAGAAATTGTCAAAACATGTTTTTCAGCAGAAATAAACACGTTTTGGCAACTTTGGTCACCCCCATGTAAGTTATAGGGCAGGAACAGCACAGTTTTCAAAACGTGTTTTTCAGCCCGAAATAAACGCGTTTTTTCAGCCCTTGGAATCGCAGTGTAACTGCCTGGCTCAGAAGAGCACACTGAGTCAGCCCTTTACCCCAGTGATCAGAAATTGTCAAAACGTGTTTTTCAGCAGAAATAAACACGTTTTGGCAACTTTGGTCACCCCCATGTAAGTTATAGGGCAGGAACAGCACAGTTTTCAAAACGAGTTTTTCAGCCCGAAATAAACGCGTTTTTTCAGCCCTTGGAATCGCAGTGTAACTGCCTGGCTCAGAAGAGCACACTGAGTCAGCCCTTTACCACAGTGATCAGAAATTGTCAAAACGTGTTTTTCAGCAGAAATAAACACGTTTTGGCAACTTTGGTCACCCCCATGTAAGTTATAGGGCCGGAACAGCACAGTTTTCAAAACGTGTTTTTCAGCCCGAAATAAACGCTATTTCTCAGCCCTTGGAATCGCAGTGTAGCTGCCTGGCTCAGAAGAGCACACTGAGTCAGCCCTTAACCCCAGTGATCAGAAATTGTCAAAACGTGTTTTTCAGCAGAAATAAACACGTTTTGGCAACTTTGGTCACCCCCATGTAAGTTATAGGGCAGGAACAGCACAGTTTTCAAAACGTGTTTTTCAGCACGAAATAAACGCTTTTTCTCAGCACTTGGAATCGCAGTGTAACTGCTTGGCTCAGAAGAGCACACTGAGTCAGCCCTTAACCCCAGTGATCAGAAATGGTCAAAACGTGTTTTTCAGCAGAAATAAACACGTTTTTGCAACTTTGGTCACCAACATGTAACTTATAGGGCAGGAACAGCACAGTTTTAAAAACGTGTTTTTCAGCCTGAAATAAACGCTTTTTCTCAGCACTTGGAATCACAGTGTAACTGCTTGGCTCAGAAGAGCACACTGAGTCAGCCCTTCACCCCAGTGATCAGAAATTGTCAAAACGTGTTTTTCAGCAGAAATAAACACGTTTTGGCAACTTTGGTCACCCCCATGTAAGTTATAGGGCAGGAACAGCACAGTTTTCAAAACGTGTTTTTCAGCCCGAAATAAACGCTTTTTCTCAGCACTTGGAATCGCAGTGTAACTGCTTGGCTCAGAAGAGCACACTGAGTCAGCCCTTAACCCCAGTGATCAGAAATTGTCAAAACGTGTTTTTCAGCAGAAATAAACACGTTTTAGCAACTTTGGTCACCAACATGTAACTTATAGGGCAGGAACAGCACAGTTTTCAAAACGTGTTTTTCAGCCTGAAATAAACGCTTTTTCTCAGCACTTGGAATCACAGTGTAACTGCTTGGCTCAGAAGAGCACACTGAGTCAGCCCTTAACCCCAGTGATCAAAAATTGTCAAAACGTGTTTTTCAGCAGAAATAAACACGTTTTGGCAACTTTGGTCACCCCCATGTAAGTTATAGGGCAGGAACAGCACAGTTTTCAAAACGTGTTTTTCAGCCCGAAATAAACGCGTTTTTTCAGCCCTTGGAATCGCAGTGTAACTGCCTGGCTCAGAATAGCACACTGAGTCAGCCCTTTACCCCAGTGATCAGAAATTGTCAAAACGTGTTTTTCAGCAGAAATAAACACGTTTTGGCAACTTTGGTCACCCCCATGTAAGTTATAGGGCAGGAACAGCACAGTTTTCAAAACGTGTTTTTCAGCCCGAAATAAACGCTTTTTCTCAGCTCTTGGAATCGCAGTGTAACTGCCTGGCTCAGAAGAGCACACTGAGTCAGCCCTTAACCCCAGTGATCAGAAATTGTCAAAACGTGTTTTTCAGCAGAAATAAACACGTTTTGGCAACTTTGTTCACCCCCATGTAAGTTATAGGGCAGGAACAGCACAGTTTTCAAAACGTGTTTTTCAGCCCGAAATAAACGCGTTTTCTCATCCCTTGGAATCGCAGTGTAACTGCCTGGCTCAGAAGAGCCCACTGAGTCAGCCCTTAACCCCAATGTGTAGAAATTGTCAAAACGTGTTTTTCAGCAGAAATTAACACGTTTTGGCAACTTCGGTCACCCCCAAGTAAGTTATAGGGCAGGAACAGCACACTTTTCAAAACGTGTTTTTCAGCCCGAAATAAACGCGTTTTCTCAGCCCTTGGAATCGCAGTGTAACTGCCTGTTTCAGAAGAGCCCACTGAGTCAGCCCTTAACCCGAAAATGCAGATATTGTCAAAACGTGTTTTTCAGCAGAAATAAACACGTTTTTGGCAACTTTGGTCACCCCCATGTAAGTTATAGGGCAGGAACAGCACAATTTTCAAAACGTGTTTTTCAGCACGAAATAAACGCTTTTTTTCAGCCCTTGGAATCGCAGTGTAACTGCCTGGCTCAGAAGAGCACACTGAGTCAGCCCTTTACCCCAGTGATCAGAAATTGTCAAAACGTGTTTTTCAGCAGAAATAAACACGTTTTGGCAACTTTGGTCACCCCCATGTAAGTTATAGGGCAGGAACAGCACAGTTTTCAAAACGTGTTTTTCAGCTTGAAATAAACGCTTTTTCTCAGCTCTTGGAATCGCAGTGTAACTGCCTGGCTCAGAAGAGCACACTGAGTCAGCCCTTCACCCCAGTGATCAGAAATTGTCAAAACGTGTTTTTCAGCAGAAATAAACACGTTTTGGCAACTTTGGTCACCCCCATGTAAGTTATAGGGCAGGAACAGCACAGTTTTCAAAACGTGTTTTTCAGCCCGAAATAAACGCTATTTCTCAGCCCTTGGAATCGCAGTGTAACTGCCTGGCTCAGAAGAGCACACTGAGTCAGCCCTTAACCCCAGTGATCAGAAATTGTCAAAACGTGTTTTTCAGCAGAAATAAACACGTTTTGGCAACTTTGGTCACCCCCATGTAAGTTATAGGGTAGGAACAGCACAGTTTTCAAAACGTGTTTTTCAGCCCGAAATAAACGCATTTTCTCAGCCCTTAGAATCGCAGTGTAACTGCCTGGCTTAGAAGAGCACACTGAGTCAACCCTTAACCCCAGTGTGCAGAAATTGTCAAAACGTGTTTTTCAGCAGAAATAAACAGGTTTTGGCAACTTTGGTCACCAACATGTAACTTATAGGGCAGGAACAGCACAGGTTTCAAAAAGTGTTTTTCAGCCCGAAATAAACGCGTTTTCTCAGCCCTTAGAATCGCAGTGTAACTGCTTGGCTCAGAAGAGCACACTGAGTCAGCCCTTAACCCCAGTGATCAGAAATTGTCAAAACATGTTTTTCAGCAGAAATAAACACGTTTTGGCAACTTTGGTCACCCCCATGTAAGTTATAGGGCAGGAACAGCACAGTTTTCAAAACGTGTTTTTCAGCCCGAAATAAACGCTTTTTCTCAGCACTTGGAATCGCAGTGTAACTGCTTGGCTCAGAAGAGCACACTGAGTCAGCCCTTAACCCCAGTGATCAGAAATTGTCAAAACGTGTTTTTCAGCAGAAATAAACACGTTTTTGCAACTTTGGTCACCAACATGTAACTTATAGGGCAGGAACAGCACAGTTTTCAAAACGTGTTTTTCAGCCTGAAATAAACGCTTTTTCTCAGCACTTGGAATCACAGTGTAACTGCTTGGCTCAGAAGAGCACACTGAGTCAGCCCTTAACCCCAGTGATCAAAAATTGTCAAAACGTGTTTTTCAGCAGAAATAAACACGTTTTGGCAACTTTGGTCACCCCCATGTAAGTTATAGGGCAGGAACAGCACAGTTTTCAA
The DNA here is from genome assembly GCF_055471065.1 of Atractosteus spatula. Classification (NCBI taxonomy): domain Eukaryota; kingdom Metazoa; phylum Chordata; class Actinopteri; order Semionotiformes; family Lepisosteidae; genus Atractosteus; species Atractosteus spatula. Next base: position 10,392,650 of record NC_142728.1, on the reverse strand, counting down.
AACGTGTTTTTCAGCCCGAAATAAACGCGTTTTTTCAGCCCTTGGAATCGCAGTGTAACTGCCTGGCTCAGAATAGCACACTGAGTCAGCCCTTTACCCCAGTGATCAGAAATTGTCAAAACGTGTTTTTCAGCAGAAATAAACACGTTTTGGCAACTTTGGTCACCCCCATGTAAGTTATAGGGCAGGAACAGCACAGTTTTCAAAACGTGTTTTTCAGCCCGAAATAAACGCTTTTTCTCAGCTCTTGGAATCGCAGTGTAACTGCCTGGCTCAGAAAAGCACACTGAGTCAGCCCTTCACCCCAGTGATCAGAAATTGTCAAAACGTGTTTTTCAGCAGAAATAAACACGTTTTGGCAACTTTGGTCACCCCCATGTAAGTTATAGGGCAGGAACAGCACAGGTTTCAAAACGTGTTTTTCAGCCCGAAATAAACGCATTTTCTCAGCCCTTAGAATCGCAGTGTAACTGCCTGGCTCAGAAGAGCACACTGAGTCACCCTTAACCCCAGTGATCAGAAATTGTCAAAACATGTTTTTCAGCAGAAATAAACACGTTTTGGCAACATTGGTCACCCCCATGTAAGTTATAGGGCAGGAACAGCACAGTTTTCAAAACGTGTTTTTCAGCCCGAAATAAACGCTTTTTCACACACTTGGAATCGCAGTGTAACTGCTTGGCTCAGAAGAGCACTCTGAGTCAGCCCTTCACCCCAGTGATCAGAAATTGTCAAAACGTGTTTTTCAGCAGAAATAAACACGTTTTGGCAACTTTGGTCACCCCCATGTAAGTTATAGGGCAGGAACAGCACAGTTTTCAAAACGTGTTTTTCAGCCCGAAATAAACGCTTTTTCTCAGCACTTGGAATCACAGTGTAACTGCTTGGCTCAGAAGAGCACACTGAGTCAGCCCTTAACCCCATGATCAGAAATTGTCAAAACATGTTTTTCAGCAGAAATAAACACGTTTTGGCAACTTTGGTCACCCCCATGTAAGTTATAGGGCAGGAACAGCATAGTTTTCAAAACGTGTTTTTCAGCCTGAAATAAACGCTTTTTTTCAGAACTTGGAATCGCAGTGTAACTGCTTGGCTCAGAAGAGCACACTGAGTCAGCCCTTAACCCCAGTGATCAGAAATTGTCAAATCATGTTTTTCAGCAGAAATAAACACGTTTTGGCAACTTTGGTCACCCCCATGTAAGTTATAGGGCAGGAACAGCACAGTTTTCAAAACGTGTTTTTCAGCCCGAAATAAACGCGTTTTTTCAGCCCTTTGAATCGCAGTGTAACTGCCTGGCTCAGAAGAGCACACTGAGTCAGCCTTTTACCCCAGTGATCAGAAATTGTCAAAACGTGTTTTTCAGCAGAAATAAACACGTTTTGGCAACTTTGGTCACCCCCATGTAAGTTATAGGGCAGGAACAGCACAGTTTTCAAAACGTGTTTTTCAGCCCGAAATAAACGCTTTTTCTCAGCCCTTAGAATCGCAGTGTAACAGCCTGGCTCAGAAGAGCACACTGAGTCAGCCCTTAACCCCAGTGTGCAGAAATTGTCAAAACGTGTTTTTCAGCAGAAATAAACAGGTTTTGGCAACTTTGGTCACCAACATGTAACTTATAGGGGAGGAACAGCATAGGTTTCAAAACGTGTTTTTCAGCCCGAAATACACGCGTTTTCTCAGCCCTTAGAATCGCAGTGTAACTGCCTGGCTCAGAAGAGCACACTGAGTCAGCCCTTAACCCCAGTGTGCAGAAATTGTCAAAACATGTTTTTCAGCAGAAATAAACACGTTTTGGCAACATTGGTCACCCCCATGTAAGTTATAAGGCAGGAACAGCACAGTTTTCAAAACGTGTTTTTCAGCCCGAAATAAACGCTTTTTCTCAGCACTTGGAATCGCAGTGTAACTGCTTGGCTCAGAAGAGCACACTGAGTCAGCCCTTAACCCCAGTGATCAGAAATTGTCAAAACGTGTTTTTCAGCAGAAATAAACACGTTTTTGCAACTTTGGTCACCAACATGTAACTTATAGGGCAGGAACAGCACAGTTTTCAAAACGTGTTTTTCAGCCTGAAATAAACGCTTTTTCTCAGCACTTGGAATCACAGTGTAACTGCTTGGCTCAGAAGAGCACACTGAGTCAGCCCTTAACCCCAGTGATCAAAAATTGTCAAAACGTGTTTTTCAGCAGAAATAAACACGTTTTGGCAACTTTGGTCACCCCCATGTAAGTTATAGGGCAGGAACAGCACAGTTTTCAAAACGTGTTTTTCAGCCCGAAATAAACGCGTTTTTTCAGCCCTTGGAATCGCAGTGTAACTGCCTGGCTCAGAATAGCACACTGAGTCAGCCCTTTACCCCAGTGATCAGAAATTGTCAAAACGTGTTTTTCAGCAGAAATAAACACGTTTTGGCAACTTTGGTCACCCCCATGTAAGTTATAGGGCAGGAACAGCACAGTTTTCAAAACGTGTTTTTCAGCCCGAAATAAACGCTTTTTCTCAGCTCTTGGAATCGCAGTGTAACTGCCTGGCTCAGAAAAGCACACTGAGTCAGCCCTTCACCCCAGTGATCAGAAATTGTCAAAACGTGTTTTTCAGCAGAAATAAACACGTTTTGGCAACTTTGGTCACCCCCATGTAAGTTATAGGGTAGGAACAGCACAGTTTTCAAAACGTGTTTTTCAGCCCGAAATAAACGCATTTTCTCAGCCCTTAGAATCGCAGTGTAACTGCCTGGCTCAGAAGAGCACACTGAGTCAGCCCTTAACCCCAGTGATCAGAAATTGTCAAAACGTGTTTTTCAGCAGAAATAAACACGTTTTGGCAACATTGGTCACCCCCATGTAAGTTATAGGGCAGGAACAGCACAGTTTTCAAAACGTGTTTTTCAGCCCGAAATAAACGCTTTTTCACAGCACTTGGAATCGCAGTGTAACTGCTTGGCTCAGAAGAGCACACTGAGTCAGCCCTTCACCCCAGTGATCAGAAATTGTCAAAACGTGTTTTTCAGCAGAAATAAACACGTTTTGGCAACTTTGGTCACCCCCATGTAAGTTATAGGGCAGGAACAGCACAGTTTTCAAAACGTGTTTTTCAGCCTGAAATAAACGCTTTTTTTCAGCACTTGGAATCGCAGTGTAACTGCTTGGCTCAGAAGAGCACACTGAGTCAGCCCTTAACCCCAGTGATCAGAAATTGTCAAAACATGTTTTTCAGCAGAAATAAACACGTTTTGGCAACTTTGGTCACCCCCATGTAAGTTATAGGGCAGGAACAGCACAGTTTTCAAAACGTGTTTTTCAGCCCGAAATAAACGCGTTTTTTCAGCCCTTGGAATCGCAGTGTAACTGCCTGGCTCAGAAGAGCACACTGAGTCAGCCCTTTACCCCAGTGATCAGAAATTGTCAAAACGTGTTTTTCAGCAGAAATAAACACGTTTTGGCAACTTTGGTCACCCCCATGTAAGTTATAGGGCAGGAACAGCACAGTTTTCAAAACGAGTTTTTCAGCCCGAAATAAACGCGTTTTTTCAGCCCTTGGAATCGCAGTGTAACTGCCTGGCTCAGAAGAGCACACTGAGTCAGCCCTTTACCACAGTGATCAGAAATTGTCAAAACGTGTTTTTCAGCAGAAATAAACACGTTTTGGCAACTTTGGTCACCCCCATGTAAGTTATAGGGCCGGAACAGCACAGTTTTCAAAACGTGTTTTTCAGCCCGAAATAAACGCTATTTCTCAGCCCTTGGAATCGCAGTGTAGCTGCCTGGCTCAGAAGAGCACACTGAGTCAGCCCTTAACCCCAGTGATCAGAAATTGTCAAAACGTGTTTTTCAGCAGAAATAAACACGTTTTGGCAACTTTGGTCACCCCCATGTAAGTTATAGGGCAGGAACAGCACAGTTTTCAAAACGTGTTTTTCAGCACGAAATAAACGCTTTTTCTCAGCACTTGGAATCGCAGTGTAACTGCTTGGCTCAGAAGAGCACACTGAGTCAGCCCTTAACCCCAGTGATCAGAAATGGTCAAAACGTGTTTTTCAGCAGAAATAAACACGTTTTTGCAACTTTGGTCACCAACATGTAACTTATAGGGCAGGAACAGCACAGTTTTAAAAACGTGTTTTTCAGCCTGAAATAAACGCTTTTTCTCAGCACTTGGAATCACAGTGTAACTGCTTGGCTCAGAAGAGCACACTGAGTCAGCCCTTCACCCCAGTGATCAGAAATTGTCAAAACGTGTTTTTCAGCAGAAATAAACACGTTTTGGCAACTTTGGTCACCCCCATGTAAGTTATAGGGCAGGAACAGCACAGTTTTCAAAACGTGTTTTTCAGCCCGAAATAAACGCTTTTTCTCAGCACTTGGAATCGCAGTGTAACTGCTTGGCTCAGAAGAGCACACTGAGTCAGCCCTTAACCCCAGTGATCAGAAATTGTCAAAACGTGTTTTTCAGCAGAAATAAACACGTTTTAGCAACTTTGGTCACCAACATGTAACTTATAGGGCAGGAACAGCACAGTTTTCAAAACGTGTTTTTCAGCCTGAAATAAACGCTTTTTCTCAGCACTTGGAATCACAGTGTAACTGCTTGGCTCAGAAGAGCACACTGAGTCAGCCCTTAACCCCAGTGATCAAAAATTGTCAAAACGTGTTTTTCAGCAGAAATAAACACGTTTTGGCAACTTTGGTCACCCCCATGTAAGTTATAGGGCAGGAACAGCACAGTTTTCAAAACGTGTTTTTCAGCCCGAAATAAACGCGTTTTTTCAGCCCTTGGAATCGCAGTGTAACTGCCTGGCTCAGAATAGCACACTGAGTCAGCCCTTTACCCCAGTGATCAGAAATTGTCAAAACGTGTTTTTCAGCAGAAATAAACACGTTTTGGCAACTTTGGTCACCCCCATGTAAGTTATAGGGCAGGAACAGCACAGTTTTCAAAACGTGTTTTTCAGCCCGAAATAAACGCTTTTTCTCAGCTCTTGGAATCGCAGTGTAACTGCCTGGCTCAGAAGAGCACACTGAGTCAGCCCTTAACCCCAGTGATCAGAAATTGTCAAAACGTGTTTTTCAGCAGAAATAAACACGTTTTGGCAACTTTGTTCACCCCCATGTAAGTTATAGGGCAGGAACAGCACAGTTTTCAAAACGTGTTTTTCAGCCCGAAATAAACGCGTTTTCTCATCCCTTGGAATCGCAGTGTAACTGCCTGGCTCAGAAGAGCCCACTGAGTCAGCCCTTAACCCCAATGTGTAGAAATTGTCAAAACGTGTTTTTCAGCAGAAATTAACACGTTTTGGCAACTTCGGTCACCCCCAAGTAAGTTATAGGGCAGGAACAGCACACTTTTCAAAACGTGTTTTTCAGCCCGAAATAAACGCGTTTTCTCAGCCCTTGGAATCGCAGTGTAACTGCCTGTTTCAGAAGAGCCCACTGAGTCAGCCCTTAACCCGAAAATGCAGATATTGTCAAAACGTGTTTTTCAGCAGAAATAAACACGTTTTTGGCAACTTTGGTCACCCCCATGTAAGTTATAGGGCAGGAACAGCACAATTTTCAAAACGTGTTTTTCAGCACGAAATAAACGCTTTTTTTCAGCCCTTGGAATCGCAGTGTAACTGCCTGGCTCAGAAGAGCACACTGAGTCAGCCCTTTACCCCAGTGATCAGAAATTGTCAAAACGTGTTTTTCAGCAGAAATAAACACGTTTTGGCAACTTTGGTCACCCCCATGTAAGTTATAGGGCAGGAACAGCACAGTTTTCAAAACGTGTTTTTCAGCTTGAAATAAACGCTTTTTCTCAGCTCTTGGAATCGCAGTGTAACTGCCTGGCTCAGAAGAGCACACTGAGTCAGCCCTTCACCCCAGTGATCAGAAATTGTCAAAACGTGTTTTTCAGCAGAAATAAACACGTTTTGGCAACTTTGGTCACCCCCATGTAAGTTATAGGGCAGGAACAGCACAGTTTTCAAAACGTGTTTTTCAGCCCGAAATAAACGCTATTTCTCAGCCCTTGGAATCGCAGTGTAACTGCCTGGCTCAGAAGAGCACACTGAGTCAGCCCTTAACCCCAGTGATCAGAAATTGTCAAAACGTGTTTTTCAGCAGAAATAAACACGTTTTGGCAACTTTGGTCACCCCCATGTAAGTTATAGGGTAGGAACAGCACAGTTTTCAAAACGTGTTTTTCAGCCCGAAATAAACGCATTTTCTCAGCCCTTAGAATCGCAGTGTAACTGCCTGGCTTAGAAGAGCACACTGAGTCAACCCTTAACCCCAGTGTGCAGAAATTGTCAAAACGTGTTTTTCAGCAGAAATAAACAGGTTTTGGCAACTTTGGTCACCAACATGTAACTTATAGGGCAGGAACAGCACAGGTTTCAAAAAGTGTTTTTCAGCCCGAAATAAACGCGTTTTCTCAGCCCTTAGAATCGCAGTGTAACTGCTTGGCTCAGAAGAGCACACTGAGTCAGCCCTTAACCCCAGTGATCAGAAATTGTCAAAACATGTTTTTCAGCAGAAATAAACACGTTTTGGCAACTTTGGTCACCCCCATGTAAGTTATAGGGCAGGAACAGCACAGTTTTCAAAACGTGTTTTTCAGCCCGAAATAAACGCTTTTTCTCAGCACTTGGAATCGCAGTGTAACTGCTTGGCTCAGAAGAGCACACTGAGTCAGCCCTTAACCCCAGTGATCAGAAATTGTCAAAACGTGTTTTTCAGCAGAAATAAACACGTTTTTGCAACTTTGGTCACCAACATGTAACTTATAGGGCAGGAACAGCACAGTTTTCAAAACGTGTTTTTCAGCCTGAAATAAACGCTTTTTCTCAGCACTTGGAATCACAGTGTAACTGCTTGGCTCAGAAGAGCACACTGAGTCAGCCCTTAACCCCAGTGATCAAAAATTGTCAAAACGTGTTTTTCAGCAGAAATAAACACGTTTTGGCAACTTTGGTCACCCCCATGTAAGTTATAGGGCAGGAACAGCACAGTTTTCAAAACGTGTTTTTCAGCCCGAAATAAACGCGTTTTTTCAGCCCTTGGAATCGCAGTGTAACTGCCTGGCTCAGAATAGCACACTGAGTCAGCCCTTTACCCCAGTGATCAGAAATTGTCAAAACGTGTTTTTCAGCAGAAATAAACACGTTTTGGCAACTTTGGTCACCCCCATGTAAGTTATAGGGCAGGAACAGCACAGTTTTCAAAACGTGTTTTTCAGCCCGAAATAAACGCTTTTTCTCAGCTCTTGGAATCGCAGTGTAACTGCCTGGCTCAGAAAAGCACACTGAGTCAGCCCTTCACCCCAGTGATCAGAAATTGTCAAAACGTGTTTTTCAGCAGAAATAAACACGTTTTGGCAACTTTGGTCACCCCCATGTAAGTTATAGGGCAGGAACAGCACAGGTTTCAAAACGTGTTTTTCAGCCCGAAATAAACGCATTTTCTCAGCCCTTAGAATCGCAGTGTAACTGCCTGGCTCAGAAGAGCACACTGAGTCACCCTTAACCCCAGTGATCAGAAATTGTCAAAACATGTTTTTCAGCAGAAATAAACACGTTTTGGCAACATTGGTCACCCCCATGTAAGTTATAGGGCAGGAACAGCACAGTTTTCAAAACGTGTTTTTCAGCCCGAAATAAACGCTTTTTCACACACTTGGAATCGCAGTGTAACTGCTTGGCTCAGAAGAGCACTCTGAGTCAGCCCTTCACCCCAGTGATCAGAAATTGTCAAAACGTGTTTTTCAGCAGAAATAAACACGTTTTGGCAACTTTGGTCACCCCCATGTAAGTTATAGGGCAGGAACAGCACAGTTTTCAAAACGTGTTTTTCAGCCCGAAATAAACGCTTTTTCTCAGCACTTGGAATCACAGTGTAACTGCTTGGCTCAGAAGAGCACACTGAGTCAGCCCTTAACCCCATGATCAGAAATTGTCAAAACATGTTTTTCAGCAGAAATAAACACGTTTTGGCAACTTTGGTCACCCCCATGTAAGTTATAGGGCAGGAACAGCATAGTTTTCAAAACGTGTTTTTCAGCCTGAAATAAACGCTTTTTTTCAGAACTTGGAATCGCAGTGTAACTGCTTGGCTCAGAAGAGCACACTGAGTCAGCCCTTAACCCCAGTGATCAGAAATTGTCAAATCATGTTTTTCAGCAGAAATAAACACGTTTTGGCAACTTTGGTCACCCCCATGTAAGTTATAGGGCAGGAACAGCACAGTTTTCAAAACGTGTTTTTCAGCCCGAAATAAACGCGTTTTTTCAGCCCTTTGAATCGCAGTGTAACTGCCTGGCTCAGAAGAGCACACTGAGTCAGCCTTTTACCCCAGTGATCAGAAATTGTCAAAACGTGTTTTTCAGCAGAAATAAACACGTTTTGGCAACTTTGGTCACCCCCATGTAAGTTATAGGGCAGGAACAGCACAGTTTTCAAAACGTGTTTTTCAGCCCGAAATAAACGCTTTTTCTCAGCCCTTAGAATCGCAGTGTAACAGCCTGGCTCAGAAGAGCACACTGAGTCAGCCCTTAACCCCAGTGTGCAGAAATTGTCAAAACGTGTTTTTCAGCAGAAATAAACAGGTTTTGGCAACTTTGGTCACCAACATGTAACTTATAGGGGAGGAACAGCATAGGTTTCAAAACGTGTTTTTCAGCCCGAAATAAACGCGTTTTCTCAGCCCTTAGAATCGCAGTGTAACTACCTGGCTCAGAAGAGCACACTGAGTCAGCCCTTAACCCCAGTGTGCAGAAATTGTCAAAACGTGTTTATCAGCAGAAATAAACACGTTTTGGCAACTTTGGTCACCCCCATGTAAGTTATAGGGCAGGAACAGCACAGTTTTCAAAACGTGTTTTTCAGCCCGAAATAAACGCTTTTTCTCAGCTCTTGGAATCGCAGTGTAACTGCCTGGCTCAGAAGGGCACACTGAGTCAGCCCTTTACCCCAGTGATCAGAAATTGTCAAAACGTGTTTTTCAGCAGAAATAAACACGTTTTGGCAACTTTGGTCACCCCCATGTAAGTTATAGGGCAGGAACAGCACAGTTTTCAAAACGTGTTTTTCAGCCCGAAATAAACGCTTTTTCTCAGCTCTTGGAATCGCAGTGTAACTGCCTGGCTCAGAAGAGCACACTGAGTCAGCCCTTCACCCCAGTGATCAGAAATTGTCAAAACATGTTTTTCAGCAGAAATAAACACGTTTTGGCAACTTTGGTCACCCCCATGTAAGTTATAGGGTAGGAACAGCACAGTTTTCAAAACGTGTTTTTCAGCCCGAAATAAACGCATTTTCTCAGCCCTTAGAATCGCAGTGTAACTGCCTGGCTCAGAAGAGCACACTGAGTCAACCCTTAACCCCAGTGTGCAGAAATTGTCAAAACGTGTTTTTCAGCAGAAATAAACAGGTTTTGGCAACTTTGGTCACCAACATGTAACTTATAGGGCAGGAACAGCACAGGTTTCAAAACGTGTTTTTCAGCCCGAAATAAACGCGTTTTCTCAGCCCTTAGAATCGCAGTGTAACTGCTTGGCTCAGAAGAGCACACTGAGTCAGCCCTTAACCCCAGTGATCAGAAATTGTCAAAACATGTTTTTCAGCAGAAATAAACACGTTTTGGCAACTTTGGTCACCCCCATGTAAGTTATAGGGCAGGAACAGCACAGTTTTCAAAACGTGTTTTTCAGCCCGAAATAAACGCTTTTTCTCAGCACTTGGAATCGCAGTGTAACTGCTTGGCTCAGAAGAGCACACTGAGTCAGCCCTTAACCCCAGTGATCAGAAATTGTCAAAACGTGTTTTTCAGCAGAAATAAACACGTTTTTGCAACTTTGGTCACCAACATGTAACTTATAGGGCAGGAACAGCACAGTTTTCAAAACGTGTTTTTCAGCCTGAAATAAACGCTTTTTCTCAGCACTTGGAATCACAGTGTAACTGCTTGGCTCAGAAGAGCACACTGAGTCAGCCCTTAACCCCAGTGATCAAAAATTGTCAAAACGTGTTTTTCAGCAGAAATAAACACGTTTTGGCAACTTTGGTCACCCCCATGTAAGTTATAGGGCAGGAACAGCACAGTTTTCAAAACGTGTTTTTCAGCCCGAAATAAACGCGTTTTTTCAGCCCTTGGAATCGCAGTGTAACTGCCTGGCTCAGAATAGCACACTGAGTCAGCCCTTTACCCCAGTGATCAGAAATTGTCAAAACGTGTTTTTCAGCAGAAATAAACACGTTTTGGCAACTTTGGTCACCCCCATGTAAGTTATAGGGCAGGAACAGCACAGTTTTCAAAACGTGTTTTTCAGCCCGAAATAAACGCTTTTTCTCAGCTCTTGGAATCGCAGTGTAACTGCCTGGCTCAGAAAAGCACACTGAGTCAGCCCTTCACCCCAGTGATCAGAAATTGTCAAAACGTGTTTTTCAGCAGAAATAAACACGTTTTGGCAACTTTGGTCACCCCCATGTAAGTTATAGGGTAGGAACAGCACAGTTTTCAAAACGTGTTTTTCAGCCCGAAATAAACGCATTTTCTCAGCCCTTAGAATCGCAGTGTAACTGCCTGGCTCAGAAGAGCACACTGAGTCAGCCCTTAACCCCAGTGATCAGAAATTGTCAAAACGTGTTTTTCAGCAGAAATAAACACGTTTTGGCAACATTGGTCACCCCCATGTAAGTTATAGGGCAGGAACAGCACAGTTTTCAAAACGTGTTTTTCAGCCCGAAATAAACGCTTTTTCACAGCACTTGGAATCGCAGTGTAACTGCTTGGCTCAGAAGAGCACACTGAGTCAGCCCTTCACCCCAGTGATCAGAAATTGTCAAAACGTGTTTTTCAGCAGAAATAAACACGTTTTGGCAACTTTGGTCACCCCCATGTAAGTTATAGGGCAGGAACAGCACAGTTTTCAAAACGTGTTTTTCAGCCTGAAATAAACGCTTTTTTTCAGCACTTGGAATCGCAGTGTAACTGCTTGGCTCAGAAGAGCACACTGAGTCAGCCCTTAACCCCAGTGATCAGAAATTGTCAAAACATGTTTTTCAGCAGAAATAAACACGTTTTGGCAACTTTGGTCACCCCCATGTAAGTTATAGGGCAGGAACAGCACAGTTTTCAAAACGTGTTTTTCAGCCCGAAATAAACGCGTTTTTTCAGCCCTTGGAATCGCAGTGTAACTGCCTGGCTCAGAAGAGCACACTGAGTCAGCCCTTTACCCCAGTGATCAGAAATTGTCAAAACGTGTTTTTCAGCAGAAATAAACACGTTTTGGCAACTTTGGTCACCCCCATGTAAGTTATAGGGCAGGAACAGCACAGTTTTCAAAACGAGTTTTTCAGCCCGAAATAAACGCGTTTTTTCAGCCCTTGGAATCGCAGTGTAACTGCCTGGCTCAGAAGAGCACACTGAGTCAGCCCTTTACCACAGTGATCAGAAATTGTCAAAACGTGTTTTTCAGCAGAAATAAACACGTTTTGGCAACTTTGGTCACCCCCATGTAAGTTATAGGGCCGGAACAGCACAGTTTTCAAAACGTGTTTTTCAGCCCGAAATAAACGCTATTTCTCAGCCCTTGGAATCGCAGTGTAGCTGCCTGGCTCAGAAGAGCACACTGAGTCAGCCCTTAACCCCAGTGATCAGAAATTGTCAAAACGTGTTTTTCAGCAGAAATAAACACGTTTTGGCAACTTTGGTCACCCCCATGTAAGTTATAGGGCAGGAACAGCACAGTTTTCAAAACGTGTTTTTCAGCACGAAATAAACGCTTTTTCTCAGCACTTGGAATCGCAGTGTAACTGCTTGGCTCAGAAGAGCACACTGAGTCAGCCCTTAACCCCAGTGATCAGAAATGGTCAAAACGTGTTTTTCAGCAGAAATAAACACGTTTTTGCAACTTTGGTCACCAACATGTAACTTATAGGGCAGGAACAGCACAGTTTTAAAAACGTGTTTTTCAGCCTGAAATAAACGCTTTTTCTCAGCACTTGGAATCACAGTGTAACTGCTTGGCTCAGAAGAGCACACTGAGTCAGCCCTTCACCCCAGTGATCAGAAATTGTCAAAACGTGTTTTTCAGCAGAAATAAACACGTTTTGGCAACTTTGGTCACCCCCATGTAAGTTATAGGGCAGGAACAGCACAGTTTTCAAAACGTGTTTTTCAGCCCGAAATAAACGCTTTTTCTCAGCACTTGGAATCGCAGTGTAACTGCTTGGCTCAGAAGAGCACACTGAGTCAGCCCTTAACCCCAGTGATCAGAAATTGTCAAAACGTGTTTTTCAGCAGAAATAAACACGTTTTAGCAACTTTGGTCACCAACATGTAACTTATAGGGCAGGAACAGCACAGTTTTCAAAACGTGTTTTTCAGCCTGAAATAAACGCTTTTTCTCAGCACTTGGAATCACAGTGTAACTGCTTGGCTCAGAAGAGCACACTGAGTCAGCCCTTAACCCCAGTGATCAAAAATTGTCAAAACGTGTTTTTCAGCAGAAATAAACACGTTTTGGCAACTTTGGTCACCCCCATGTAAGTTATAGGGCAGGAACAGCACAGTTTTCAAAACGTGTTTTTCAGCCCGAAATAAACGCGTTTTTTCAGCCCTTGGAATCGCAGTGTAACTGCCTGGCTCAGAATAGCACACTGAGTCAGCCCTTTACCCCAGTGATCAGAAATTGTCAAAACGTGTTTTTCAGCAGAAATAAACACGTTTTGGCAACTTTGGTCACCCCCATGTAAGTTATAGGGCAGGAACAGCACAGTTTTCAAAACGTGTTTTTCAGCCCGAAATAAACGCTTTTTCTCAGCTCTTGGAATCGCAGTGTAACTGCCTGGCTCAGAAAAGCACACTGAGTCAGCCCTTCACCCCAGTGATCAGAAATTGTCAAAACGTGTTTTTCAGCAGAAATAAACACGTTTTGGCAACTTTGGTCACCCCCATGTAAGTTATAGGGTAGGAACAGCACAGTTTTCAAAACGTGTTTTTCAGCCCGAAATAAACGCATTTTCTCAGCCCTTAGAATCGCAGTGTAACTGCTTGGCTCAGAAGAGCACACTGAGTCAGCCCTTAACCCCAGTGATCAGAAATTGTCAAAACGTGTTTTTTAGCAGAAATAAACACGTTTTGGCAACATTGGTCACCCCCATGTAAGTTATTGGGCAGGAACAGCACAGTTTTCAAAACGTGTTTTTCAGCCCGAAATAAACGCTTTTTCACAGCACTTGGAATCGCAGTGTAACTGCTTGGCTCAGAAGAGCACACTGAGTCAGCCCTTCACCCCAGTGATCAGAAATTGTCAAAACGTGTTTTTCAGCAGAAATAAACACGTTTTGGCAACTTTGGTCACCCCCATGTAAGTTATAGGGCAGGAACAGCACAGTTTTCAAAACGTGTTTTTCAGCCTGAAATAAACGCTTTTTTTCAGCACTTGGAATCGCAGTGTAACTGCTTGGCTCAGAAGAGCACACTGAGTCAGCCCTTAACCCCAGTGATCAGAAATTGTCAAAACATGTTTTTCAGCAGAAATAAACACGTTTTGGCAACTTTGGTCACCCCCATGTAAGTTATAGGGCAGGAACAGCACAGTTTTCAAAACGTGTTTTTCAGCCCGAAATAAACGCGTTTTTTCAGCCCTTGGAATCGCAGTGTAACTGCCTGGCTCAGAAGAGCACACTGAGTCAGCCCTTTACCCCAGTGATCAGAAATTGTCAAAACGTGTTTTTCAGCAGAAATAAACACGTTTTGGCAACTTTGGTCACCCCCATGTAAGTTATAGGGCAGGAACAGCACAGTTTTCAAAACGTGTTTTTCAGCCCGAAATAAACGCGTTTTTTCAGCCCTTGGAATCGCAGTGTAACTGCCTGGCTCAGAAGAGCACACTGAGTCAGCCCTTTACCACAGTGATCAGAAATTGTCAAAACGTGTTTTTCAGCAGAAATAAACACGTTTTGGCAACTTTGGTCACCCCCATGTAAGTTATAGGGCAGGAACAGCACAGTTTTCAAAACGTGTTTTTCAGCCCGAAATAAACGCTATTTCTCAGCCCTTGGAATCGCAGTGTAGCTGCCTGGCTCAGAAGAGCACACTGAGTCAGCCCTTAACCCCAGTGATCAGAAATTGTCAAAACGTGTTTTTCAGCAGAAATAAACACGTTTTGGCAACTTTGGTCACCCCCATGTAAGTTATAGGGCAGGAACAGCACAGTTTTCAAAACGTGTTTTTCAGCACGAAATAAACGCTTTTTCTCAGCACTTGGAATCGCAGTGTAACTGCTTGGCTCAGAAGAGCACACTGAGTCAGCCCTTAACCCCAGTGATCAGAAATGGTCAAAACGTGTTTTTCAGCAGAAATAAACACGTTTTTGCAACTTTGGTCACCAACATGTAACTTATAGGGCAGGAACAGCACAGTTTTAAAAACGTGTTTTTCAGCCTGAAATAAACGCTTTTTCTCAGCACTTGGAATCACAGTGTAACTGCTTGGCTCAGAAGAGCACACTGAGTCAGCCCTTCACCCCAGTGATCAGAAATTGTCAAAACGTGTTTTTCAGCAGAAATAAACACGTTTTGGCAACTTTGGTCACCCCCATGTAAGTTATAGGGCAGGAACAGCAGAGTTTTCAAAACGTGTTTTTCAGCCCGAAATAAACGCATTTTCTCAGCTCTTAGAATCGCAGTGTAACTGCATGGCTCAGAAGAGCACACTGAGTCAGCCCTTAACCCCAGTGTGCAGAAATTGTCAAAACGTGTTTTTCAGCAGAAATAAACACGTTTTGGCAACTTTGGTCACCAACATGTAACTTATAGGGCAGGAACAGCACAGTTTTCAAAACGTGTTTTTCAGCCCGAAATAAACGCTTTTTCTCAGCCCTTGGAATCGCAGTGCAACTGCCTGTCTCAGAAGAGCACACTGAGTCAGCCCTTAACCCTAGTGATCAGAAATTGTCAAAACGTGTTTTTCAGCAGAAATAAACACGTTTTGGCAACTTTGGTCACCCCCATGTAAGTTATAGGGCAGGAACAGCACACTTTTCAAAACGTGTTTTTCAGCCCGAAATAAACGCGTTTTCTCAGCCCTTGGAATCGCAGTGTAACTGCCTGTTTCAGAAGAGCCCAATGAGTCAGCCCTTAACCCGAAAATGCAGATATTGTCAAAACGTGTTTTTCAGCAGAAATAAACACGTTTTGGCAACTTTGGTCACCCCCATGTAAGTTATAGGGCAGGAACAGCACACTTTTTAAAACGTGTTTTTCAGCACGAAATAAACGCTTTTTCTCAGCCCTTGGAATCGCAGTGTAACTGCCTGGCTCAGAAGAGCACACTGAGTCAGCCCTTAACCCCAGTGATCAGAAATTGTCAAAACGTGTTTTTCAGCAGAAATAAACACGTTTTGGCAACTTTGGTCACCCCCATGTAAGTTATAGGGCAGGAACAGCACAGTTTTCAAAACGTGTTTTTCAGCCCGAAATAAACGCGTTTTCTCAGCCCTTAGAATCGCAGTGTAACTGCTTGGCTCAGAAGAGCAAACTGAGTCAGCCCTTAACCCCAGTGATCAGAAATTGTCAAAACATGTTTTTCAGCAGAAATAAACACGTTTTGGCAACTTTGGTCACCCCCATGTAAGTTATAGGGCAGGAACAGCACAGTTTTCAAAACGTGTTTTTCAGCCCGAAATAAACGCTTTTTCTCAGCACTTGGAATCGCAGTGTAGCTGCATGGCTCAGAAGAGCACACTGAGTCAGCCCTTAACCCCAGTGATCAGAAATTGTCAAAACGTGTTTTTCAGCAGAAATAAACACGTTTTTGCAACTTTGGTCACCAACATGTAACTTATAGGGCAGGAACAGCACAGTTTTCAAAACGTGTTTTTCAGCCTGAAATAAACGCTTTTTCTCAGCACTTGGAATCACAGTGTAACTGCTTGGCTCAGAAGAGCACACTGAGTCAGCCCTTAACCCCAGTGATCAAAAATTGTCAAAACGTGTTTTTCAGCAGAAATAAACACGTTTTGGCAACTTTGGTCACCCCCATGTAAGTTATAGGGCAGGAACAGCACAGTTTTCAAAACGTGTTTTTCAGCCCGAAATAAACGCGTTTTTTCAGCCCTTGGATCGCAGTGTAACTGCCTGGCTCAGAATAGCACACTGAGTCAGCCCTTTACCCCAGTGATCAGAAATTGTCAAAACGTGTTTTTCAGCAGAAATAAACACGTTTTGGCAACTTTGGTCACCCCCATGTAAGTTATAGGGCAGGAACAGCACAGTTTTCAAAACGTGTTTTTCAGCCCGAAATAAACGCTTTTTCTCAGCTCTTGGAATCGCAGTGTAACTGCCTGGCTCAGAAGAGCACACTGAGTCAGCCCTTCACCCCAGTGATCAGAAATTGTCAAAACATGTTTTTCAGCAGAAATAAACACGTTTTGGCAACTTTGGTCACCCCCATGTAAGTTATAGGGCAGGAACAACACAGTTTTCAAAACGTGTTTTTCAGCCCGAAATAAACGCTTTTTCTCAGCTCTTGGAATCGCAGTGTAACTGCCTGGCTCAGAAGAGCACACTGAGTCAGCCCTTCACCCCAGTGTGCAGAAATTGTCAAAACGTGTTTTTCAGCAGAAATAAACAGGTTTTGGCAACTTTGGTCACCAACATGTAACTTATAGGGGAGGAACAGCACAGGTTTCAAAACGTGTTTTTCAGCCCGAAATACACGCGTTTTCTCAGCCCTTAGAATCGCAGTGTAACTGCCTGGCTCAGAAGAGCACACTGAGTCAGCCCTTAACCCCAGTGTGCAGAAATTGTCAAAACGTGTTTTTCAGCAGAAATAAACACGTTTTGGCAACATTGGTCACCCCCATGTAAGTTATAGGGCAGGAACAGCACAGTTTTCAAAACGTGTTTTTCAGCCCGAAATAAACGCTTTTTCTCAGCACTTGGAATCGCAGTGTAACTGCTTGGCTCAGAAGAGCACACTGAGTCAGCCCTTAACCCCAGTGATCAGAAATTGTCAAAACATGTTTTTCAGCAGAAATAAACACGTTTTGGCAACTTTGGTCACCCCCATGTAAGTTATAGGGCAGGAACAGCACAGTTTTCAAAACGTGTTTTTCAGCCCGAAATAAACGCATTTTCTCAGCCCTTAGAATCGCAGTGTAACTGCCTGGCTCAGAAGAGCACACTGAGTCAGCCCTTTACCCCAGTGATCAGAAATTGTCAAAACGTGTTTTTCAGCAGAAATAAACACGTTTTGGCAACTTTGGTCACCCCCATGTAAGTTATAGGGCAGGAACAGCACAGTTTTCAAAACGTGTTTTTCAGCCCGAAATAAACGCTTTTTCTCAGCCCTTGGAATCGCAGTGTAACTGCATGGCTCAGAAGAGCACACTGAGTCAGCCCTTCACCCCAGTGATCAGAAATTGTCAAAACGTGTTTTTCAGCAGAAATAAACACGTTTTGGCAACTTTGGTCACCAACATGTAACTTATAGGGCAGGAACAGCACAGTTTTCAAAACGTGTTTTTCAGCCCGAAATAAACGCTTTTTCTCAGCATTTGGAATCGCAGTGTAACTGCCTGGCTCAGAAGAGCACACTGAGTCAGCCCTTAACCCCAGTGTGCAGAAATTGTCAAAACGTGTTTTTCAGCAGAAATAAACAGGTTTTGGCAACTTTGGTCACCAACATGTAACTTATAGGGCAGGAACAGCACAGGTTTCAAAACGTGTTTTTCAGCCCGAAATAAACGCATTTTCTCAGCCCTTAGAATCGCAGTGTAACTGCTTGGCTCAGAAGAGCACACTGAGTCACTCTTAACCCCAGTGATCAGAAATTGTCAAAACGTGTTTTTCAGCAGAAATAAACACGTTTTGGCAACATTGGTCACCCCCATGTAAGTTATAGGGCAGGAACAGCACAGTTTTCAAAACGTGTTTTTCAGCCCGAAATAAACGCTTTTTCACACACTTGGAATCGCAGTGTAACTGCTTGGCTCAGAAGAGCACTCTGAGTCAGCCCTTCACCCCAGTGATCAGAAATTGTCAAAACGTGTTTTTCAGCAGAAATAAACACGTTTTGGCAACTTTGGTCACCCCCATGTAAGTTATAGGGCAGGAACAGCACAGTTTTCAAAACGTGTTTTTCAGCCCGAAATAAACGCTTTTTCTCAGCACTTGGAATCGCAGTGTAACTGCTTGGCTCAGAAGAGCACACTGAGTCAGCCCTTAACCCCAGTGATCAGAAATTGTCAAATCATGTTTTTCAGCAGAAATAAACACGTTTTGGCAACTTTGGTCACCCCCATGTAAGTTATAGGGCAGGAACAGCACAGTTTTCAAAACGTGTTTTTCAGCCCGAAATAAACGCGTTTTTTCAGCCCTTGGAATCGCAGTGTAACTGCCTGGCTCAGAAGAGCACACTGAGTCAGCCTTTTACCCCAGTGATCAGAAATTGTCAAAACGTGTTTTTCAGCAGAAATAAACACGTTTTGGCAACTTTGGTCACCCCCATGTAAGTTATAGGGCAGGAACAGCACAGTTTTCAAAACGTGTTTTTCAGCCCGAAATAAACGCATTTTCTCAGCTCTTAGAATCGCAGTGTAACTGCATGGCTCAGAAGAGCACACTGAGTCAGCCCTTAACCCCAGTGTGCAGAAATTGTCAAAACGTGTTTTTCAGCAGAAATAAACACGTTTTGGCAACTTTGGTCACCAACATGTAACTTATAGGGCAGGAACAGCACAGTTTTCAAAACGTGTTTTTCAGCCCGAAATAAACGCTTTTTCTCAGCCCTTGGAATCGCAGTGCAACTGCCTGTCTCAGAAGAGCACACTGAGTCAGCCCTTAACCCTAGTGATCAGAAATTGTCAAAACGTGTTTTTCAGCAGAAATAAACACGTTTTGGCAACTTTGGTCACCCCCATGTAAGTTATAGGGCAGGAACAGCACACTTTTCAAAACGTGTTTTTCAGCCCGAAATAAACGCGTTTTCTCAGCCCTTGGAATCGCAGTGTAACTGCCTGTTTCAGAAGAGCCCAATGAGTCAGCCCTTAACCCGAAAATGCAGATATTGTCAAAACGTGTTTTTCAGCAGAAATAAACACGTTTTGGCAACTTTGGTCACCCCCATGTAAGTTATAGGGCAGGAACAGCACACTTTTTAAAACGTGTTTTTCAGCACGAAATAAACGCTTTTTCTCAGCCCTTGGAATCGCAGTGTAACTGCCTGGCTCAGAAGAGCACACTGAGTCAGCCCTTAACCCCAGTGATCAGAAATTGTCAAAACGTGTTTTTCAGCAGAAATAAACACGTTTTGGCAACTTTGGTCACCCCCATGTAAGTTATAGGGCAGGAACAGCACAGTTTTCAAAACGTGTTTTTCAGCCCGAAATAAACGCTTTTTCTCAGCCCTTAGAATCGCAGTGTAACAGCCTGGCTCAGAAGAGCACACTGAGTCAGCCCTTAACCCCAGTGTGTAGAAATTGTCAAAACGTGTTTTTCAGCAGAAATAAACAGGTTTTGGCAACTTTGGTCACCAACATGTAACTTATAGGGGAGGAACAGCATAGGTTTCAAAACGTGTTTTTCAGCCCGAAATACACGCGTTTTCTCAGCCCTTAGAATCGCAGTGTAACTGCTTGGCTCAGAAGAGCCCACTGTGTCAGCCCTTAACCCCAGTGTGCAGAAATTGTCAAAACGTGTTTTTCAGCAGAAATAAACACGTTTTTGCAACTTTGGTCACCAACATGTAACTTATAGGGCAGGAACAGCACAGTTTTAAAAACGTGTTTTTCAGCCCGAAATAAAGGCTTTTTCTCAGCACTTGGAATCGCAGTGTAACTGCATGGCTCAGAAGAGCACACTGAGTCAGCCCTTTACCGCAGTGATCAGAAATTGTCAAAACGTGTTTTTCAGCAGAAATAAACAGGTTTTGGCAACTTTGGTCACCAACATGTAACTTATAGGGCATGAACAGCACAGGTTTCAAAACGTGTTTTTCAGCCCGAAATAAACGCGTTTTCTCAGCCCTTAGAATCGCAGTGTAACTGCTTGGCTCAGAAGAGCAAACTGAGTCAGCCCTTAACCCCAGTGATCAGAAATTGTCAAAACATGTTTTTCAGCAGAAATAAACACGTTTTGGCAACTTTGGTCACCCCCATGTAAGTTATAGGGCAGGAACAGCACAGTTTTCAAAACGTGTTTTTCAGCCCGAAATAAACGCTTTTTCTCAGCACTTGGAATCGCAGTGTAGCTGCATGGCTCAGAAGAGCACACTGAGTCAGCCCTTAACCCCAGTGATCAGAAATTGTCAAAACGTGTTTTTCAGCAGAAATAAACACGTTTTTGCAACTTTGGTCACCAACATGTAACTTATAGGGCAGGAACAGCACAGTTTTCAAAACGTGTTTTTCAGCCTGAAATAAACGCTTTTTCTCAGCACTTGGAATCACAGTGTAACTGCTTGGCTCAGAAGAGCACACTGAGTCAGCCCTTAACCCCAGTGATCAAAAATTGTCAAAACGTGTTTTTCAGCAGAAATAAACACGTTTTGGCAACTTTGGTCACCCCCATGTAAGTTATAGGGCAGGAACAGCACAGTTTTCAAAACGTGTTTTTCAGCCCGAAATAAACGCGTTTTTTCAGCCCTTGGATCGCAGTGTAACTGCCTGGCTCAGAATAGCACACTGAGTCAGCCCTTTACCCCAGTGATCAGAAATTGTCAAAACGTGTTTTTCAGCAGAAATAAACACGTTTTGGCAACTTTGGTCACCCCCATGTAAGTTATAGGGCAGGAACAGCACAGTTTTCAAAACGTGTTTTTCAGCCCGAAATAAACGCTTTTTCTCAGCTCTTGGAATCGCAGTGTAACTGCCTGGCTCAGAAGAGCACACTGAGTCAGCCCTTCACCCCAGTGATCAGAAATTGTCAAAACATGTTTTTCAGCAGAAATAAACACGTTTTGGCAACTTTGGTCACCCCCATGTAAGTTATAGGGCAGGAACAACACAGTTTTCAAAACGTGTTTTTCAGCCCGAAATAAACGCTTTTTCTCAGCTCTTGGAATCGCAGTGTAACTGCCTGGCTCAGAAGAGCACACTGAGTCAGCCCTTCACCCCAGTGTGCAGAAATTGTCAAAACGTGTTTTTCAGCAGAAATAAACAGGTTTTGGCAACTTTGGTCACCAACATGTAACTTATAGGGGAGGAACAGCACAGGTTTCAAAACGTGTTTTTCAGCCCGAAATACACGCGTTTTCTCAGCCCTTAGAATCGCAGTGTAACTGCCTGGCTCAGAAGAGCACACTGAGTCAGCCCTTAACCCCAGTGTGCAGAAATTGTCAAAACGTGTTTTTCAGCAGAAATAAACACGTTTTGGCAACATTGGTCACCCCCATGTAAGTTATAGGGCAGGAACAGCACAGTTTTCAAAACGTGTTTTTCAGCCCGAAATAAACGCTTTTTCTCAGCACTTGGAATCGCAGTGTAACTGCTTGGCTCAGAAGAGCACACTGAGTCAGACCTTAACCCCAGTGATCAGAAATTGTCAAAACATGTTTTTCAGCAGAAATAAACACGTTTTGGCAACTTTGGTCACCCCCATGTAAGTTATAGGGCAGGAACAGCACAGTTTTCAAAACGTGTTTTTCAGCCCGAAATAAACGCATTTTCTCAGCCCTTAGAATCGCAGTGTAACTGCCTGGCTCAGAAGAGCACACTGAGTCAGCCCTTTACCCCAGTGATCAGAAATTGTCAAAACGTGTTTTTCAGCAGAAATAAACACGTTTTGGCAACTTTGGTCACCCCCATGTAAGTTATAGGGCAGGAACAGCACAGTTTTCAAAACGTGTTTTTCAGCCCGAAATAAACGCTTTTTCTCAGCCCTTGGAATCGCAGTGTAACTGCATGGCTCAGAAGAGCACACTGAGTCAGCCCTTCACCCCAGTGATCAGAAATTGTCAAAACGTGTTTTTCAGCAGAAATAAACACGTTTTGGCAACTTTGGTCACCAACATGTAACTTATAGGGCAGGAACAGCACAGTTTTCAAAACGTGTTTTTCAGCCCGAAATAAACGCTTTTTCTCAGCATTTGGAATCGCAGTGTAACTGCCTGGCTCAGAAGAGCACACTGAGTCAGCCCTTAACCCCAGTGTGCAGAAATTGTCAAAACGTGTTTTTCAGCAGAAATAAACAGGTTTTGGCAACTTTGGTCACCAACATGTAACTTATAGGGCAGGAACAGCACAGGTTTCAAAACGTGTTTTTCAGCCCGAAATAAACGCATTTTCTCAGCCCTTAGAATCGCAGTGTAACTGCTTGGCTCAGAAGAGCACACTGAGTCACTCTTAACCCCAGTGATCAGAAATTGTCAAAACGTGTTTTTCAGCAGAAATAAACACGTTTTGGCAACATTGGTCACCCCCATGTAAGTTATAGGGCAGGAACAGCACAGTTTTCAAAACGTGTTTTTCAGCCCGAAATAAACGCTTTTTCACACACTTGGAATCGCAGTGTAACTGCTTGGCTCAGAAGAGCACTCTGAGTCAGCCCTTCACCCCAGTGATCAGAAATTGTCAAAACGTGTTTTTCAGCAGAAATAAACACGTTTTGGCAACTTTGGTCACCCCCATGTAAGTTATAGGGCAGGAACAGCACAGTTTTCAAAACGTGTTTTTCAGCCCGAAATAAACGCTTTTTCTCAGCACTTGGAATCGCAGTGTAACTGCTTGGCTCAGAAGAGCACACTGAGTCAGCCCTTAACCCCAGTGATCAGAAATTGTCAAATCATGTTTTTCAGCAGAAATAAACACGTTTTGGCAACTTTGGTCACCCCCATGTAAGTTATAGGGCAGGAACAGCACAGTTTTCAAAACGTGTTTTTCAGCCCGAAATAAACGCGTTTTTTCAGCTCTTGGAATCGCAGTGTAACTGCCTGGCTCAGAAGAGCACACTGAGTCAGCCTTTTACCCCAGTGATCAGAAATTGTCAAAACGTGTTTTTCAGCAGAAATAAACACGTTTTGGCAACTTTGGTCACCCCCATGTAAGTTATAGGGCAGGAACAGCACAGTTTTCAAAACGTGTTTTTCAGCCCGAAATAAACGCGTTTTTTCAGCCCTTGGAATCGCAGTGTAACTGCCTGGCTCAGAAGAGCACACTGAGTCAGCCCTTTACCCCAGTGATCAGAAATTGTCAAAACGTGTTTTTCAGCAGAAATAAACACGTTTTGGCAACTTTGGTCACCCCCATGTAAGTTATAGGGCAGGAACAGCACAGTTTTCAAAACGTGTTTTTCAGCCCGAAATAAACGCTATTTCTCAGCCCTTGGAATCGCAGTGTAGCTGCCTGGCTCAGAAGAGCACACTGAGTCAGCCCTTAACCCCAGTGATCAGAAATTGTCAAAACGTGTTTTTCAGCAGAAATAAACACGTTTTGGCAACTTTGGTCACCCCCATGTAAGTTATAGGGCAGGAACAGCACAGTTTTCAAAACGTGTTTTTCAGCCCGAAATAAACGCTTTTTCTCAGCACTTGGAATCGCAGTGTAACTGCTTGGCTCAGAAGAGCACACTGAGTCAGCCCTTAACCCCAGTGATCAGAAATTGTCAAAACATGTTTTTCAGCAGAAATAAACACGTTTTGGCAACTTTGGTCACCCCCATGTAAGTTATAGGGCAGGAACAGCACAGTTTTCAAAACGTGTTTTTCAGCCCGAAATAAACGCGTTTTTTCAGCCCTTGGAATCGCAGTGTAACTGCCTGGCTCAGAAGAGCACACTGAGTCAGCCCTTTACCCCAGTGATCAGAAATTGTCAAAACGTGTTTTTCAGCAGAAATAAACACGTTTTGGCAACTTTGGTCACCCCCATGTAAGTTATAGGGCAGGAACAGCACAGTTTTCAAAACGTGTTTTTCAGCCCGAAATAAACGCGTTTTTTCAGCCCTTGGAATCGCAGTGTAACTGCCTGGCTCAGAAGAGCACACTGAGTCAGCCCTTAACCCCAGTGATCAGAAATGGTCAAAACGTGTTTTTCAGCAGAAATAAACACGTTTTTGCAACTTTGGTCACCAACATGTAACTTATAGGGCAGGAACAGCACAGTTTTAAAAACGTGTTTTTCAGCCTGAAATAAACGCTTTTTCTCAGCACTTGGAATCACAGTGTAACTGCTTGGCTCAGAAGAGCACACTGAGTCAGCCCTTAACCCCAGTGATCAGAAATTGTCAAAACGTGTTTTTCAGCAGAAATAAACACGTTTTGGCAACTTTGGTCACCCCCATGTAAGTTATAGGGCAGGAACAGCACAGTTTTCAAAACGTGTTTTTCAGCCCGAAATAAACGCATTTTCTCAGCTCTTAGAATCGCAGTGTAACTGCATGGCTCAGAAGAGCACACTGAGTCAGCCCTTAACCCCAGTGTGCAGAAATTGTCAAAACGTGTTTTTCAGCAGAAATAAACACGTTTTGGCAACTTTGGTCACCAACATGTAACTTATAGGGCATGAACAGCACAGTTTTCAAAACGTGTTTTTCAGCCCGAAATAAACGCTTTTTCTCAGCCCTTGGAATCGCAGTGCAACTGCCTGTCTCAGAAGAGCACACTGAGTCAGCCCTTAACCCCAGTGATCAGAAATTGTCAAAACGTGTTTTTCAGCAGAAATAAACACGTTTTGGCAACTTTGTTCACCCCCATGTAAGTTATAGGGCAGGAACAGCACAGTTTTCAAAACGTGTTTTTCAGCCCGAAATAAACGCGTTTTCTCATCCCTTGGAATCGCAGTGTAACTGCCTGGCTCAGAAGAGCCCACTGAGTCAGCCCTTAACCCCAATGTGTAGAAATTGTCAAAACGTGTTTTTCAGCAGAAATAAACACGTTTTGGCAACTTTGGTCACCCCCAAGTAAGTTATAGGGCAGGAACAGCACACTTTTCAAAACGTGTTTTACAGCCCGAAATAAACGCGTTTTCTCAGCCCTTGGAATCGCAGTGTAACTGCCTGTTTCAGAAGAGCCCACTGAGTCAGCCCTTAACCCGAAAATGCAGATATTGTCAAAACGTGTTTTTCAGCAGAAATAAACACGTTTTTGGCAACTTTGGTCACCCCCATGTAAGTTATAGGGCAGGAACAGCACAATTTTCAAAACGTGTTTTTCAGCACGAAATAAACGCTTTTTCTCAGCCCTTGGAATCGCAGTGTAACTGCCTGGCTCAGAAGAGCACACTGAGTCAGCCCTTAACCCCAGTGATCAGAAATTGTCAAAACGTGTTTTTCAGCAGAAATAAACACGTTTTGGCAACTTTGGTCACCCCCATGTAAGTTATAGGGCAGGAACAGCACAGTTTTCAAAACGTGTTTTTCAGCCCGAAATAAACGCTTTTTCTCAGCCCTTAGAATCGCAGTGTAACAGCCTGGCTCAGAAGAGCACACTGAGTCAGCCCTTAACCCCAGTGTGCAGAAATTGTCAAAACGTGTTTTTCAGCAGAAATAAACAGGTTTTGGCAACTTTGGTCACCAACATGTAACTTATAGGGGAGGAACAGCATAGGTTTCAAAACGTGTTTTTCAGCCCGAAATACACGCGTTTTCTCAGCCCTTAGAATCGCAGTGTAACTGCTTGGCTCAGAAGAGCCCACTGTGTCAGCCCTTAACCCCAGTGTGCAGAAATTGTCAAAACGTGTTTTTCAGCAGAAATAAACACGTTTTTGCAACTTTGGTCACCAACATATAACTTATAGGGCAGGAACAGCACAGTTTTCAAAACGTGTTTTTCAGCCCGAAATAAAGGCTTTTTCTCAGCACTTGGAATCGCAGTGTAACTGCTTGGCTCAGAAGAGCACACTGAGTCAGCCCTTTACCGCAGTGATCAGAAATTGTCAAAACGTGTTTTTCAGCAGAAATAAACACGTTTTGGCAACTTTGGTCACCCCCACGTAAGTTATAGGGCAGGAACAGCACAGTTTTCAAAACGTGTTTTTCAGCCCGAAATAAACGCGTTTTTTCAGCCCTTGGAATCGCAGTGTAGCTGCCTGGCTCAGAAGAGCACACTGAGTCAGCCCTTAACCCCAGTGATCAGAAATTGTCAAAACGTGTTTTTCAGCAGAAATAAACACGTTTTGGCAACTTTGGTCATCCCCATGTAAGTTATAGGGCAGGAACAGCACAGTTTTCAAAACGTGTTTTTCAGCCCGAAATAAACGCTTTTTCTCAGCACTTGGAATCGCAGTGTAACTGCTTGGCTCAGAAGAGCACACTGAGTCAGCCCTTAACCCCAGTGATCAGAAATGGTCAAAACGTGTTTTTCAGCAGAAATAAACACGTTTTTGCAACTTTGGTCACCAACATGTAACTTATAGGGCAGGAACAGC
Source organism: Atractosteus spatula (assembly GCF_055471065.1). Taxonomy (NCBI): domain Eukaryota; kingdom Metazoa; phylum Chordata; class Actinopteri; order Semionotiformes; family Lepisosteidae; genus Atractosteus; species Atractosteus spatula. The sequence goes on along the minus strand of NC_142728.1, from coordinate 10,366,303 downwards.
ACAGTTTTAAAAACGTGTTTTTCAGCCTGAAATAAACGCTTTTTCTCAGCACTTGGAATCACAGTGTAACTGCTTGGCTCAGAAGAGCACACTGAGTCAGCCCTTCACCCCAGTGATCAGAAATTGTCAAAACGTGTTTTTCAGCAGAAATAAACACGTTTTGGCAACTTTGGTCACCCCCATGTAAGTTATAGGGCAGGAACAGCACAGTTTTCAAAACGTGTTTTTCAGCCCGAAATAAACGCATTTTCTCAGCTCTTAGAATCGCAGTGTAACTGCATGGCTCAGAAGAGCACACTGAGTCAGCCCTTAACCCCAGTGTGCAGAAATTGTCAAAACGTGTTTTTCAGCAGAAATAAACACGTTTTGGCAACTTTGGTCACCAACATGTAACTTATAGGGCATGAACAGCACAGTTTTCAAAACGTGTTTTTCAGCCCGAAATAAACGCTTTTTCTCAGCCCTTGGAATCGCAGTGCAACTGCCTGTCTCAGAAGAGCACACTGAGTCAGCCCTTAACCCCAGTGATCAGAAATTGTCAAAACGTGTTTTTCAGCAGAAATAAACACGTTTTGGCAACTTTGTTCACCCCCATGTAAGTTATAGGGCAGGAACAGCACAGTTTTCAAAACGTGTTTTTCAGCCCGAAATAAACGCGTTTTCTCATCCCTTGGAATCGCAGTGTAACTGCCTGGCTCAGAAGAGCCCACTGAGTCAGCCCTTAACCCCAATGTGTAGAAATTGTCAAAACGTGTTTTTCAGCAGAAATTAACACGTTTTGGCAACTTCGGTCACCCCCAAGTAAGTTATAGGGCAGGAACAGCACACTTTTCAAAACGTGTTTTTCAGCCCGAAATAAACGCGTTTTCTCAGCCCTTGGAATCGCAGTGTAACTGCCTGTTTCAGAAGAGCCCACTGAGTCAGCCCTTAACCCGAAAATGCAGATATTGTCAAAACGTGTTTTTCAGCAGAAATAAACACGTTTTTGGCAACTTTGGTCACCCCCATGTAAGTTATAGGGCAGGAACAGCACAATTTTCAAAACGTGTTTTTCAGCACGAAATAAACGCTTTTTCTCAGCCCTTGGAATCGCAGTGTAACTGCCTGGCTCAGAAGAGCACACTGAGTCAGCCCTTAACCCCAGTGATCAGAAATTGTCAAAACGTGTTTTTCAGCAGAAATAAACACGTTTTGGCAACTTTGGTCACCCCCATGTAAGTTATAGGGCAGGAACAGCACAGTTTTCAAAACGTGTTTTTCAGCCCGAAATAAACGCTTTTTCTCAGCCCTTAGAATCGCAGTGTAACAGCCTGGCTCAGAAGAGCACACTGAGTCAGCCCTTAACCCCAGTGTGCAGAAATTGTCAAAACGTGTTTTTCAGCAGAAATAAACAGGTTTTGGCAACTTTGGTCACCAACATGTAACTTATAGGGGAGGAACAGCATAGGTTTCAAAACGTGTTTTTCAGCCCGAAATACACGCGTTTTCTCAGCCCTTAGAATCGCAGTGTAACTGCTTGGCTCAGAAGAGCCCACTGTGTCAGCCCTTAACCCCAGTGTGCAGAAATTGTCAAAACGTGTTTTTCAGCAGAAATAAACACGTTTTTGCAACTTTGGTCACCAACATATAACTTATAGGGCAGGAACAGCACAGTTTTCAAAACGTGTTTTTCAGCCCGAAATAAAGGCTTTTTCTCAGCACTTGGAATCGCAGTGTAACTGCTTGGCTCAGAAGAGCACACTGAGTCAGCCCTTTACCGCAGTGATCAGAAATTGTCAAAACGTGTTTTTCAGCAGAAATAAACACGTTTTGGCAACTTTGGTCACCCCCACGTAAGTTATAGGGCAGGAACAGCACAGTTTTCAAAACGTGTTTTTCAGCCCGAAATAAACGCGTTTTTTCAGCCCTTGGAATCGCAGTGTAACTGCCTGGCTCAGAAGAGCACACTGAGTCAGCCCTTTACCCCAGTGATCAGAAATTGTCAAAACGTGTTTTTCAGCAGAAATAAACACGTTTTGGCAACTTTGGTCACCCCCATGTAAGTTATAGGGCAGGAACAGCACAGTTTTCAAAACGTGTTTTTCAGCTTGAAATAAACGCTTTTTCTCAGCTCTTGGAATCGCAGTGTAACTGCCTGGCTCAGAAGAGCACACTGAGTCAGCCCTTCACCCCAGTGATCAGAAATTGTCAAAACGTGTTTTTCAGCAGAAATAAACACGTTTTGGCAACTTTGGTCACCCCCATGTAAGTTATAGGGCAGGAACAGCACAGTTTTCAAAACGTGTTTTTCAGCCCGAAATAAACGCTATTTCTCAGCCCTTGGAATCGCAGTGTAACTGCCTGGCTCAGAAGAGCACACTGAGTCAGCCCTTAACCCCAGTGATCAGAAATTGTCAAAACGTGTTTTTCAGCAGAAATAAACACGTTTTGGCAACTTTGGTCACCCCCATGTAAGTTATAGGGTAGGAACAGCACAGTTTTCAAAACGTGTTTTTCAGCCCGAAATAAACGCATTTTCTCAGCCCTTAGAATCGCAGTGTAACTGCCTGGCTTAGAAGAGCACACTGAGTCAACCCTTAACCCCAGTGTGCAGAAATTGTCAAAACGTGTTTTTCAGCAGAAATAAACAGGTTTTGGCAACTTTGGTCACCAACATGTAACTTATAGGGCAGGAACAGCACAGGTTTCAAAAAGTGTTTTTCAGCCCGAAATAAACGCGTTTTCTCAGCCCTTAGAATCGCAGTGTAACTGCTTGGCTCAGAAGAGCACACTGAGTCAGCCCTTAACCCCAGTGATCAGAAATTGTCAAAACATGTTTTTCAGCAGAAATAAACACGTTTTGGCAACTTTGGTCACCCCCATGTAAGTTATAGGGCAGGAACAGCACAGTTTTCAAAACGTGTTTTTCAGCCCGAAATAAACGCTTTTTCTCAGCACTTGGAATCGCAGTGTAACTGCTTGGCTCAGAAGAGCACACTGAGTCAGCCCTTAACCCCAGTGATCAGAAATTGTCAAAACGTGTTTTTCAGCAGAAATAAACACGTTTTTGCAACTTTGGTCACCAACATGTAACTTATAGGGCAGGAACAGCACAGTTTTCAAAACGTGTTTTTCAGCCTGAAATAAACGCTTTTTCTCAGCACTTGGAATCACAGTGTAACTGCTTGGCTCAGAAGAGCACACTGAGTCAGCCCTTAACCCCAGTGATCAAAAATTGTCAAAACGTGTTTTTCAGCAGAAATAAACACGTTTTGGCAACTTTGGTCACCCCCATGTAAGTTATAGGGCAGGAACAGCACAGTTTTCAAAACGTGTTTTTCAGCCCGAAATAAACGCGTTTTTTCAGCCCTTGGAATCGCAGTGTAACTGCCTGGCTCAGAATAGCACACTGAGTCAGCCCTTTACCCCAGTGATCAGAAATTGTCAAAACGTGTTTTTCAGCAGAAATAAACACGTTTTGGCAACTTTGGTCACCCCCATGTAAGTTATAGGGCAGGAACAGCACAGTTTTCAAAACGTGTTTTTCAGCCCGAAATAAACGCTTTTTCTCAGCTCTTGGAATCGCAGTGTAACTGCCTGGCTCAGAAAAGCACACTGAGTCAGCCCTTCACCCCAGTGATCAGAAATTGTCAAAACGTGTTTTTCAGCAGAAATAAACACGTTTTGGCAACTTTGGTCACCCCCATGTAAGTTATAGGGCAGGAACAGCACAGGTTTCAAAACGTGTTTTTCAGCCCGAAATAAACGCATTTTCTCAGCCCTTAGAATCGCAGTGTAACTGCCTGGCTCAGAAGAGCACACTGAGTCAGCCTTTTACCCCAGTGATCAGAAATTGTCAAAACGTGTTTTTCAGCAGAAATAAACACGTTTTGGCAACTTTGGTCACCCCCATGTAAGTTATAGGGCAGGAACAGCACAGGTTTCAAAACGTGTTTTTCAGCCCGAAATAAACGCATTTTCTCAGCCCTTAGAATCGCAGTGTAACTGCCTGGCTCAGAAGAGCACACTGAGTCAGCCTTTTACCCCAGTGATCAGAAATTGTCAAAACGTGTTTTTCAGCAGAAATAAACACGTTTTGGCAACTTTGGTCACCCCCATGTAAGTTATAGGGCAGGAACAGCACAGTTTTCAAAACGTGTTTTTCAGCCCGAAATAAACGCGTTTTTTCAGCCCTTGGAATCGCAGTGTAACTGCCTGGCTCAGAAGAGCACACTGAGTCAGCCCTTTACCCCAGTGATCAGAAATTGTCAAAACGTGTTTTTCAGCAGAAATAAACACGTTTTGGCAACTTTGGTCACCCCCATGTAAGTTATAGGGCAGGAACAGCACAGTTTTCAAAACGTGTTTTTCAGCCCGAAATAAACGCTATTTCTCAGCCCTTGGAATCGCAGTGTAGCTGCCTGGCTCAGAAGAGCACACTGAGTCAGCCCTTAACCCCAGTGATCAGAAATTGTCAAAACGTGTTTTTCAGCAGAAATAAACACGTTTTGGCAACTTTGGTCACCCCCATGTAAGTTATAGGGCAGGAACAGCACAGTTTTCAAAACGTGTTTTTCAGCCCGAAATAAACGCTTTTTCTCAGCACTTGGAATCGCAGTGTAACTGCTTGGCTCAGAAGAGCACACTGAGTCAGCCCTTAACCCCAGTGATCAGAAATGGTCAAAACGTGTTTTTCAGCAGAAATAAACACGTTTTTGCAACTTTGGTCACCAACATGTAACTTATAGGGCAGGAACAGCACAGTTTTAAAAACGTGTTTTTCAGCCTGAAATAAACGCTTTTTCTCAGCACTTGGAATCACAGTGTAACTGCTTGGCTCAGAAGAGCACACTGAGTCAGCCCTTCACCCCAGTGATCAGAAATTGTCAAAACGTGTTTTTCAGCAGAAATAAACACGTTTTGGCAACTTTGGTCACCCCCATGTAAGTTATAGGGCAGGAACAGCACAGTTTTCAAAACGTGTTTTTCAGCCCGAAATAAACGCATTTTCTCAGCTCTTAGAATCGCAGTGTAACTGCATGGCTCAGAAGAGCACACTGAGTCAGCCCTTAACCCCAGTGTGCAGAAATTGTCAAAACGTGTTTTTCAGCAGAAATAAACACGTTTTGGCAACTTTGGTCACCAACATGTAACTTATAGGGCATGAACAGCACAGTTTTCAAAACGTGTTTTTCAGCCCGAAATAAACGCTTTTTCTCAGCCCTTGGAATCGCAGTGCAACTGCCTGTCTCAGAAGAGCACACTGAGTCAGCCCTTAACCCCAGTGATCAGAAATTGTCAAAACGTGTTTTTCAGCAGAAATAAACACGTTTTGGCAACTTTGTTCACCCCCATGTAAGTTATAGGGCAGGAACAGCACAGTTTTCAAAACGTGTTTTTCAGCCCGAAATAAACGCGTTTTCTCATCCCTTGGAATCGCAGTGTAACTGCCTGGCTCAGAAGAGCCCACTGAGTCAGCCCTTAACCCCAATGTGTAGAAATTGTCAAAACGTGTTTTTCAGCAGAAATTAACACGTTTTGGCAACTTCGGTCACCCCCAAGTAAGTTATAGGGCAGGAACAGCACACTTTTCAAAACGTGTTTTTCAGCCCGAAATAAACGCGTTTTCTCAGCCCTTGGAATCGCAGTGTAACTGCCTGTTTCAGAAGAGCCCACTGAGTCAGCCCTTAACCCGAAAATGCAGATATTGTCAAAACGTGTTTTTCAGCAGAAATAAACACGTTTTTGGCAACTTTGGTCACCCCCATGTAAGTTATAGGGCAGGAACAGCACAATTTTCAAAACGTGTTTTTCAGCACGAAATAAACGCTTTTTCTCAGCCCTTGGAATCGCAGTGTAACTGCCTGGCTCAGAAGAGCACACTGAGTCAGCCCTTCACCCCAGTGATCAGAAATTGTCAAAACGTGTTTTTCAGCAGAAATAAACACGTTTTGGCAACTTTGGTCACCAACATGTAACTTATAGGGCAGGAACAGCACAGTTTTCAAAACGTGTTTTTCAGCCCGAAATAAACGCTTTTTCTCAGCCCTTGGAATCGCAGTGTAACTGCCTGGCTCAGAAGAGCACACTGAGTCAGCCCTTTACCCCAGTGATCAGAAATTGTCAAAACGTGTTTTTCAGCAGAAATAAACACGTTTTGGCAACTTTGGTCACCCCCATGTAAGTTATTGGGCAGGAACAGCACAGTTTTCAAAACGTGTTTTTCAGCCCGAAATAAACGCTTTTTCTCAGCTCTTGGAATCGCAGTGTAACTGCCTGGCTCAGAAGAGCACACTGAGTCAGCCCTTCACCCCAGTGATCAGAAATTGTCAAAACGTGTTTTTCAGCAGAAATAAACACGTTTTGGCAACTTTGGTCACCCCCATGTAAGTTATAGGGCAGGAACAGCACAGTTTTCAAAACGTGTTTTTCAGCCCGAAATAAACGCTTTTTCTCAGCCCTTAGAATCGCAGTGTAACTGCCTGGCTCAGAAGAGCACACTGAGCCAGCCCTTAACCCCAGTGATCAGAAATTGTCAAATCATGTTTTTCAGCAGAAATAAACACGTTTTGGCAACTTTGGTCACCCCCATGTAAGTTATAGGACAAGAACAGCACAGTTTTCAAAACGTGTTTTTCAGCCCGAAATAAACGCTTTTTCTCAGCCCTTGGAATCGCAGTGCAACTGCCTGTCTCAGAAGAGCACACTGAGTCAGCCCTTAACCCCAGTGATCAGAAATTGTCAAAACGTGTTTTTCAGCAGAAATAAACACGTTTTGGCAACTTTGTTCACCCCCATGTAAGTTATAGGGCAGGAACAGCACAGTTTTCAAAACGTGTTTTTCAGCCCGAAATAAACGCGTTTTCTCATCCCTTGGAATCGCAGTGTAACTGCCTGGCTCAGAAGAGCCCACTGAGTCAGCCCTTAACCCCAATGTGTAGAAATTGTCAAAACGTGTTTTTCAGCAGAAATTAACACGTTTTGGCAACTTCGGTCACCCCCAAGTAAGTTATAGGGCAGGAACAGCACACTTTTCAAAACGTGTTTTTCAGCCCGAAATAAACGCGTTTTCTCAGCCCTTGGAATCGCAGTGTAACTGCCTGTTTCAGAAGAGCCCACTGAGTCAGCCCTTAACCCGAAAATGCAGATATTGTCAAAACGTGTTTTTCAGCAGAAATAAACACGTTTTTGGCAACTTTGGTCACCCCCATGTAAGTTATAGGGCAGGAACAGCACAATTTTCAAAACGTGTTTTTCAGCACGAAATAAACGCTTTTTCTCAGCCCTTGGAATCGCAGTGTAACTGCCTGGCTCAGAAGAGCACACTGAGTCAGCCCTTAACCCCAGTGATCAGAAATTGTCAAAACGTGTTTTTCAGCAGAAATAAACACGTTTTGGCAACTTTGGTCACCCCCATGTAAGTTATAGGGCAGGAACAGCACAGTTTTCAAAACGTGTTTTTCAGCCCGAAATAAACGCTTTTTCTCAGCCCTTAGAATCGCAGTGTAACAGCCTGGCTCAGAAGAGCACACTGAGTCAGCCCTTAACCCCAGTGTGCAGAAATTGTCAAAACGTGTTTTTCAGCAGAAATAAACAGGTTTTGGCAACTTTGGTCACCAACATGTAACTTATAGGGGAGGAACAGCATAGGTTTCAAAACGTGTTTTTCAGCCCGAAATACACGCGTTTTCTCAGCCCTTAGAATCGCAGTGTAACTGCTTGGCTCAGAAGAGCCCACTGTGTCAGCCCTTAACCCCAGTGTGCAGAAATTGTCAAAACGTGTTTTTCAGCAGAAATAAACACGTTTTTGCAACTTTGGTCACCAACATATAACTTATAGGGCAGGAACAGCACAGTTTTCAAAACGTGTTTTTCAGCCCGAAATAAAGGCTTTTTCTCAGCACTTGGAATCGCAGTGTAACTGCTTGGCTCAGAAGAGCACACTGAGTCAGCCCTTTACCGCAGTGATCAGAAATTGTCAAAACGTGTTTTTCAGCAGAAATAAACACGTTTTGGCAACTTTGGTCACCCCCACGTAAGTTATAGGGCAGGAACAGCACAGTTTTCAAAACGTGTTTTTCAGCCCGAAATAAACGCGTTTTTTCAGCCCTTGGAATCGCAGTGTAACTGCCTGGCTCAGAAGAGCACACTGAGTCAGCCCTTTACCCCAGTGATCAGAAATTGTCAAAACGTGTTTTTCAGCAGAAATAAACACGTTTTGGCAACTTTGGTCACCCCCATGTAAGTTATAGGGCAGGAACAGCACAGTTTTCAAAACGTGTTTTTCAGCTTGAAATAAACGCTTTTTCTCAGCTCTTGGAATCGCAGTGTAACTGCCTGGCTCAGAAGAGCACACTGAGTCAGCCCTTCACCCCAGTGATCAGAAATTGTCAAAACGTGTTTTTCAGCAGAAATAAACACGTTTTGGCAACTTTGGTCACCCCCATGTAAGTTATAGGGCAGGAACAGCACAGTTTTCAAAACGTGTTTTTCAGCCCGATATAAACGCTATTTCTCAGCCCTTGGAATCGCAGTGTAACTGCCTGGCTCAGAAGAGCACACTGAGTCAGCCCTTAACCCCAGTGATCAGAAATTGTCAAAACGTGTTTTTCAGCAGAAATAAACACGTTTTGGCAACTTTGGTCACCCCCATGTAAGTTATAGGGTAGGAACAGCACAGTTTTCAAAACGTGTTTTTCAGCCCGAAATAAACGCATTTTCTCAGCCCTTAGAATCGCAGTGTAACTGCCTGGCTTAGAAGAGCACACTGAGTCAACCCTTAACCCCAGTGTGCAGAAATTGTCAAAACGTGTTTTTCAGCAGAAATAAACAGGTTTTGGCAACTTTGGTCACCAACATGTAACTTATAGGGCAGGAACAGCACAGGTTTCAAAAAGTGTTTTTCAGCCCGAAATAAACGCGTTTTCTCAGCCCTTAGAATCGCAGTGTAACTGCTTGGCTCAGAAGAGCACACTGAGTCAGCCCTTAACCCCAGTGATCAGAAATTGTCAAAACATGTTTTTCAGCAGAAATAAACACGTTTTGGCAACTTTGGTCACCCCCATGTAAGTTATAGGGCAGGAACAGCACAGTTTTCAAAACGTGTTTTTCAGCCCGAAATAAACGCTTTTTCTCAGCACTTGGAATCGCAGTGTAACTGCTTGGCTCAGAAGAGCACACTGAGTCAGCCCTTAACCCCAGTGATCAGAAATTGTCAAAACGTGTTTTTCAGCAGAAATAAACACGTTTTTGCAACTTTGGTCACCAACATGTAACTTATAGGGCAGGAACAGCACAGTTTTCAAAACGTGTTTTTCAGCCTGAAATAAACGCTTTTTCTCAGCACTTGGAATCACAGTGTAACTGCTTGGCTCAGAAGAGCACACTGAGTCAGCCCTTAACCCCAGTGATCAAAAATTGTCAAAACGTGTTTTTCAGCAGAAATAAACACGTTTTGGCAACTTTGGTCACCCCCATGTAAGTTATAGGGCAGGAACAGCACAGTTTTCAAAACGTGTTTTTCAGCCCGAAATAAACGCGTTTTTTCAGCCCTTGGAATCGCAGTGTAACTGCCTGGCTCAGAATAGCACACTGAGTCAGCCCTTTACCCCAGTGATCAGAAATTGTCAAAACGTGTTTTTCAGCAGAAATAAACACGTTTTGGCAACTTTGGTCACCCCCATGTAAGTTATAGGGCAGGAACAGCACAGTTTTCAAAACGTGTTTTTCAGCCCGAAATAAACGCTTTTTCTCAGCTCTTGGAATCGCAGTGTAACTGCCTGGCTCAGAAAAGCACACTGAGTCAGCCCTTCACCCCAGTGATCAGAAATTGTCAAAACGTGTTTTTCAGCAGAAATAAACACGTTTTGGCAACTTTGGTCACCCCCATGTAAGTTATAGGGCAGGAACAGCACAGGTTTCAAAACGTGTTTTTCAGCCCGAAATAAACGCATTTTCTCAGCCCTTAGAATCGCAGTGTAACTGCCTGGCTCAGAAGAGCACACTGAGTCAGCCTTTTACCCCAGTGATCAGAAATTGTCAAAACGTGTTTTTCAGCAGAAATAAACACGTTTTGGCAACTTTGGTCACCCCCATGTAAGTTAAAGGGCAGGAACAGCACAGGTTTCAAAACGTGTTTTTCAGCCCGAAATAAACGCATTTTCTCAGCCCTTAGAATCGCAGTGTAACTGCCTGGCTCAGAAGAGCACACTGAGTCAGCCTTTTACCCCAGTGATCAGAAATTGTCAAAACGTGTTTTTCAGCAGAAATAAACACGTTTTGGCAACTTTGGTCACCCCCATGTAAGTTATAGGGCAGGAACAGCACAGTTTTCAAAACGTGTTTTTCAGCCCGAAATAAACGCGTTTTTTCAGCCCTTGGAATCGCAGTGTAACTGCCTGGCTCAGAAGAGCACACTGAGTCAGCCCTTTACCCCAGTGATCAGAAATTGTCAAAACGTGTTTTTCAGCAGAAATAAACACGTTTTGGCAACTTTGGTCACCCCCATGTAAGTTATAGGGCAGGAACAGCACAGTTTTCAAAACGTGTTTTTCAGCCCGAAATAAACGCTATTTCTCAGCCCTTGGAATCGCAGTGTAGCTGCCTGGCTCAGAAGAGCACACTGAGTCAGCCCTTAACCCCAGTGATCAGAAATTGTCAAAACGTGTTTTTCAGCAGAAATAAACACGTTTTGGCAACTTTGGTCACCCCCATGTAAGTTATAGGGCAGGAACAGCACAGTTTTCAAAACGTGTTTTTCAGCCCGAAATAAACGCTTTTTCTCAGCACTTGGAATCGCAGTGTAACTGCTTGGCTCAGAAGAGCACACTGAGTCAGCCCTTAACCCCAGTGATCAGAAATGGTCAAAACGTGTTTTTCAGCAGAAATAAACACGTTTTTGCAACTTTGGTCACCAACATGTAACTTATAGGGCAGGAACAGCACAGTTTTAAAAACGTGTTTTTCAGCCTGAAATAAACGCTTTTTCTCAGCACTTGGAATCACAGTGTAACTGCTTGGCTCAGAAGAGCACACTGAGTCAGCCCTTCACCCCAGTGATCAGAAATTGTCAAAACGTGTTTTTCAGCAGAAATAAACACGTTTTGGCAACTTTGGTCACCCCCATGTAAGTTATAGGGCAGGAACAGCACAGTTTTCAAAACGTGTTTTTCAGCCCGAAATAAACGCATTTTCTCAGCTCTTAGAATCGCAGTGTAACTGCATGGCTCAGAAGAGCACACTGAGTCAGCCCTTAACCCCAGTGTGCAGAAATTGTCAAAACGTGTTTTTCAGCAGAAATAAACACGTTTTGGCAACTTTGGTCACCAACATGTAACTTATAGGGCATGAACAGCACAGTTTTCAAAACGTGTTTTTCAGCCCGAAATAAACGCTTTTTCTCAGCCCTTGGAATCGCAGTGCAACTGCCTGTCTCAGAAGAGCACACTGAGTCAGCCCTTAACCCCAGTGATCAGAAATTGTCAAAACGTGTTTTTCAGCAGAAATAAACACGTTTTGGCAACTTTGTTCACCCCCATGTAAGTTATAGGGCAGGAACAGCACAGTTTTCAAAACGTGTTTTTCAGCCCGAAATAAACGCGTTTTCTCATCCCTTGGAATCGCAGTGTAACTGCCTGGCTCAGAAGAGCCCACTGAGTCAGCCCTTAACCCCAATGTGTAGAAATTGTCAAAACGTGTTTTTCAGCAGAAATTAACACGTTTTGGCAACTTCGGTCACCCCCAAGTAAGTTATAGGGCAGGAACAGCACACTTTTCAAAACGTGTTTTTCAGCCCGAAATAAACGCGTTTTCTCAGCCCTTGGAATCGCAGTGTAACTGCCTGTTTCAGAAGAGCCCACTGAGTCAGCCCTTAACCCGAAAATGCAGATATTGTCAAAACGTGTTTTTCAGCAGAAATAAACACGTTTTTGGCAACTTTGGTCACCCCCATGTAAGTTATAGGGCAGGAACAGCACAATTTTCAAAACGTGTTTTTCAGCACGAAATAAACGCTTTTTTTCAGCCCTTGGAATCGCAGTGTAACTGCCTGGCTCAGAAGAGCACACTGAGTCAGCCCTTTACCCCAGTGATCAGAAATTGTCAAAACGTGTTTTTCAGCAGAAATAAACACGTTTTGGCAACTTTGGTCACCCCCATGTAAGTTATAGGGCAGGAACAGCACAGTTTTCAAAACGTGTTTTTCAGCTTGAAATAAACGCTTTTTCTCAGCTCTTGGAATCGCAGTGTAACTGCCTGGCTCAGAAGAGCACACTGAGTCAGCCCTTCACCCCAGTGATCAGAAATTGTCAAAACGTGTTTTTCAGCAGAAATAAACACGTTTTGGCAACTTTGGTCACCCCCATGTAAGTTATAGGGCAGGAACAGCACAGTTTTCAAAACGTGTTTTTCAGCCCGAAATAAACGCTATTTCTCAGCCCTTGGAATCGCAGTGTAACTGCCTGGCTCAGAAGAGCACACTGAGTCAGCCCTTAACCCCAGTGATCAGAAATTGTCAAAACGTGTTTTTCAGCAGAAATAAACACGTTTTGGCAACTTTGGTCACCCCCATGTAAGTTATAGGGTAGGAACAGCACAGTTTTCAAAACGTGTTTTTCAGCCCGAAATAAACGCATTTTCTCAGCCCTTAGAATCGCAGTGTAACTGCCTGGCTTAGAAGAGCACACTGAGTCAACCCTTAACCCCAGTGTGCAGAAATTGTCAAAACGTGTTTTTCAGCAGAAATAAACAGGTTTTGGCAACTTTGGTCACCAACATGTAACTTATAGGGCAGGAACAGCACAGGTTTCAAAAAGTGTTTTTCAGCCCGAAATAAACGCGTTTTCTCAGCCCTTAGAATCGCAGTGTAACTGCTTGGCTCAGAAGAGCACACTGAGTCAGCCCTTAACCCCAGTGATCAAAAATTGTCAAAACATGTTTTTCAGCAGAAATAAACACGTTTTGGCAACTTTGGTCACCCCCATGTAAGTTATAGGGCAGGAACAGCACAGTTTTCAAAACGTGTTTTTCAGCCCGAAATAAACGCTTTTTCTCAGCACTTGGAATCGCAGTGTAACTGCTTGGCTCAGAAGAGCACACTGAGTCAGTCCTTAACCCCAGTGATCAGAAATTGTCAAAACGTGTTTTTCAGCAGAAATAAACACGTTTTTGCAACTTTGGTCACCAACATGTAACTTATAGGGCAGGAACAGCACAGTATTCAAAACGTGTTTTTCAGCCTGAAATAAACGCTTTTTCTCAGCACTTGGAATCACAGTGTAACTGCTTGGCTCAGAAGAGCACACTGAGTCAGCCCTTAACCCCAGTGATCAAAAATTGTCAAAACGTGTTTTTCAGCAGAAATAAACACGTTTTGGCAACTTTGGTCACCCCCATGTAAGTTATAGGGCAGGAACAGCACAGTTTTCAAAACGTGTTTTTCAGCCCGAAATAAACGCGTTTTTTCAGCCCTTGGAATCGCAGTGTAACTGCCTGGCTCAGAATAGCACACTGAGTCAGCCCTTTACCCCAGTGATCAGAAATTGTCAAAACGTGTTTTTCAGCAGAAATAAACACGTTTTGGCAACTTTGGTCACCCCCATGTAAGTTATAGGGCAGGAACAGCACAGTTTTCAAAACGTGTTTTTCAGCCCGAAATAAACGCTTTTTCTCAGCTCTTGGAATCGCAGTGTAACTGCCTGGCTCAGAAAAGCACACTGAGTCAGCCCTTCACCCCAGTGATCAGAAATTGTCAAAACGTGTTTTTCAGCAGAAATAAACACGTTTTGGCAACTTTGGTCACCCCCATGTAAGTTATAGGGCAGGAACAGCACAGGTTTCAAAACGTGTTTTTCAGCCCGAAATAAACGCATTTTCTCAGCCCTTAGAATCGCAGTGTAACTGCCTGGCTCAGAAGAGCACACTGAGTCACCCTTAACCCCAGTGATCAGAAATTGTCAAAACATGTTTTTCAGCAGAAATAAACACGTTTTGGCAACATTGGTCACCCCCATGTAAGTTATAGGGCAGGAACAGCACAGTTTTCAAAACGTGTTTTTCAGCCCGAAATAAACGCTTTTTCACACACTTGGAATCGCAGTGTAACTGCTTGGCTCAGAAGAGCACTCTGAGTCAGCCCTTCACCCCAGTGATCAGAAATTGTCAAAACGTGTTTTTCAGCAGAAATAAACACGTTTTGGCAACTTTGGTCACCCCCATGTAAGTTATAGGGCAGGAACAGCACAGTTTTCAAAACGTGTTTTTCAGCCCGAAATAAACGCTTTTTCTCAGCACTTGGAATCACAGTGTAACTGCTTGGCTCAGAAGAGCACACTGAGTCAGCCCTTAACCCCATGATCAGAAATTGTCAAAACATGTTTTTCAGCAGAAATAAACACGTTTTGGCAACTTTGGTCACCCCCATGTAAGTTATAGGGCAGGAACAGCATAGTTTTCAAAACGTGTTTTTCAGCCTGAAATAAACGCTTTTTTTCAGAACTTGGAATCGCAGTGTAACTGCTTGGCTCAGAAGAGCACACTGAGTCAGCCCTTAACCCCAGTGATCAGAAATTGTCAAATCATGTTTTTCAGCAGAAATAAACACGTTTTGGCAACTTTGGTCACCCCCATGTAAGTTATAGGGCAGGAACAGCACAGTTTTCAAAACGTGTTTTTCAGCCCGAAATAAACGCGTTTTTTCAGCCCTTTGAATCGCAGTGTAACTGCCTGGCTCAGAAGAGCACACTGAGTCAGCCTTTTACCCCAGTGATCAGAAATTGTCAAAACGTGTTTTTCAGCAGAAATAAACACGTTTTGGCAACTTTGGTCACCCCCATGTAAGTTATAGGGCAGGAACAGCACAGTTTTCAAAACGTGTTTTTCAGCCCGAAATAAACGCTTTTTCTCAGCCCTTAGAATCGCAGTGTAACAGCCTGGCTCAGAAGAGCACACTGAGTCAGCCCTTAACCCCAGTGTGCAGAAATTGTCAAAACGTGTTTTTCAGCAGAAATAAACAGGTTTTGGCAACTTTGGTCACCAACATGTAACTTATAGGGGAGGAACAGCATAGGTTTCAAAACGTGTTTTTCAGCCCGAAATACACGCGTTTTCTCAGCCCTTAGAATCGCAGTGTAACTGCCTGGCTCAGAAGAGCACACTGAGTCAGCCCTTAACCCCAGTGTGCAGAAATTGTCAAAACATGTTTTTCAGCAGAAATAAACACGTTTTGGCAACATTGGTCACCCCCATGTAAGTTATAAGGCAGGAACAGCACAGTTTTCAAAACGTGTTTTTCAGCCCGAAATAAACGCTTTTTCACAGCACTTGGAATCGCAGAGTAACTGCTTGGCTCAGAAGAGCACACTGAGTCAGCCCTTCACCCCAGTGATCAGAAATTGTCAAAACGTGTTTTTCAGCAGAAATAAACACGTTTTGGCAACTTTGGTCACCCCCATGTAAGTTATCGGGCAGGAACAGCACAGTTTTCAAAACGTGTTTTTCAGACCGAAATAAACGCTTTTTCTCAGCACTTGGAATCGCAGTGTAACTGCCTGGCTCAGAAGAGCACACTGAGTCAGCCCTTAACCCCAGTGTGCAGAAATTGTCAAAACGTGTTTTTCAGCAGAAATAAACAAGTTTTGGCAACTTTGGTCACCAACATGTAACTTATAGGGCAGGAACAGCAAAGGTTTCAAAACGTGTTTTTCAGCCCGAAATAAACGCGTTTTCTCAGCCCTTAGAATCGCAGTGTAACTACCTGGCTCAGAAGAGCACACTGAGTCAGCCCTTAACCCCAGTGTGCAGAAATTGTCAAAACGTGTTTATCAGCAGAAATAAACACGTTTTGGCAACTTTGGTCACCCCTCATGTAAGTTATAGGGCAGGAACAGCACAGTTTTCAAAACGTGTTTTTCAGCCCGAAATAAACGCTTTTTCTCAGCTCTTGGAATCGCAGTGTAACTGCCTGGCTCAGAAGAGCACACTGAGTCAGCCCTTTACCCCAGTGATCAGAAATTGTCAAAACGTGTTTTTCAGCAGAAATAAACACGTTTTGGCAACTTTGGTCACCCCCATGTAAGTTATAGGGCAGGAACAGCACAGTTTTCAAAACGTGTTTTTCAGCCCGAAATAAACGCTTTTTCTCAGCTCTTGGAATCGCAGTGTAACTGCCTGGCTCAGAAGAGCACACTGAGTCAGCCCTTCACCCCAGTGATCAGAAATTGTCAAAACATGTTTTTCAGCAGAAATAAACACGTTTTGGCAACTTTGGTCACCCCCATGTAAGTTATAGGGTAGGAACAGCACAGTTTTCAAAACGTGTTTTTCAGCCCGAAATAAACGCATTTTCTCAGCCCTTAGAATCGCAGTGTAACTGCCTGGCTCAGAAGAGCACACTGAGTCAACCCTTAACCCCAGTGTGCAGAAATTGTCAAAACGTGTTTTTCAGCAGAAATAAACAGGTTTTGGCAACTTTGGTCACCAACATGTAACTTATAGGGCAGGAACAGCACAGGTTTCAAAACGTGTTTTTCAGCCCGAAATAAACGCGTTTTCTCAGCCCTTAGAATCGCAGTGTAACTGCTTGGCTCAGAAGAGCACACTGAGTCAGCCCTTAACCCCAGTGATCAGAAATTGTCAAAACATGTTTTTCAGCAGAAATAAACACGTTTTGGCAACTTTGGTCACCCCCATGTAAGTTATAGGGCAGGAACAGCACAGTTTTCAAAACGTGTTTTTCAGCCCGAAATAAACGCTTTTTCTCAGCACTTGGAATCGCAGTGTAACTGCTTGGCTCAGAAGAGCACACTGA
Source organism: Atractosteus spatula (assembly GCF_055471065.1). Taxonomy (NCBI): domain Eukaryota; kingdom Metazoa; phylum Chordata; class Actinopteri; order Semionotiformes; family Lepisosteidae; genus Atractosteus; species Atractosteus spatula. Next base: position 10,349,520 of record NC_142728.1, on the reverse strand, counting down.
GTCAGCCCTTAACCCCAGTGATCAGAAATTGTCAAAACGTGTTTTTCAGCAGAAATAAACACGTTTTTGCAACTTTGGTCACCAACATGTAACTTATAGGGCAGGAACAGCACAGTTTTCAAAACGTGTTTTTCAGCCTGAAATAAACGCTTTTTCTCAGCACTTGGAATCACAGTGTAACTGCTTGGCTCAGAAGAGCACACTGAGTCAGCCCTTAACCCCAGTGATCAAAAATTGTCAAAACGTGTTTTTCAGCAGAAATAAACACGTTTTGGCAACTTTGGTCACCCCCATGTAAGTTATAGGGCAGGAACAGCACAGTTTTCAAAACGTGTTTTTCAGCCCGAAATAAACGCGTTTTTTCAGCCCTTGGAATCGCAGTGTAACTGCCTGGCTCAGAATAGCACACTGAGTCAGCCCTTTACCCCAGTGATCAGAAATTGTCAAAACGTGTTTTTCAGCAGAAATAAACACGTTTTGGCAACTTTGGTCACCCCCATGTAAGTTATAGGGCAGGAACAGCACAGTTTTCAAAACGTGTTTTTCAGCCCGAAATAAACGCTTTTTCTCAGCTCTTGGAATCGCAGTGTAACTGCCTGGCTCAGAAAAGCACACTGAGTCAGCCCTTCACCCCAGTGATCAGAAATTGTCAAAACGTGTTTTTCAGCAGAAATAAACACGTTTTGGCAACTTTGGTCACCCCCATGTAAGTTATAGGGTAGGAACAGCACAGTTTTCAAAACGTGTTTTTCAGCCCGAAATAAACGCATTTTCTCAGCCCTTAGAATCGCAGTGTAACTGCCTGGCTCAGAAGAGCACACTGAGTCAGCCCTTAACCCCAGTGATCAGAAATTGTCAAAACGTGTTTTTCAGCAGAAATAAACACGTTTTGGCAACATTGGTCACCCCCATGTAAGTTATAGGGCAGGAACAGCACAGTTTTCAAAACGTGTTTTTCAGCCCGAAATAAACGCTTTTTCACAGCACTTGGAATCGCAGTGTAACTGCTTGGCTCAGAAGAGCACACTGAGTCAGCCCTTCACCCCAGTGATCAGAAATTGTCAAAACGTGTTTTTCAGCAGAAATAAACACGTTTTGGCAACTTTGGTCACCCCCATGTAAGTTATAGGGCAGGAACAGCACAGTTTTCAAAACGTGTTTTTCAGCCTGAAATAAACGCTTTTTTTCAGCACTTGGAATCGCAGTGTAACTGCTTGGCTCAGAAGAGCACACTGAGTCAGCCCTTAACCCCAGTGATCAGAAATTGTCAAAACATGTTTTTCAGCAGAAATAAACACGTTTTGGCAACTTTGGTCACCCCCATGTAAGTTATAGGGCAGGAACAGCACAGTTTTCAAAACGTGTTTTTCAGCCCGAAATAAACGCGTTTTTTCAGCCCTTGGAATCGCAGTGTAACTGCCTGGCTCAGAAGAGCACACTGAGTCAGCCCTTTACCCCAGTGATCAGAAATTGTCAAAACGTGTTTTTCAGCAGAAATAAACACGTTTTGGCAACTTTGGTCACCCCCATGTAAGTTATAGGGCAGGAACAGCACAGTTTTCAAAACGAGTTTTTCAGCCCGAAATAAACGCGTTTTTTCAGCCCTTGGAATCGCAGTGTAACTGCCTGGCTCAGAAGAGCACACTGAGTCAGCCCTTTACCACAGTGATCAGAAATTGTCAAAACGTGTTTTTCAGCAGAAATAAACACGTTTTGGCAACTTTGGTCACCCCCATGTAAGTTATAGGGCCGGAACAGCACAGTTTTCAAAACGTGTTTTTCAGCCCGAAATAAACGCTATTTCTCAGCCCTTGGAATCGCAGTGTAGCTGCCTGGCTCAGAAGAGCACACTGAGTCAGCCCTTAACCCCAGTGATCAGAAATTGTCAAAACGTGTTTTTCAGCAGAAATAAACACGTTTTGGCAACTTTGGTCACCCCCATGTAAGTTATAGGGCAGGAACAGCACAGTTTTCAAAACGTGTTTTTCAGCACGAAATAAACGCTTTTTCTCAGCACTTGGAATCGCAGTGTAACTGCTTGGCTCAGAAGAGCACACTGAGTCAGCCCTTAACCCCAGTGATCAGAAATGGTCAAAACGTGTTTTTCAGCAGAAATAAACACGTTTTTGCAACTTTGGTCACCAACATGTAACTTATAGGGCAGGAACAGCACAGTTTTAAAAACGTGTTTTTCAGCCTGAAATAAACGCTTTTTCTCAGCACTTGGAATCACAGTGTAACTGCTTGGCTCAGAAGAGCACACTGAGTCAGCCCTTCACCCCAGTGATCAGAAATTGTCAAAACGTGTTTTTCAGCAGAAATAAACACGTTTTGGCAACTTTGGTCACCCCCATGTAAGTTATAGGGCAGGAACAGCACAGTTTTCAAAACGTGTTTTTCAGCCCGAAATAAACGCTTTTTCTCAGCACTTGGAATCGCAGTGTAACTGCTTGGCTCAGAAGAGCACACTGAGTCAGCCCTTAACCCCAGTGATCAGAAATTGTCAAAACGTGTTTTTCAGCAGAAATAAACACGTTTTAGCAACTTTGGTCACCAACATGTAACTTATAGGGCAGGAACAGCACAGTTTTCAAAACGTGTTTTTCAGCCTGAAATAAACGCTTTTTCTCAGCACTTGGAATCACAGTGTAACTGCTTGGCTCAGAAGAGCACACTGAGTCAGCCCTTAACCCCAGTGATCAAAAATTGTCAAAACGTGTTTTTCAGCAGAAATAAACACGTTTTGGCAACTTTGGTCACCCCCATGTAAGTTATAGGGCAGGAACAGCACAGTTTTCAAAACGTGTTTTTCAGCCCGAAATAAACGCGTTTTTTCAGCCCTTGGAATCGCAGTGTAACTGCCTGGCTCAGAATAGCACACTGAGTCAGCCCTTTACCCCAGTGATCAGAAATTGTCAAAACGTGTTTTTCAGCAGAAATAAACACGTTTTGGCAACTTTGGTCACCCCCATGTAAGTTATAGGGCAGGAACAGCACAGTTTTCAAAACGTGTTTTTCAGCCCGAAATAAACGCTTTTTCTCAGCTCTTGGAATCGCAGTGTAACTGCCTGGCTCAGAAAAGCACACTGAGTCAGCCCTTCACCCCAGTGATCAGAAATTGTCAAAACGTGTTTTTCAGCAGAAATAAACACGTTTTGGCAACTTTGGTCACCCCCATGTAAGTTATAGGGTAGGAACAGCACAGTTTTCAAAACGTGTTTTTCAGCCCGAAATAAACGCATTTTCTCAGCCCTTAGAATCGCAGTGTAACTGCTTGGCTCAGAAGAGCACACTGAGTCAGCCCTTAACCCCAGTGATCAGAAATTGTCAAAACGTGTTTTTTAGCAGAAATAAACACGTTTTGGCAACATTGGTCACCCCCATGTAAGTTATTGGGCAGGAACAGCACAGTTTTCAAAACGTGTTTTTCAGCCCGAAATAAACGCTTTTTCACAGCACTTGGAATCGCAGTGTAACTGCTTGGCTCAGAAGAGCACACTGAGTCAGCCCTTCACCCCAGTGATCAGAAATTGTCAAAACGTGTTTTTCAGCAGAAATAAACACGTTTTGGCAACTTTGGTCACCCCCATGTAAGTTATAGGGCAGGAACAGCACAGTTTTCAAAACGTGTTTTTCAGCCTGAAATAAACGCTTTTTTTCAGCACTTGGAATCGCAGTGTAACTGCTTGGCTCAGAAGAGCACACTGAGTCAGCCCTTAACCCCAGTGATCAGAAATTGTCAAAACATGTTTTTCAGCAGAAATAAACACGTTTTGGCAACTTTGGTCACCCCCATGTAAGTTATAGGGCAGGAACAGCACAGTTTTCAAAACGTGTTTTTCAGCCCGAAATAAACGCGTTTTTTCAGCCCTTGGAATCGCAGTGTAACTGCCTGGCTCAGAAGAGCACACTGAGTCAGCCCTTTACCCCAGTGATCAGAAATTGTCAAAACGTGTTTTTCAGCAGAAATAAACACGTTTTGGCAACTTTGGTCACCCCCATGTAAGTTATAGGGCAGGAACAGCACAGTTTTCAAAACGTGTTTTTCAGCCCGAAATAAACGCGTTTTTTCAGCCCTTGGAATCGCAGTGTAACTGCCTGGCTCAGAAGAGCACACTGAGTCAGCCCTTTACCACAGTGATCAGAAATTGTCAAAACGTGTTTTTCAGCAGAAATAAACACGTTTTGGCAACTTTGGTCACCCCCATGTAAGTTATAGGGCAGGAACAGCACAGTTTTCAAAACGTGTTTTTCAGCCCGAAATAAACGCTATTTCTCAGCCCTTGGAATCGCAGTGTAGCTGCCTGGCTCAGAAGAGCACACTGAGTCAGCCCTTAACCCCAGTGATCAGAAATTGTCAAAACGTGTTTTTCAGCAGAAATAAACACGTTTTGGCAACTTTGGTCACCCCCATGTAAGTTATAGGGCAGGAACAGCACAGTTTTCAAAACGTGTTTTTCAGCACGAAATAAACGCTTTTTCTCAGCACTTGGAATCGCAGTGTAACTGCTTGGCTCAGAAGAGCACACTGAGTCAGCCCTTAACCCCAGTGATCAGAAATGGTCAAAACGTGTTTTTCAGCAGAAATAAACACGTTTTTGCAACTTTGGTCACCAACATGTAACTTATAGGGCAGGAACAGCACAGTTTTAAAAACGTGTTTTTCAGCCTGAAATAAACGCTTTTTCTCAGCACTTGGAATCACAGTGTAACTGCTTGGCTCAGAAGAGCACACTGAGTCAGCCCTTCACCCCAGTGATCAGAAATTGTCAAAACGTGTTTTTCAGCAGAAATAAACACGTTTTGGCAACTTTGGTCACCCCCATGTAAGTTATAGGGCAGGAACAGCAGAGTTTTCAAAACGTGTTTTTCAGCCCGAAATAAACGCATTTTCTCAGCTCTTAGAATCGCAGTGTAACTGCATGGCTCAGAAGAGCACACTGAGTCAGCCCTTAACCCCAGTGTGCAGAAATTGTCAAAACGTGTTTTTCAGCAGAAATAAACACGTTTTGGCAACTTTGGTCACCAACATGTAACTTATAGGGCAGGAACAGCACAGTTTTCAAAACGTGTTTTTCAGCCCGAAATAAACGCTTTTTCTCAGCCCTTGGAATCGCAGTGCAACTGCCTGTCTCAGAAGAGCACACTGAGTCAGCCCTTAACCCTAGTGATCAGAAATTGTCAAAACGTGTTTTTCAGCAGAAATAAACACGTTTTGGCAACTTTGGTCACCCCCATGTAAGTTATAGGGCAGGAACAGCACACTTTTCAAAACGTGTTTTTCAGCCCGAAATAAACGCGTTTTCTCAGCCCTTGGAATCGCAGTGTAACTGCCTGTTTCAGAAGAGCCCAATGAGTCAGCCCTTAACCCGAAAATGCAGATATTGTCAAAACGTGTTTTTCAGCAGAAATAAACACGTTTTGGCAACTTTGGTCACCCCCATGTAAGTTATAGGGCAGGAACAGCACACTTTTTAAAACGTGTTTTTCAGCACGAAATAAACGCTTTTTCTCAGCCCTTGGAATCGCAGTGTAACTGCCTGGCTCAGAACAGCACACTGAGTCAGCCCTTAACCCCAGTGATCAGAAATTGTCAAAACGTGTTTTTCAGCAGAAATAAACACGTTTTGGCAACTTTGGTCACCCCCATGTAAGTTATAGGGCAGGAACAGCACAGTTTTCAAAACGTGTTTTTCAGCCCGAAATAAACGCGTTTTCTCAGCCCTTAGAATCGCAGTGTAACTGCTTGGCTCAGAAGAGCAAACTGAGTCAGCCCTTAACCCCAGTGATCAGAAATTGTCAAAACATGTTTTTCAGCAGAAATAAACACGTTTTGGCAACTTTGGTCACCCCCATGTAAGTTATAGGGCAGGAACAACACAGTTTTCAAAACGTGTTTTTCAGCCCGAAATAAACGCTTTTTCTCAGCACTTGGAATCGCAGTGTAGCTGCATGGCTCAGAAGAGCACACTGAGTCAGCCCTTAACCCCAGTGATCAGAAATTGTCAAAACGTGTTTTTCAGCAGAAATAAACACGTTTTTGCAACTTTGGTCACCAACATGTAACTTATAGGGCAGGAACAGCACAGTTTTCAAAACGTGTTTTTCAGCCTGAAATAAACGCTTTTTCTCAGCACTTGGAATCACAGTGTAACTGCTTGGCTCAGAAGAGCACACTGAGTCAGCCCTTAACCCCAGTGATCAAAAATTGTCAAAACGTGTTTTTCAGCAGAAATAAACACGTTTTGGCAACTTTGGTCACCCACATGTAAGTTATAGGGCAGGAACAGCACAGTTTTCAAAACGTGTTTTTCAGCCCGAAATAAACGCGTTTTTTCAGCCCTTGGATCGCAGTGTAACTGCCTGGCTCAGAATAGCACACTGAGTCAGCCCTTTACCCCAGTGATCAGAAATTGTCAAAACGTGTTTTTCAGCAGAAATAAACACGTTTTGGCAACTTTGGTCACCCCCATGTAAGTTATAGGGCAGGAACAGCACAGTTTTCAAAACGTGTTTTTCAGCCCGAAATAAACGCTTTTTCTCAGCTCTTGGAATCGCAGTGTAACTGCCTGGCTCAGAAGAGCACACTGAGTCAGCCCTTCACCCCAGTGATCAGAAATTGTCAAAACATGTTTTTCAGCAGAAATAAACACGTTTTGGCAACTTTGGTCACCCCCATGTAAGTTATAGGGCAGGAACAACACAGTTTTCAAAACGTGTTTTTCAGCCCGAAATAAACGCTTTTTCTCAGCTCTTGGAATCGCAGTGTAACTGCCTGGCTCAGAAGAGCACACTGAGTCAGCCCTTCACCCCAGTGTGCAGAAATTGTCAAAACGTGTTTTTCAGCAGAAATAAACAGGTTTTGGCAACTTTGGTCACCAACATGTAACTTATAGGGGAGGAACAGCACAGGTTTCAAAACGTGTTTTTCAGCCCGAAATACACGCGTTTTCTCAGCCCTTAGAATCGCAGTGTAACTGCCTGGCTCAGAAGAGCACACTGAGTCAGCCCTTAACCCCAGTGTGCAGAAATTGTCAAAACGTGTTTTTCAGCAGAAATAAACACGTTTTGGCAACATTGGTCACCCCCATGTAAGTTATAGGGCAGGAACAGCACAGTTTTCAAAACGTGTTTTTCAGCCCGAAATAAACGCTTTTTCTCAGCACTTGGAATCGCAGTGTAACTACTTGGCTCAGAAGAGCACACTGAGTCAGCCCTTAACCCCAGTGATCAGAAATTGTCAAAACATGTTTTTCAGCAGAAATAAACACGTTTTGGCAACTTTGGTCACCCCCATGTAAGTTATAGGGCAGGAACAGCACAGTTTTCAAAACGTGTTTTTCAGCCCGAAATAAACGCATTTTCTCAGCCCTTAGAATCGCAGTGTAACTGCCTGGCTCAGAAGAGCACACTGAGTCAGCCCTTTACCCCAGTGATCAGAAATTGTCAAAACGTGTTTTTCAGCAGAAATAAACACGTTTTGGCAACTTTGGTCACCCCCATGTAAGTTATAGGGCAGGAACAGCACAGTTTTCAAAACGTGTTTTTCAGCCCGAAATAAACGCTTTTTCTCAGCCCTTGGAATCGCAGTGTAACTGCATGGCTCAGAAGAGCACACTGAGTCAGCCCTTCACCCCAGTGATCAGAAATTGTCAAAACGTGTTTTTCAGCAGAAATAAACACGTTTTGGCAACTTTGGTCACCAACATGTAACTTATAGGGCAGGAACAGCACAGTTTTCAAAACGTGTTTTTCAGCCCGAAATAAACGCTTTTTCTCAGCACTTGGAATCGCAGTGTAACTGCTTGGCTCAGAAGAGCACACTGAGTCAGCCCTTAACCCCAGTGATCAGAAATTGTCAAATCATGTTTTTCAGCAGAAATAAACACGTTTTGGCAACTTTGGTCACCCCCATGTAAGTTATAGGGCAGGAACAGCACAGTTTTCAAAACGTGTTTTTCAGCCCGATATAAACGCGTTTTTTCAGCCCTTGGAATCGCAGTGTAACTGCCTGGCTCAGAAGAGCACACTGAGTCAGCCTTTTACCCCAGTGATCAGAAATTGTCAAAACGTGTTTTTCAGCAGAAATAAACACGTTTTGGCAACTTTGGTCACCCCCATGTAAGTTATAGGGCAGGAACAGCACAGTTTTCAAAACGTGTTTTTCAGCCCGAAATAAACGCATTTTCTCAGCTCTTAGAATCGCAGTGTAACTGCATGGCTCAGAAGAGCACACTGAGTCAGCCCTTAACCCCAGTGTGCAGAAATTGTCAAAACGTGTTTTTCAGCAGAAATAAACACGTTTTGGCAACTTTGGTCACCAACATGTAACTTATAGGGCAGGAACAGCACAGTTTTCAAAACGTGTTTTTCAGCCCGAAATAAACGCTTTTTCTCAGCCCTTGGAATCGCAGTGCAACTGCCTGTCTCAGAAGAGCACACTGAGTCAGCCCTTAACCCTAGTGATCAGAAATTGTCAAAACGTGTTTTTCAGCAGAAATAAACACGTTTTGGCAACTTTGGTCACCCCCATGTAAGTTATAGGGCAGGAACAGCACACTTTTCAAAACGTGTTTTTCAGCCCGAAATAAACGCGTTTTCTCAGCCCTTGGAATCGCAGTGTAACTGCCTGTTTCAGAAGAGCCCAATGAGTCAGCCCTTAACCCGAAAATGCAGATATTGTCAAAACGTGTTTTTCAGCAGAAATAAACACGTTTTGGCAACTTTGGTCACCCCCATGTAAGTTATAGGGCAGGAACAGCACACTTTTTAAAACGTGTTTTTCAGCACGAAATAAACGCTTTTTCTCAGCCCTTGGAATCGCAGTGTAACTGCCTGGCTCAGAAGAGCACACTGAGTCAGCCCTTAACCCCAGTGATCAGAAATTGTCAAAACGTGTTTTTCAGCAGAAATAAACACGTTTTGGCAACTTTGGTCACCCCCATGTAAGTTATAGGGCAGGAACAGCACAGTTTTCAAAACGTGTTTTTCAGCCCGAAATAAACGCTTTTTCTCAGCCCTTAGAATCGCAGTGTAACAGCCTGGCTCAGAAGAGCACACTGAGTCAGCCCTTAACCCCAGTGTGTAGAAATTGTCAAAACGTGTTTTTCAGCAGAAATAAACAGGTTTTGGCAACTTTGGTCACCAACATGTAACTTATAGGGGAGGAACAGCATAGGTTTCAAAACGTGTTTTTCAGCCCGAAATACACGCGTTTTCTCAGCCCTTAGAATCGCAGTGTAACTGCTTGGCTCAGAAGAGCCCACTGTGTCAGCCCTTAACCCCAGTGTGCAGAAATTGTCAAAACGTGTTTTTCAGCAGAAATAAACACGTTTTTGCAACTTTGGTCACCAACATGTAACTTATAGGGCAGGAACAGCACAGTTTTAAAAACGTGTTTTTCAGCCCGAAATAAAGGCTTTTTCTCAGCACTTGGAATCGCAGTGTAACTGCATGGCTCAGAAGAGCACACTGAGTCAGCCCTTTACCGCAGTGATCAGAAATTGTCAAAACGTGTTTTTCAGCAGAAATAAACAGGTTTTGGCAACTTTGGTCACCAACATGTAACTTATAGGGCATGAACAGCACAGGTTTCAAAACGTGTTTTTCAGCCCGAAATAAACGCGTTTTCTCAGCCCTTAGAATCGCAGTGTAACTGCTTGGCTCAGAAGAGCAAACTGAGTCAGCCCTTAACCCCAGTGATCAGAAATTGTCAAAACATGTTTTTCAGCAGAAATAAACACGTTTTGGCAACTTTGGTCACCCCCATGTAAGTTATAGGGCAGGAACAGCACAGTTTTCAAAACGTGTTTTTCAGCCCGAAATAAACGCTTTTTCTCAGCACTTGGAATCGCAGTGTAGCTGCATGGCTCAGAAGAGCACACTGAGTCAGCCCTTAACCCCAGTGATCAGAAATTGTCAAAACGTGTTTTTCAGCAGAAATAAACACGTTTTTGCAACTTTGGTCACCAACATGTAACTTATAGGGCAGGAACAGCACAGTTTTCAAAACGTGTTTTTCAGCCTGAAATAAACGCTTTTTCTCAGCACTTGGAATCACAGTGTAACTGCTTGGCTCAGAAGAGCACACTGAGTCAGCCCTTAACCCCAGTGATCAAAAATTGTCAAAACGTGTTTTTCAGCAGAAATAAACACGTTTTGGCAACTTTGGTCACCCCCATGTAAGTTATAGGGCAGGAACAGCACAGTTTTCAAAACGTGTTTTTCAGCCCGAAATAAACGCGTTTTTTCAGCCCTTGGATCGCAGTGTAACTGCCTGGCTCAGAATAGCACACTGAGTCAGCCCTTTACCCCAGTGATCAGAAATTGTCAAAACGTGTTTTTCAGCAGAAATAAACACGTTTTGGCAACTTTGGTCACCCCCATGTAAGTTATAGGGCAGGAACAGCACAGTTTTCAAAACGTGTTTTTCAGCCCGAAATAAACGCTTTTTCTCAGCTCTTGGAATCGCAGTGTAACTGCCTGGCTCAGAAGAGCACACTGAGTCAGCCCTTCACCCCAGTGATCAGAAATTGTCAAAACATGTTTTTCAGCAGAAATAAACACGTTTTGGCAACTTTGGTCACCCCCATGTAAGTTATAGGGCAGGAACAACACAGTTTTCAAAACGTGTTTTTCAGCCCGAAATAAACGCTTTTTCTCAGCTCTTGGAATCGCAGTGTAACTGCCTGGCTCAGAAGAGCACACTGAGTCAGCCCTTCACCCCAGTGTGCAGAAATTGTCAAAACGTGTTTTTCAGCAGAAATAAACAGGTTTTGGCAACTTTGGTCACCAACATGTAACTTATAGGGGAGGAACAGCACAGGTTTCAAAACGTGTTTTTCAGCCCGAAATACACGCGTTTTCTCAGCCCTTAGAATCGCAGTGTAACTGCCTGGCTCAGAAGAGCACACTGAGTCAGCCCTTAACCCCAGTGTGCAGAAATTGTCAAAACGTGTTTTTCAGCAGAAATAAACACGTTTTGGCAACATTGGTCACCCCCATGTAAGTTATAGGGCAGGAACAGCACAGTTTTCAAAACGTGTTTTTCAGCCCGAAATAAACGCTTTTTCTCAGCACTTGGAATCGCAGTGTAACTGCTTGGCTCAGAAGAGCACACTGAGTCAGACCTTAACCCCAGTGATCAGAAATTGTCAAAACATGTTTTTCAGCAGAAATAAACACGTTTTGGCAACTTTGGTCACCCCCATGTAAGTTATAGGGCAGGAACAGCACAGTTTTCAAAACGTGTTTTTCAGCCCGAAATAAACGCATTTTCTCAGCCCTTAGAATCGCAGTGTAACTGCCTGGCTCAGAAGAGCACACTGAGTCAGCCCTTTACCCCAGTGATCAGAAATTGTCAAAACGTGTTTTTCAGCAGAAATAAACACGTTTTGGCAACTTTGGTCACCCCCATGTAAGTTATAGGGCAGGAACAGCACAGTTTTCAAAACGTGTTTTTCAGCCCGTAATAAACGCTTTTTCTCAGCCCTTGGAATCGCAGTGTAACTGAATGGCTCAGAAGAGCACACTGAGTCAGCCCTTCACCCCAGTGATCAGAAATTGTCAAAACGTGTTTTTCAGCAGAAATAAACACGTTTTGGCAACTTTGGTCACCAACATGTAACTTATAGGGCAGGAACAGCACAGTTTTCAAAACGTGTTTTTCAGCCCGAAATAAACGCTTTTTTCTCAGCATTTGGAATCGCAGTGTAACTGCCTGGCTCAGAAGAGCACACTGAGTCAGCCCTTAACCCCAGTGTGCAGAAATTGTCAAAACGTGTTTTTCAGCAGAAATAAACAGGTTTTGGCAACTTTGGTCACCAACATGTAACTTATAGGGCAGGAACAGCACAGGTTTCAAAACGTGTTTTTCAGCCCGAAATAAACGCATTTTCTCAGCCCTTAGAATCGCAGTGTAACTGCTTGGCTCAGAAGAGCACACTGAGTCACTCTTAACCCCAGTGATCAGAAATTGTCAAAACGTGTTTTTCAGCAGAAATAAACACGTTTTGGCAACATTGGTCACCCCCATGTAAGTTATAGGGCAGGAACAGCACAGTTTTCAAAACGTGTTTTTCAGCCCGAAATAAACGCTTTTTCACACACTTGGAATCGCAGTGTAACTGCTTGGCTCAGAAGAGCACTCTGAGTCAGCCCTTCACCCCAGTGATCAGAAATTGTCAAAACGTGTTTTTCAGCAGAAATAAACACGTTTTGGCAACTTTGGTCACCCCCATGTAAGTTATAGGGCAGGAACAGCACAGTTTTCAAAACGTGTTTTTCAGCCCGAAATAAACGCTTTTTCTCAGCACTTGGAATCGCAGTGTAACTGCTTGGCTCAGAAGAGCACACTGAGTCAGCCCTTAACCCCAGTGATCAGAAATTGTCAAATCATGTTTTTCAGCAGAAATAAACACGTTTTGGCAACTTTGGTCACCCCCATGTAAGTTATAGGGCAGGAACAGCACAGTTTTCAAAACGTGTTTTTCAGCCCGAAATAAACGCGTTTTTTCAGCCCTTGGAATCGCAGTGTAACTGCCTGGCTCAGAAGAGCACACTGAGTCAGCCTTTTACCCCAGTGATCAGAAATTGTCAAAACGTGTTTTTCAGCAGAAATAAACACGTTTTGGCAACTTTGGTCACCCCCATGTAAGTTATAGGGCAGGAACAGCACAGTTTTCAAAACGTGTTTTTCAGCCCGAAATAAACGCGTTTTTTCAGCCCTTGGAATCGCAGTGTAACTGCCTGGCTCAGAAGAGCACACTGAGTCAGCCCTTTACCCCAGTGATCAGAAATTGTCAAAACGTGTTTTTCAGCAGAAATAAACACGTTTTGGCAACTTTGGTCACCCCCATGTAAGTTATAGGGCAGGAACAGCACAGTTTTCAAAACGTGTTTTTCAGCCCGAAATAAACGCTATTTCTCAGCCCTTGGAATCGCAGTGTAGCTGCCTGGCTCAGAAGAGCACACTGAGTCAGCCCTTAACCCCAGTGATCAGAAATTGTCAAAACGTGTTTTTCAGCAGAAATAAACACGTTTTGGCAACTTTGGTCACCCCCATGTAAGTTATAGGGCAGGAACAGCACAGTTTTCAAAACGTGTTTTTCAGCCCGAAATAAACGCTTTTTCTCAGCACTTGGAATCGCAGTGTAACTGCTTGGCTCAGAAGAGCACACTGAGTCAGCCCTTAACCCCAGTGATCAGAAATTGTCAAAACATGTTTTTCAGCAGAAATAAACACGTTTTGGCAACTTTGGTCACCCCCATGTAAGTTATAGGGCAGGAACAGCACAGTTTTCAAAACGTGTTTTTCAGCCCGAAATAAACGCGTTTTTTCAGCCCTTGGAATCGCAGTGTAACTGCCTGGCTCAGAAGAGCACACTGAGTCAGCCCTTTACCCCAGTGATCAGAAATTGTCAAAACGTGTTTTTCAGCAGAAATAAACACGTTTTGGCAACTTTGGTCACCCCCATGTAAGTTATAGGGCAGGAACAGCACAGTTTTCAAAACGTGTTTTTCAGCCCGAAATAAACGCGTTTTTTCAGCCCTTGGAATCGCAGTGTAACTGCCTGGCTCAGAAGAGCACACTGAGTCAGCCCTTAACCCCAGTGATCAGAAATGGTCAAAACGTGTTTTTCAGCAGAAATAAACACGTTTTGGCAACTTTGGTCACCCCCATGTAAGTTATAGGGCAGGAACAGCACAGTTTTCAAAACGTGTTTTTCAGCCCGAAATAAACGCGTTTTTTCAGCCCTTGGAATCGCAGTGTAACTGCCTGGCTCAGAAGAGCACACTGAGTCAGCCCTTAACCCCAGTGATCAGAAATGGTCAAAACGTGTTTTTCAGCAGAAATAAACACGTTTTTGCAACTTTGGTCACCAACATGTAACTTATAGGGCAGGAACAGCACAGTTTTAAAAACGTGTTTTTCAGCCTGAAATAAACGCTTTTTCTCAGCACTTGGAATCACAGTGTAACTGCTTGGCTCAGAAGAGCACACTGAGTCAGCCCTTCACCCCAGTGATCAGAAATTGTCAAAACGTGTTTTTCAGCAGAAATAAACACGTTTTGGCAACTTTGGTCACCCCCATGTAAGTTATAGGGCAGGAACAGCACAGTTTTCAAAACGTGTTTTTCAGCCCGAAATAAACGCATTTTCTCAGCTCTTAGAATCGCAGTGTAACTGCATGGCTCAGAAGAGCACACTGAGTCAGCCCTTAACCCCAGTGTGCAGAAATTGTCAAAACGTGTTTTTCAGCAGAAATAAACACGTTTTGGCAACTTTGGTCACCAACATGTAACTTATAGGGCATGAACAGCACAGTTTTCAAAACGTGTTTTTCAGCCCGAAATAAACGCTTTTTCTCAGCCCTTGGAATCGCAGTGCAACTGCCTGTCTCAGAAGAGCACACTGAGTCAGCCCTTAACCCCAGTGATCAGAAATTGTCAAAACGTGTTTTTCAGCAGAAATAAACACGTTTTGGCAACTTTGTTCACCCCCATGTAAGTTATAGGGCAGGAACAGCACAGTTTTCAAAACGTGTTTTTCAGCCCGAAATAAACGCGTTTTCTCATCCCTTGGAATCGCAGTGTAACTGCCTGGCTCAGAAGAGCCCACTGAGTCAGCCCTTAACCCCAATGTGTAGAAATTGTCAAAACGTGTTTTTCAGCAGAAATAAACACGTTTTGGCAACTTTGGTCACCCCCAAGTAAGTTATAGGGCAGGAACAGCACACTTTTCAAAACGTGTTTTACAGCCCGAAATAAACGCGTTTTCTCAGCCCTTGGAATCGCAGTGTAACTGCCTGTTTCAGAAGAGCCCACTGAGTCAGCCCTTAACCCGAAAATGCAGATATTGTCAAAACGTGTTTTTCAGCAGAAATAAACACGTTTTTGGCAACTTTGGTCACCCCCATGTAAGTTATAGGGCAGGAACAGCACAATTTTCAAAACGTGTTTTTCAGCACGAAATAAACGCTTTTTCTCAGCCCTTGGAATCGCAGTGTAACTGCCTGGCTCAGAAGAGCACACTGAGTCAGCCCTTAACCCCAGTGATCAGAAATTGTCAAAACGTGTTTTTCAGCAGAAATAAACACGTTTTGGCAACTTTGGTCACCCCCATGTAAGTTATAGGGCAGGAACAGCACAGTTTTCAAAACGTGTTTTTCAGCCCGAAATAAACGCTTTTTCTCAGCCCTTAGAATCGCAGTGTAACAGCCTGGCTCAGAAGAGCACACTGAGTCAGCCCTTAACCCCAGTGTGCAGAAATTGTCAAAACGTGTTTTTCAGCAGAAATAAACAGGTTTTGGCAACTTTGGTCACCAACATGTAACTTATAGGGGAGGAACAGCATAGGTTTCAAAACGTGTTTTTCAGCCCGAAATACACGCGTTTTCTCAGCCCTTAGAATCGCAGTGTAACTGCTTGGCTCAGAAGAGCCCACTGTGTCAGCCCTTAACCCCAGTGTGCAGAAATTGTCAAAACGTGTTTTTCAGCAGAAATAAACACGTTTTTGCAACTTTGGTCACCAACATATAACTTATAGGGCAGGAACAGCACAGTTTTCAAAACGTGTTTTTCAGCCCGAAATAAAGGCTTTTTCTCAGCACTTGGAATCGCAGTGTAACTGCTTGGCTCAGAAGAGCACACTGAGTCAGCCCTTTACCGCAGTGATCAGAAATTGTCAAAACGTGTTTTTCAGCAGAAATAAACACGTTTTGGCAACTTTGGTCACCCCCACGTAAGTTATAGGGCAGGAACAGCACAGTTTTCAAAACGTGTTTTTCAGCCCGAAATAAACGCGTTTTTTCAGCCCTTGGAATCGCAGTGTAACTGCCTGGCTCAGAAGAGCACACTGAGTCAGCCCTTTACCCCAGTGATCAGAAATTGTCAAAACGTGTTTTTCAGCAGAAATAAACACGTTTTGGCAACTTTGGTCACCCCCATGTAAGTTATAGGGCAGGAACAGCACAGTTTTCAAAACGTGTTTTTCAGCTTGAAATAAACGCTTTTTCTCAGCTCTTGGAATCGCAGTGTAACTGCCTGGCTCAGAAGAGCACACTGAGTCAGCCCTTCACCCCAGTGATCAGAAATTGTCAAAACGTGTTTTTCAGCAGAAATAAACACGTTTTGGCAACTTTGGTCACCCCCATGTAAGTTATAGGGCAGGAACAGCACAGTTTTCAAAACGTGTTTTTCAGCCAGAAATAAACGCTATTTCTCAGCCCTTGGAATCGCAGTGTAACTGCCTGGCTCAGAAGAGCACACTGAGTCAGCCCTTCACCCCAGTGATCAGAAATTGTCAAAACGTGTTTTTCAGCAGAAATAAACACGTTTTGGCAACTTTGGTCACCCCCATGTAAGTTATAGGGCAGGAACAGCACAGTTTTCAAAACGTGTTTTTCAGCCCGAAATAAACGCTTTTTCTCAGCACTTGGAATCGCAGTGTAACTGCTTGGCTCAGAAGAGCACACTGAGTCAGCCCTTAACCCCAGTGATCAGAAATTGTCAAAACATGTTTTTCAGCAGAAATAAACACGTTTTGGCAACTTTGGTCACCCCCATGTAAGTTATAGGGCAGGAACAGCACAGTTTTCAAAACGTGTTTTTCAGCCTGAAATAAACGCTTTTTTTCAGCACTTGGAATCGCAGTGTAACTGCTTGGCTCAGAAGAGCACACTGAGTCAGCCCTTAACCCCAGTGATCAGAAATTGTCAAAACATGTTTTTCAGCAGAAATAAACACGTTTTGGCAACTTTGGTCACCCCCATGTAAGTTATAGGGCAGGAACAGCACAGTTTTCAAAACGTGTTTTTCAGCCCGAAATAAACGCGTTTTTTCAGCCCTTGGAATCGCAGTGTAACTGCCTGGCTCAGAAGAGCACACTGAGTCAGCCCTTTACCCCAGTGATCAGAAATTGTCAAAACGTGTTTTTCAGCAGAAATAAACACGTTTTGGCAACTTTGGTCACCCCCATGTAAGTTATAGGGCAGGAACAGCACAGTTTTCAAAACGTGTTTTTCAGCCCGAAATAAACGCGTTTTTTCAGCCCTTGGAATCGCAGTGTAACTGCCTGGCTCAGAAGAGCACACTGAGTCAGCCCTTTACCCCAGTGATCAGAAATTGTCAAAACGTGTTTTTCAGCAGAAATAAACACGTTTTGGCAACTTTGGTCACCCCCATGTAAGTTATAGGGCAGGAACAGCACAGTTTTCAAAACGTGTTTTTCAGCCCGAAATAAACGCTATTTCTCAGCCCTTGGAATCGCAGTGTAGCTGCCTGGCTCAGAAGAGCACACTGAGTCAGCCCTTAACCCCAGTGATCAGAAATTGTCAAAACGTGTTTTTCAGCAGAAATAAACACGTTTTGGCAACTTTGGTCACCCCCATGTAAGTTATAGGGCAGGAACAGCACAGTTTTCAAAACGTGTTTTTCAGCCCGAAATAAACGCTTTTTCTCAGCACTTGGAATCGCAGTGTAACTGCTTGGCTCAGAAGAGCACACTGAGTCAGCCCTTAACCCCAGTGATCAGAAATGGTCAAAACGTGTTTTTCAGCAGAAATAAACACGTTTTTGCAACTTTGGTCACCAACATGTAACTTATAGGGCAGGAACAGCACAGTTTTAAAAACGTGTTTTTCAGCCTGAAATAAACGCTTTTTCTCAGCACTTGGAATCACAGTGTAACTGCTTGGCTCAGAAGAGCACACTGAGTCAGCCCTTCACCCCAGTGATCAGAAATTGTCAAAACGTGTTTTTCAGCAGAAATAAACACGTTTTGGCAACTTTGGTCACCCCCATGTAAGTTATAGGGCAGGAACAGCACAGTTTTCAAAACGTGTTTTTCAGCCCGAAATAAACGCATTTTCTCAGCTCTTAGAATCGCAGTGTAACTGCATGGCTCAGAAGAGCACACTGAGTCAGCCCTTAACCCCAGTGTGCAGAAATTGTCAAAACGTGTTTTTCAGCAGAAATAAACACGTTTTGGCAACTTTGGTCACCAACATGTAACTTATAGGGCATGAACAGCACAGTTTTCAAAACGTGTTTTTCAGCCCGAAATAAACGCTTTTTCTCAGCCCTTGGAATCGCAGTGCAACTGCCTGTCTCAGAAGAGCACACTGAGTCAGCCCTTAACCCCAGTGATCAGAAATTGTCAAAACGTGTTTTTCAGCAGAAATAAACACGTTTTGGCAACTTTGTTCACCCCCATGTAAGTTATAGGGCAGGAACAGCACAGTTTTCAAAACGTGTTTTTCAGCCCGAAATAAACGCGTTTTCTCATCCCTTGGAATCGCAGTGTAACTGCCTGGCTCAGAAGAGCCCACTGAGTCAGCCCTTAACCCCAATGTGTAGAAATTGTCAAAACGTGTTTTTCAGCAGAAATAAACACGTTTTGGCAACTTTGGTCACCCCCAAGTAAGTTATAGGGCAGGAACAGCACACTTTTCAAAACGTGTTTTTCAGCCCGAAATAAACGCGTTTTCTCAGCCCTTGGAATCGCAGTGTAACTGCCTGTTTCAGAAGAGCCCACTGAGTCAGCCCTTAACCCGAAAATGCAGATATTGTCAAAACGTGTTTTTCAGCAGAAATAAACACGTTTTTGGCAACTTTGGTCACCCCCATGTAAGTTATAGGGCAGGAACAGCACAATTTTCAAAACGTGTTTTTCAGCACGAAATAAACGCTTTTTCTCAGCCCTTGGAATCGCAGTGTAACTGCTTGGCTCAGAAGAGCACACTGAGTCAGCCCTTAACCCCAGTGATCAGAAATTGTCAAAACGTGTTTTTCAGCAGAAATAAACACGTTTTGGCAACTTTGGTCACCCCCATGTAAGTTATAGGGCAGGAACAGCACAGTTTTCAAAACGTGTTTTTCAGCCCGAAATAAACGCTTTTTCTCAGCCCTTAGAATCGCAGTGTAACAGCCTGGCTCAGAAGAGCACACTGAGTCAGCCCTTAACCCCAGTGTGCAGAAATTGTCAAAACGTGTTTTTCAGCAGAAATAAACAGGTTTTGGCAACTTTGGTCACCAACATGTAACTTATAGGGGAGGAACAGCATAGGTTTCAAAACGTGTTTTTCAGCCCGAAATACACGCGTTTTCTCAGCCCTTAGAATCGCAGTGTAACTGCTTGGCTCAGAAGAGCCCACTGTGTCAGCCCTTAACCCCAGTGTGCAGAAATTGTCAAAACGTGTTTTTCAGCAGAAATAAACACGTTTTTGCAACTTTGGTCACCAACATATAACTTATAGGGCAGGAACAGCACAGTTTTCAAAACGTGTTTTTCAGCCCGAAATAAAGGCTTTTTCTCAGCACTTGGAATCGCAGTGTAACTGCTTGGCTCAGAAGAGCACACTGAGTCAGCCCTTTACCGCA
The DNA here is from genome assembly GCF_055471065.1 of Atractosteus spatula. Classification (NCBI taxonomy): domain Eukaryota; kingdom Metazoa; phylum Chordata; class Actinopteri; order Semionotiformes; family Lepisosteidae; genus Atractosteus; species Atractosteus spatula. The sequence continues at coordinate 10,330,140 of NC_142728.1, read as the reverse complement.
GTGATCAGAAATTGTCAAAACGTGTTTTTCAGCAGAAATAAACACGTTTTGGCAACTTTGGTCACCCCCACGTAAGTTATAGGGCAGGAACAGCACAGTTTTCAAAACGTGTTTTTCAGCCCGAAATAAACGCGTTTTTTCAGCCCTTGGAATCGCAGTGTAACTGCCTGGCTCAGAAGAGCACACTGAGTCAGCCCTTTACCCCAGTGATCAGAAATTGTCAAAACGTGTTTTTCAGCAGAAATAAACACGTTTTGGCAACTTTGGTCACCCCCATGTAAGTTATAGGGCAGGAACAGCACAGTTTTCAAAACGTGTTTTTCAGCTTGAAATAAACGCTTTTTCTCAGCTCTTGGAATCGCAGTGTAACTGCCTGGCTCAGAAGAGCACACTGAGTCAGCCCTTCACCCCAGTGATCAGAAATTGTCAAAACGTGTTTTTCAGCAGAAATAAACACGTTTTGGCAACTTTGGTCACCCCCATGTAAGTTATAGGGCAGGAACAGCACAGTTTTCAAAACGTGTTTTTCAGCCAGAAATAAACGCTATTTCTCAGCCCTTGGAATCGCAGTGTAACTGCCTGGCTCAGAAGAGCACACTGAGTCAGCCCTTTACCCCAGTGATCAGAAATTGTCAAAACGTGTTTTTCAGCAGAAATAAACACGTTTTGGCAACTTTGGTCACCCCCATGTAAGTTATAGGGCAGGAACAGCACAGTTTTCAAAACGTGTTTTTCAGCCCGAAATAAACGCGTTTTTTCAGCCCTTGGAATCGCAGTGTAACTGCCTGGCTCAGAAGAGCACACTGAGTCAGCCCTTTACCCCAGTGATCAGAAATTGTCAAAACGTGTTTTTCAGCAGAAATAAACACGTTTTGGCAACTTTGGTCACCCCCATGTAAGTTATAGGGCAGGAACAGCACAGTTTTCAAAACGTGTTTTTCAGCCCGAAATAAACGCTATTTCTCAGCCCTTGGAATCGCAGTGTAGCTGCCTGGCTCAGAAGAGCACACTGAGTCAGCCCTTAACCCCAGTGATCAGAAATTGTCAAAACGTGTTTTTCAGCAGAAATAAACACGTTTTGGCAACTTTGGTCACCCCCATGTAAGTTATAGGGCAGGAACAGCACAGTTTTCAAAACGTGTTTTTCAGCCCGAAATAAACGCTTTTTCTCAGCACTTGGAATCGCAGTGTAACTGCTTGGCTCAGAAGAGCACACTGAGTCAGCCCTTAACCCCAGTGATCAGAAATGGTCAAAAGGTGTTTTTCAGCAGAAATAAACACGTTTTTGCAACTTTGGTCACCAACATGTAACTTATAGGGCAGGAACAGCACAGTTTTAAAAACGTGTTTTTCAGCCTGAAATAAACGCTTTTTCTCAGCACTTGGAATCACAGTGTAACTGCTTGGCTCAGAAGAGCACACTGAGTCAGCCCTTCACCCCAGTGATCAGAAATTGTCAAAACGTGTTTTTCAGCAGAAATAAACACGTTTTGGCAACTTTGGTCACCCCCATGTAAGTTATAGGGCAGGAACAGCACAGTTTTCAAAACGTGTTTTTCAGCCCGAAATAAACGCATTTTCTCAGCTCTTAGAATCGCAGTGTAACTGCATGGCTCAGAAGAGCACACTGAGTCAGCCCTTAACCCCAGTGTGCAGAAATTGTCAAAACGTGTTTTTCAGCAGAAATAAACACGTTTTGGCAACTTTGGTCACCAACATGTAACTTATAGGGCATGAACAGCACAGTTTTCAAAACGTGTTTTTCAGCCCGAAATAAACGCTTTTTCTCAGCCCTTGGAATCGCAGTGCAACTGCCTGTCTCAGAAGAGCACACTGAGTCAGCCCTTAACCCCAGTGATCAGAAATTGTCAAAACGTGTTTTTCAGCAGAAATAAACACGTTTTGGCAACTTTGTTCACCCCCATGTAAGTTATAGGGCAGGAACAGCACAGTTTTCAAAACGTGTTTTTCAGCCCGAAATAAACGCGTTTTCTCATCCCTTGGAATCGCAGTGTAACTGCCTGGCTCAGAAGAGCCCACTGAGTCAGCCCTTAACCCCAATGTGTAGAAATTGTCAAAACGTGTTTTTCAGCAGAAATAAACACGTTTTGGCAACTTTGGTCACCCCCAAGTAAGTTATAGGGCAGGAACAGCACACTTTTCAAAACGTGTTTTTCAGCCCGAAATAAACGCGTTTTCTCAGCCCTTGGAATCGCAGTGTAACTGCCTGTTTCAGAAGAGCCCACTGAGTCAGCCCTTAACCCGAAAATGCAGATATTGTCAAAACGTGTTTTTCAGCAGAAATAAACACGTTTTTGGCAACTTTGGTCACCCCCATGTAAGTTATAGGGCAGGAACAGCACAATTTTCAAAACGTGTTTTTCAGCACGAAATAAACGCTTTTTCTCAGCCCTTGGAATCGCAGTGTAACTGCTTGGCTCAGAAGAGCACACTGAGTCAGCCCTTAACCCCAGTGATCAGAAATTGTCAAAACGTGTTTTTCAGCAGAAATAAACACGTTTTGGCAACTTTGGTCACCCCCATGTAAGTTATAGGGCAGGAACAGCACAGTTTTCAAAACGTGTTTTTCAGCCCGAAATAAACGCTTTTTCTCAGCCCTTAGAATCGCAGTGTAACAGCCTGGCTCAGAAGAGCACACTGAGTCAGCCCTTAACCCCAGTGTGCAGAAATTGTCAAAACGTGTTTTTCAGCAGAAATAAACAGGTTTTGGCAACTTTGGTCACCAACATGTAACTTATAGGGGAGGAACAGCATAGGTTTCAAAACGTGTTTTTCAGCCCGAAATACACGCGTTTTCTCAGCCCTTAGAATCGCAGTGTAACTGCTTGGCTCAGAAGAGCCCACTGTGTCAGCCCTTAACCCCAGTGTGCAGAAATTGTCAAAACGTGTTTTTCAGCAGAAATAAACACGTTTTTGCAACTTTGGTCACCAACATATAACTTATAGGGCAGGAACAGCACAGTTTTCAAAACGTGTTTTTCAGCCCGAAATAAAGGCTTTTTCTCAGCACTTGGAATCGCAGTGTAACTGCTTGGCTCAGAAGAGCACACTGAGTCAGCCCTTTACCGCAGTGATCAGAAATTGTCAAAACGTGTTTTTCAGCAGAAATAAACACGTTTTGGCAACTTTGGTCACCCCCACGTAAGTTATAGGGCAGGAACAGCACAGTTTTCAAAACGTGTTTTTCAGCCCGAAATAAACGCGTTTTTTCAGCCCTTGGAATCGCAGTGTAACTGCCTGGCTCAGAAGAGCACACTGAGTCAGCCCTTTACCCCAGTGATCAGAAATTGTCAAAACGTGTTTTTCAGCAGAAATAAACACGTTTTGGCAACTTTGGTCACCCCCATGTAAGTTATAGGGCAGGAACAGCACAGTTTTCAAAACGTGTTTTTCAGCTTGAAATAAACGCTTTTTCTCAGCTCTTGGAATCGCAGTGTAACTGCCTGGCTCAGAAGAGCACACTGAGTCAGCCCTTCACCCCAGTGATCAGAAATTGTCAAAACGTGTTTTTCAGCAGAAATAAACACGTTTTGGCAACTTTGGTCACCCCCATGTAAGTTATAGGGCAGGAACAGCACAGTTTTCAAAACGTGTTTTTCAGCCAGAAATAAACGCTATTTCTCAGCCCTTGGAATCGCAGTGTAACTGCCTGGCTCAGAAGAGCACACTGAGTCAGCCCTTCACCCCAGTGATCAGAAATTGTCAAAACGTGTTTTTCAGCAGAAATAAACACGTTTTGGCAACTTTGGTCACCCCCATGTAAGTTATAGGGCAGGAACAGCACAGTTTTCAAAACGTGTTTTTCAGCCCGAAATAAACGCTTTTTCTCAGCACTTGGAATCGCAGTGTAACTGCTTGGCTCAGAAGAGCACACTGAGTCAGCCCTTAACCCCAGTGATCAGAAATTGTCAAAACATGTTTTTCAGCAGAAATAAACACGTTTTGGCAACTTTGGTCACCCCCATGTAAGTTATAGGGCAGGAACAGCATAGTTTTCAAAACGTGTTTTTCAGCCTGAAATAAACGCTTTTTTTCAGCACTTGGAATCGCAGTGTAACTGCTTGGCTCAGAAGAGCACACTGAGTCAGCCCTTAACCCCAGTGATCAGAAATTGTCAAAACATGTTTTTCAGCAGAAATAAACACGTTTTGGCAACTTTGGTCACCCCCATGTAAGTTATAGGGCAGGAACAGCACAGTTTTCAAAACGTGTTTTTCAGCCCGAAATAAACGCGTTTTTTCAGCCCTTGGAATCGCAGTGTAACTGCCTGGCTCAGAAGAGCACACTGAGTCAGCCCTTTACCCCAGTGATCAGAAATTGTCAAAACGTGTTTTTCAGCAGAAATAAACACGTTTTGGCAACTTTGGTCACCCCCATGTAAGTTATAGGGCAGGAACAGCACAGTTTTCAAAACGTGTTTTTCAGCCCGAAATAAACGCTATTTCTCAGCCCTTGGAATCGCAGTGTAGCTGCCTGGCTCAGAAGAGCACACTGAGTCAGCCCTTAACCCCAGTGATCAGAAATTGTCAAAACGTGTTTTTCAGCAGAAATAAACACGTTTTGGCAACTTTGGTCACCCCCATGTAAGTTATAGGGCAGGAACAGCACAGTTTTCAAAACGTGTTTTTCAGCCCGAAATAAACGCTTTTTCTCAGCACTTGGAATCGCAGTGTAACTGCTTGGCTCAGAAGAGCACACTGAGTCAGCCCTTAACCCCAGTGATCAGAAATGGTCAAAACGTGTTTTTCAGCAGAAATAAACACGTTTTTGCAACTTTGGTCACCAACATGTAACTTATAGGGCAGGAACAGCACAGTTTTAAAAACGTGTTTTTCAGCCTGAAATAAACGCTTTTTCTCAGCACTTGGAATCACAGTGTAACTGCTTGGCTCAGAAGAGCACACTGAGTCAGCCCTTCACCCCAGTGATCAGAAATTGTCAAAACGTGTTTTTCAGCAGAAATAAACACGTTTTGGCAACTTTGGTCACCCCCATGTAAGTTATAGGGCAGGAACAGCACAGTTTTCAAAACGTGTTTTTCAGCCCGAAATAAACGCATTTGCTCAGCTCTTAGAATCGCAGTGTAACTGCATGGCTCAGAAGAGCACACTGAGTCAGCCCTTAACCCCAGTGTGCAGAAATTGTCAAAACGTGTTTTTCAGCAGAAATAAACACGTTTTGGCAACTTTGGTCACCAACATGTAACTTATAGGGCAGGAACAGCACAGTTTTCAAAACGTGTTTTTCAGCCCGAAATAAACGCTTTTTCTCAGCCCTTGGAATCGCAGTGCAACTGCCTGTCTCAGAAGAGCACACTGAGTCAGCCCTTAACCCTAGTGATCAGAAATTGTCAAAACGTGTTTTTCAGCAGAAATAAACACGTTTTGGCAACTTTGTTCACCCCCATGTAAGTTATAGGGCAGGAACAGCACAGTTTTCAAAACGTGTTTTTCAGCCCGAAATAAACGCGTTTTCTCATCCCTTGGAATCGCAGTGTAACTGCCTGGCTCAGAAGAGCCCACTGAGTCAGCCCTTAACCCCAATGTGTAGAAATTGTCAAAACGTGTTTTTCAGCAGAAATAAACACGTTTTGGCAACTTTGGTCACCCCCATGTAAGTTATAGGGCAGGAACAGCACACTTTTCAAAACGTGTTTTTCAGCCCGAAATACACGCGTTTTCTCAGCCCTTAGAATCGCAGTGTAACTGCTTGGCTCAGAAGAGCCCACTGTGTCAGCCCTTAACCCCAGTGTGCAGAAATTGTCAAAACGTGTTTTTCAGCAGAAATAAACACGTTTTTGCAACTTTGGTCACCAACATATAACTTATAGGGCAGGAACAGCACAGTTTTCAAAACGTGTTTTTCAGCCCGAAATAAAGGCTTTTTCTCAGCACTTGGAATCGCAGTGTAACTGCTTGGCTCAGAAGAGCACACTGAGTCAGCCCTTTACCGCAGTGATCAGAAATTGTCAAAACGTGTTTTTCAGCAGAAATAAACACGTTTTGGCAACTTTGGTCACCCCCACGTAAGTTATAGGGCAGGAACAGCACAGTTTTCAAAACGTGTTTTTCAGCCCGAAATAAACGCGTTTTTTCAGCCCTTGGAATCGCAGTGTAACTGCCTGGCTCAGAAGAGCACACTGAGTCAGCCCTTTACCCCAGTGATCAGAAATTGTCAAAACGTGTTTTTCAGCAGAAATAAACACGTTTTGGCAACTTTGGTCACCCCCATGTAAGTTATAGGGCAGGAACAGCACAGTTTTCAAAACGTGTTTTTCAGCTTGAAATAAACGCTTTTTCTCAGCTCTTGGAATCGCAGTGTAACTGCCTGGCTCAGAAGAGCACACTGAGTCAGCCCTTCACCCCAGTGATCAGAAATTGTCAAAACGTGTTTTTCAGCAGAAATAAACACGTTTTGGCAACTTTGGTCACCCCCATGTAAGTTATAGGGCAGGAACAGCACAGTTTTCAAAACGTGTTTTTCAGCCAGAAATAAACGCTATTTCTCAGCCCTTGGAATCGCAGTGTAACTGCCTGGCTCAGAAGAGCACACTGAGTCAGCCCTTCACCCCAGTGATCAGAAATTGTCAAAACGTGTTTTTCAGCAGAAATAAACACGTTTTGGCAACTTTGGTCACCCCCATGTAAGTTATAGGGCAGGAACAGCACAGTTTTCAAAACGTGTTTTTCAGCCCGAAATAAACGCTTTTTCTCAGCACTTGGAATCGCAGTGTAACTGCTTGGCTCAGAAGAGCACACTGAGTCAGCCCTTAACCCCAGTGATCAGAAATTGTCAAAACATGTTTTTCAGCAGAAATAAACACGTTTTGGCAACTTTGGTCACCCCCATGTAAGTTATAGGGCAGGAACAGCATAGTTTTCAAAACGTGTTTTTCAGCCTGAAATAAACGCTTTTTTTCAGCACTTGGAATCGCAGTGTAACTGCTTGGCTCAGAAGAGCACACTGAGTCAGCCCTTAACCCCAGTGATCAGAAATTGTCAAAACATGTTTTTCAGCAGAAATAAACACGTTTTGGCAACTTTGGTCACCCCCATGTAAGTTATAGGGCAGGAACAGCACAGTTTTCAAAACGTGTTTTTCAGCCCGAAATAAACGCGTTTTTTCAGCCCTTGGAATCGCAGTGTAACTGCCTGGCTCAGAAGAGCACACTGAGTCAGCCCTTTACCCCAGTGATCAGAAATTGTCAAAACGTGTTTTTCAGCAGAAATAAACACGTTTTGGCAACTTTGGTCACCCCCATGTAAGTTATAGGGCAGGAACAGCACAGTTTTCAAAACGTGTTTTTCAGCCCGAAATAAACGCTATTTCTCAGCCCTTGGAATCGCAGTGTAGCTGCCTGGCTCAGAAGAGCACACTGAGTCAGCCCTTAACCCCAGTGATCAGAAATTGTCAAAACGTGTTTTTCAGCAGAAATAAACACGTTTTGGCAACTTTGGTCACCCCCATGTAAGTTATAGGGCAGGAACAGCACAGTTTTCAAAACGTGTTTTTCAGCCCGAAATAAACGCTTTTTCTCAGCACTTGGAATCGCAGTGTAACTGCTTGGCTCAGAAGAGCACACTGAGTCAGCCCTTAACCCCAGTGATCAGAAATGGTCAAAACGTGTTTTTCAGCAGAAATAAACACGTTTTTGCAACTTTGGTCACCAACATGTAACTTATAGGGCAGGAACAGCACAGTTTTAAAAACGTGTTTTTCAGCCTGAAATAAACGCTTTTTCTCAGCACTTGGAATCACAGTGTAACTGCTTGGCTCAGAAGAGCACACTGAGTCAGCCCTTCACCCCAGTGATCAGAAATTGTCAAAACGTGTTTTTCAGCAGAAATAAACACGTTTTGGCAACTTTGGTCACCCCCATGTAAGTTATAGGGCAGGAACAGCACAGTTTTCAAAACGTGTTTTTCAGCCCGAAATAAACGCATTTGCTCAGCTCTTAGAATCGCAGTGTAACTGCATGGCTCAGAAGAGCACACTGAGTCAGCCCTTAACCCCAGTGTGCAGAAATTGTCAAAACGTGTTTTTCAGCAGAAATAAACACGTTTTGGCAACTTTGGTCACCAACATGTAACTTATAGGGCAGGAACAGCACAGTTTTCAAAACGTGTTTTTCAGCCCGAAATAAACGCTTTTTCTCAGCCCTTGGAATCGCAGTGCAACTGCCTGTCTCAGAAGAGCACACTGAGTCAGCCCTTAACCCTAGTGATCAGAAATTGTCAAAACGTGTTTTTCAGCAGAAATAAACACGTTTTGGCAACTTTGTTCACCCCCATGTAAGTTATAGGGCAGGAACAGCACAGTTTTCAAAACGTGTTTTTCAGCCCGAAATAAACGCGTTTTCTCATCCCTTGGAATCGCAGTGTAACTGCCTGGCTCAGAAGAGCCCACTGAGTCAGCCCTTAACCCCAATGTGTAGAAATTGTCAAAACGTGTTTTTCAGCAGAAATAAACACGTTTTGGCAACTTTGGTCACCCCCATGTAAGTTATAGGGCAGGAACAGCACACTTTTCAAAACGTGTTTTTCAGCCCGAAATAAACGCGTTTTCTCAGCCCTTGGAATCGCAGTGTAACTGCCTGTTTCAGAAGAGCCCACTGAGTCAGCCCTTAACCCGAAAATGCAGATATTGTCAAAACGTGTTTTTCAGCAGAAATAAACACGTTTTGGCAACTTTGGTCACCCCCATGTAAGTTATAGGGCAGGAACAGCACACTTTTTAAAACGTGTTTTTCAGCACGAAATAAACGCTTTTTCTCAGCCCTTGGAATCGCAGTGTAACTGCCTGGCTCAGAAGAGCACACTGAGTCAGCCCTTAACCCCAGTGATCAGAAATTGTCAAAACGTGTTTTTCAGCAGAAATAAACACGTTTTGGCAACTTTGGTCACCCCCATGTAAGTTATAGGGCAGGAACAGCACAGTTTTCAAAACGTGTTTTTCAGCCCGAAATAAACGCTTTTTCTCAGCCCTTAGAATCGCAGTGTAACAGCCTGGCTCAGAAGAGCACACTGAGTCAGCCCTTAACCCCAGTGTGTAGAAATTGTCAAAACGTGTTTTTCAGCAGAAATAAACAGGTTTTGGCAACTTTGGTCACCAACATGTAACTTATAGGGGAGGAACAGCATAGGTTTCAAAACGTGTTTTTCAGCCCGAAATACACGCGTTTTCTCAGCCCTTAGAATCGCAGTGTAACTGCTTGGCTCAGAAGAGCCCACTGTGTCAGCCCTTAACCCCAGTGTGCAGAAATTGTCAAAACGTGTTTTTCAGCAGAAATAAACACGTTTTTGCAACTTTGGTCACCAACATGTAACTTATAGGGCAGGAACAGCACAGTTTTAAAAACGTGTTTTTCAGCCCGAAATAAACGCGTTTTTTCAGCCCTTGGAATCGCAGTGTAACTGCCTGGCTCAGAAGAGCACACTGAGTCAGCCCTTTACCCCAGTGATCAGAAATTGTCAAAACGTGTTTTTCAGCAGAAATAAACACGTTTTGGCAACTTTGGTCACCCCCATGTAAGTTATAGGGCAGGAACAGCACAGTTTTCAAAACGTGTTTTTCAGCCCGAAGTAAACGCTTTTTCTCAGCTCTTGGAATCGCAGTGTAACTGCCTGGCTCAGAAGAGCACACTGAGTCAGCCCTTCACCCCAGTGATCAGAAATTGTCAAAACGTGTTTTTCAGCAGAAATAAACACGTTTTGGCAACTTTGGTCACCCCCATGTAAGTTATAGGGTAGGAACAGCACAGTTTTCAAAACGTGTTTTTCAGCCCGAAATAAACGCATTTTCTCAGCCCTTAGAATCGCAGTGTAACTGCCTGGCTCAGAAGAGCACACTGAGTCAACCCTTAACCCCAGTGTGCAGAAATTGTCAAAACGTGTTTTTCAGCAGAAATAAACAGGTTTTGGCAACTTTGGTCACCAACATGTAACTTATAGGGCAGGAACAGCACAGGTTTCAAAACGTGTTTTTCAGCCCGAAATAAACGCGTTTTCTCAGCCCTTAGAATCGCAGTGTAACTGCTTGGCTCAGAAGAGCACACTGAGTCAGCCCTTAACCCCAGTGATCAGAAATTGTCAAAACATGTTTTTCAGCAGAAATAAACACGTTTTGGCAACTTTGGTCACCCCCATGTAAGTTACAGGGCAGGAACAGCACAGTTTTCAAAACGTGTTTTTCAGCCCGAAATAAACGCTTTTTCTCAGCACTTGGAATCGCAGTGTAACTGCTTGGCTCAGAAGAGCACACTGAGTCAGCCCTTAACCCCAGTGATCAGAAATTGTCAAAACGTGTTTTTCAGCAGAAATAAACACGTTTTTGCAACTTTGGTCACCAACATGTAACTTATAGGGCAGGAACAGCACAGTTTTCAAAACGTGTTTTTCAGCCTGAAATAAACGCTTTTTCTCAGCACTTGGAATCACAGTGTAACTGCTTGGCTCAGAAGAGCACACTGAGTCAGCCCTTAACCCCAGTGATCAAAAATTGTCAAAACGTGTTTTTCAGCAGAAATAAACACGTTTTGGCAACTTTGGTCACCCCCATGTAAGTTATAGGGCAGGAACAGCACAGTTTTCAAAACGTGTTTTTCAGCCCGAAATAAACGCGTTTTTTCAGCCCTTGGAATCGCAGTGTAACTGCCTGGCTCAGAATAGCACACTGAGTCAGCCCTTTACCCCAGTGATCAGAAATTGTCAAAACGTGTTTTTCAGCAGAAATAAACACGTTTTGGCAACTTTGGTCACCCCCATGTAAGTTATAGGGCAGGAACAGCACAGTTTTCAAAACGTGTTTTTCAGCCCGAAATAAACGCTTTTTCTCAGCTCTTGGAATCGCAGTGTAACTGCCTGGCTCAGAAAAGCACACTGAGTCAGCCCTTCACCCCAGTGATCAGAAATCGTCAAAACGTGTTTTTCAGCAGAAATAAACACGTTTTGGCAACTTTGGTCACCCCCATGTAAGTTATAGGGTAGGAACAGCACAGTTTTCAAAACGTGTTTTTCAGCCCGAAATAAACGCATTTTCTCAGCCCTTAGAATCGCAGTGTAACTGCCTGGCTCAGAAGAGCACACTGAGTCAGCCCTTAACCCCAGTGATCAGAAATTGTCAAAACGTGTTTTTCAGCAGAAATAAACACGTTTTGGCAACATTGGTCACCCCCATGTAAGTTATAGGGCAGGAACAGCACAGTTTTCAAAACGTGTTTTTCAGCCCGAAATAAACGCTTTTTCACAGCACTTGGAATCGCAGTGTAACTGCTTGGCTCAGAAGAGCACACTGAGTCAGCCCTTCACCCCAGTGATCAGAAATTGTCAAAACGTGTTTTTCAGCAGAAATAAACACGTTTTGGCAACTTTGGTCACCCCCATGTAAGTTATAGGGCAGGAACAACACAGTTTTCAAAACGTGTTTTTCAGCCTGAAATAAACGCTTTTTTTCAGCACTTGGAATCGCAGTGTAACTGCTTGGCTCAGAAGAGCACACTGAGTCAGCCCTTAACCCCAGTGATCAGAAATTGTCAAAACATGTTTTTCAGCAGAAATAAACACGTTTTGGCAACTTTGGTCACCCCCATGTAAGTTATAGGGCAGGAACAGCACAGTTTTCAAAACGTGTTTTTCAGCCCGAAATAAACGCGTTTTTTCAGCCCTTGGAATCGCAGTGTAACTGCCTGGCTCAGAAGAGCACACTGAGTCAGCCCTTTACCCCAGTGATCAGAAATTGTCAAAACATGTTTTTCAGCAGAAATAAACACGTTTTGGCAACTTTGGTCACCCCCATGTAAGTTATAGGGCAGGAACAGCACAGTTTTCAAAACGTGTTTTTCAGCCCGAAATAAACGCGTTTTTTCAGCCCTTGGAATCGCAGTGTAACTGCCTGGCTCAGAAGAGCACACTGAGTCAGCCCTTTACCCCAGTGATCAGAAATTGTCAAAACGTGTTTTTCAGCAGAAATAAACACGTTTTGGCAACTTTGGTCACCCCCATGTAAGTTATAGGGCAGGAACAGCACAGTTTTCAAAACGTGTTTTTCAGCCCGAAATACACGCGTTTTCTCAGCCCTTGGAATCGCAGTGTAGCTGCCTGGCTCAGAAGAGCACACTGAGTCAGCCCTTAACCCCAGTGATCAGAAATTGTCAAAACGTGTTTTTCAGCAGAAATAAACACGTTTTGGCAACTTTGGTCACCCCCATGTAAGTTATAGGGCAGGAACAGCACAGTTTTCAAAACGTGTTTTTCAGCACGAAATAAACGCTTTTTCTCAGCACTTGGAATCGCAGTGTAACTGCTTGGCTCAGAAGAGCACACTGAGTCAGCCCTTAACCCCAGTGATCAGAAATGGTCAAAACGTGTTTTTCAGCAGAAATAAACACGTTTTGGCAACTTTGGTCACCCCCATGTAAGTTATAGGGCAGGAACAGCACAGTTTTCAAAACGTGTTTTTCAGCCCGAAGTAAACGCTTTTTCTCAGCTCTTGGAATCGCAGTGTAACTGCCTGGCTCAGAAGAGCACACTGAGTCAGCCCTTCACCCCAGTGATCAGAAATTGTCAAAACGTGTTTTTCAGCAGAAATAAACACGTTTTGGCAACTTTGGTCACCCCCATGTAAGTTATAGGGCAGGAACAGCACAGTTTTCAAAACGTGTTTTTCAGCCCGAAATAAACGCATTTTCTCAGCTCTTAGAATCGCAGTGTAACTGCATGGCTCAGAAGAGCACACTGAGTCAGCCCTTAACCCCAGTGTGCAGAAATTGTCAAAACGTGTTTTTCAGCAGAAATAAACACGTTTTGGCAACTTTGGTCACCAACATGTAACTTATAGGGCAGGAACAGCACAGTTTTCAAAACGTGTTTTTCAGCCCGAAATAAACGCTTTTTCTCAGCCCTTGGAATCGCAGTGCAACTGCCTGTCTCAGAAGAGCACACTGAGTCAGCCCTTAACCCGAAAATGCAGATATTGTCAAAACGTGTTTTTCAGCAGAAATAAACACGTTTTGGCAACTTTGGTCACCCCCATGTAAGTTATAGGGCAGGAACAGCACACTTTTTAAAACGTGTTTTTCAGCACGAAATAAACGCTTTTTCTCAGCCCTTGGAATCGCAGTGTAACTGCCTGGCTCAGAAGAGCACACTGAGTCAGCCCTTAACCCCAGTGATCAGAAATTGTCAAAACGTGTTTTTCAGCAGAAATAAACACGTTTTGGCAACTTTGGTCACCCCCATGTAAGTTATAGGGCAGGAACAGCACAGTTTTCAAAACGTGTTTTTCAGCCCGAAATAAACGCTTTTTCTCAGCCCTTAGAATCGCAGTGTAACAGCCTGGCTCAGAAGAGCACACTGAGTCAGCCCTTAACCCCAGTGTGTAGAAATTGTCAAAACGTGTTTTTCAGCAGAAATAAACAGGTTTTGGCAACTTTGGTCACCAACATGTAACTTATAGGGGGGAACAGCATAGGTTTCAAAACGTGTTTTTCAGCCCGAAATACACGCGTTTTCTCAGCCCTTAGAATCGCAGTGTAACTGCTTGGCTCAGAAGAGCCCACTGTGTCAGCCCTTAACCCCAGTGTGCAGAAATTGTCAAAACGTGTTTTTCAGCAGAAATAAACACGTTTTTGCAACTTTGGTCACCAACATGTAACTTATAGGGCAGGAACAGCACAGTTTTAAAAACGTGTTTTTCAGCCCGAAATAAAGGCTTTTTCTCAGCACTTGGAATCGCAGTGTAACTGCTTGGCTCAGAAGAGCACACTGAGTCAGCCCTTTACCGCAGTGATCAGAAATTGTCAAAACGTGTTTTTCAGCAGAAATAAACACGTTTTGGCAACTTTGGTCACCCCCATGTAAGTTATAGGGCAGGAACAGCACAGTTTTCAAAACGTGTTTTTCAGCCCGAAATAAACGCTTTTTCTCAGCACTTGGAATCGCAGTGTAACTGCTTGGCTCAGAAGAGCACACTGAGTCAGCCCTTAACCCCAGTGATCAGAAATTGTCAAAACATGTTTTTCAGCAGAAATAAACACGTTTTGGCAACTTTGGTCACCCCCATGTAAGTTATAGGGCAGGAACAGCATAGTTTTCAAAACGTGTTTTTCAGCCTGAAATAAACGCTTTTTTTCAGCACTTGGAATCGCAGTGTAACTGCTTGGCTCAGAAGAGCACACTGAGTCAGCCCTTAACCCCAGTGATCAGAAATTGTCAAAACATGTTTTTCAGCAGAAATAAACACGTTTTGGCAACTTTGGTCACCCCCATGTAAGTTATAGGGCAGGAACAGCACAGTTTTCAAAACGTGTTTTTCAGCCCGAAATAAACGCGTTTTTTCAGCCCTTGGAATCGCAGTGTAACTGCCTGGCTCAGAAGAGCACACTGAGTCAGCCCTTTACCCCAGTGATCAGAAATTGTCAAAACGTGTTTTTCAGCAGAAATAAACACGTTTTGGCAACTTTGGTCACCCCCATGTAAGTTATAGGGCAGGAACAGCACAGTTTTCAAAACGTGTTTTTCAGCCCGAAATAAACGCTTTTTCTCAGCACTTGGAATCGCAGTGTAACTGCTTGGCTCAGAAGAGCACACTGAGTCAGCCCTTAACCCCAGTGATCAGAAATGGTCAAAACGTGTTTTTCAGCAGAAATAAACACGTTTTTGCAACTTTGGTCACCAACATGTAACTTATAGGGCAGGAACAGCACAGTTTTAAAAACGTGTTTTTCAGCCTGAAATAAACGCTTTTTCTCAGCACTTGGAATCACAGTGTAACTGCTTGGCTCAGAAGAGCACACTGAGTCAGCCCTTCACCCCAGTGATCAGAAATTGTCAAAACGTGTTTTTCAGCAGAAATAAACACGTTTTGGCAACTTTGGTCACCCCCATGTAAGTTATAGGGCAGGAACAGCACAGTTTTCAAAACGTGTTTTTCAGCCCGAAATAAACGCATTTGCTCAGCTCTTAGAATCGCAGTGTAACTGCATGGCTCAGAAGAGCACACTGAGTCAGCCCTTAACCCCAGTGTGCAGAAATTGTCAAAACGTGTTTTTCAGCAGAAATAAACACGTTTTGGCAACTTTGGTCACCAACATGTAACTTATAGGGCAGGAACAGCACAGTTTTCAAAACGTGTTTTTCAGCCCGAAATAAACGCTTTTTCTCAGCCCTTGGAATCGCAGTGCAACTGCCTGTCTCAGAAGAGCACACTGAGTCAGCCCTTAACCCTAGTGATCAGAAATTGTCAAAACGTGTTTTTCAGCAGAAATAAACACGTTTTGGCAACTTTGTTCACCCCCATGTAAGTTATAGGGCAGGAACAGCACAGTTTTCAAAACGTGTTTTTCAGCCCGAAATAAACGCGTTTTCTCATCCCTTGGAATCGCAGTGTAACTGCCTGGCTCAGAAGAGCCCACTGAGTCAGCCCTTAACCCCAATGTGTAGAAATTGTCAAAACGTGTTTTTCAGCAGAAATAAACACGTTTTGGCAACTTTGGTCACCCCCATGTAAGTTATAGGGCAGGAACAGCACACTTTTCAAAACGTGTTTTTCAGCCCGAAATAAACGCGTTTTCTCAGCCCTTGGAATCGCAGTGTAACTGCCTGTTTCAGAAGAGCCCACTGAGTCAGCCCTTAACCCGAAAATGCAGATATTGTCAAAACGTGTTTTTCAGCAGAAATAAACACGTTTTGGCAACTTTGGTCACCCCCATGTAAGTTATAGGGCAGGAACAGCACACTTTTTAAAACGTGTTTTTCAGCACGAAATAAACGCTTTTTCTCAGCCCTTGGAATCGCAGTGTAACTGCCTGGCTCAGAAGAGCACACTGAGTCAGCCCTTCACCCCAGTGATCAGAAATTGTCAAAACATGTTTTTCAGCAGAAATAAACACGTTTTGGCAACTTTGGTCACCCCCATGTAAGTTATAGGGTAGGAACAGCACAGTTTTCAAAACGTGTTTTTCAGCCCGAAATAAACGCATTTTCTCAGCCCTTAGAATCGCAGTGTAACTGCCTGGCTCAGAAGAGCACACTGAGTCAACCCTTAACCCCAGTGTGCAGAAATTGTCAAAACGTGTTTTTCAGCAGAAATAAACAGGTTTTGGCAACTTTGGTCACCAACATGTAACTTATAGGGCAGGAACAGCACAGGTTTCAAAACGTGTTTTTCAGCCCGAAATAAACGCGTTTTCTCAGCCCTTAGAATCGCAGTGTAACTGCTTGGCTCAGAAGAGCACACTGAGTCAGCCCTTAACCCCAGTGATCAGAAATTGTCAAAACATGTTTTTCAGCAGAAATAAACACGTTTTGGCAACTTTGGTCACCCCCATGTAAGTTACAGGGCAGGAACAGCACAGTTTTCAAAACGTGTTTTTCAGCCCGAAATAAACGCTTTTTCTCAGCACTTGGAATCGCAGTGTAACTGCTTGGCTCAGAAGAGCACACTGAGTCAGCCCTTAACCCCAGTGATCAGAAATTGTCAAAACGTGTTTTTCAGCAGAAATAAACACGTTTTTGCAACTTTGGTCACCAACATGTAACTTATAGGGCAGGAACAGCACAGTTTTCAAAACGTGTTTTTCAGCCTGAAATAAACGCTTTTTCTCAGCACTTGGAATCACAGTGTAACTGCTTGGCTCAGAAGAGCACACTGAGTCAGCCCTTAACCCCAGTGATCAAAAATTGTCAAAACGTGTTTTTCAGCAGAAATAAACACGTTTTGGCAACTTTGGTCACCCCCATGTAAGTTATAGGGCAGGAACAGCACAGTTTTCAAAACGTGTTTTTCAGCCCGAAATAAACGCGTTTTTTCAGCCCTTGGAATCGCAGTGTAACTGCCTGGCTCAGAATAGCACACTGAGTCAGCCCTTTACCCCAGTGATCAGAAATTGTCAAAACGTGTTTTTCAGCAGAAATAAACACGTTTTGGCAACTTTGGTCACCCCCATGTAAGTTATAGGGCAGGAACAGCACAGTTTTCAAAACGTGTTTTTCAGCCCGAAATAAACGCTTTTTCTCAGCTCTTGGAATCGCAGTGTAACTGCCTGGCTCAGAAAAGCACACTGAGTCAGCCCTTCACCCCAGTGATCAGAAATTGTCAAAACGTGTTTTTCAGCAGAAATAAACACGTTTTGGCAACTTTGGTCACCCCCATGTAAGTTATAGGGTAGGAACAGCACAGTTTTCAAAACGTGTTTTTCAGCCCGAAATAAACGCATTTTCTCAGCCCTTAGAATCGCAGTGTAACTGCCTGGCTCAGAAGAGCACACTGAGTCAGCCCTTAACCCCAGTGATCAGAAATTGTCAAAACGTGTTTTTCAGCAGAAATAAACACGTTTTGGCAACATTGGTCACCCCCATGTAAGTTATAGGGCAGGAACAGCACAGTTTTCAAAACGTGTTTTTCAGCCCGAAATAAACGCTTTTTCACAGCACTTGGAATCGCAGTGTAACTGCTTGGCTCAGAAGAGCACACTGAGTCAGCCCTTCACCCCAGTGATCAGAAATTGTCAAAACGTGTTTTTCAGCAGAAATAAACACGTTTTGGCAACTTTGGTCACCCCCATGTAAGTTATAGGGCAGGAACAACACAGTTTTCAAAACGTGTTTTTCAGCCTGAAATAAACGCTTTTTTTCAGCACTTGGAATCGCAGTGTAACTGCTTGGCTCAGAAGAGCACACTGAGTCAGCCCTTAACCCCAGTGATCAGAAATTGTCAAAACATGTTTTTCAGCAGAAATAAACACGTTTTGGCAACTTTGGTCACCCCCATGTAAGTTATAGGGCAGGAACAGCACAGTTTTCAAAACGTGTTTTTCAGCCCGAAATAAACGCGTTTTTTCAGCCCTTGGAATCGCAGTGTAACTGCCTGGCTCAGAAGAGCACACTGAGTCAGCCCTTTACCCCAGTGATCAGAAATTGTCAAAACGTGTTTTTCAGCAGAAATAAACACGTTTTGGCAACTTTGGTCACCCCCATGTAAGTTATAGGGCAGGAACAGCACAGTTTTCAAAACGTGTTTTTCAGCCCGAAATAAACGCGTTTTTTCAGCCCTTGGAATCGCAGTGTAACTGCCTGGCTCAGAAGAGCACACTGAGTCAGCCCTTTACCCCAGTGATCAGAAATTGTCAAAACGTGTTTTTCAGCAGAAATAAACACGTTTTGGCAACTTTGGTCACCCCCATGTAAGTTATAGGGCAGGAACAGCACAGTTTTCAAAACGTGTTTTTCAGCCCGAAATAAACGCTATTTCTCAGCCCTTGGAATCGCAGTGTAGCTGCCTGGCTCAGAAGAGCACACTGAGTCAGCCCTTAACCCCAGTGATCAGAAATTGTCAAAACGTGTTTTTCAGCAGAAATAAACACGTTTTGGCAACTTTGGTCACCCCCATGTAAGTTATAGGGCAGGAACAGCACAGTTTTCAAAACGTGTTTTTCAGCACGAAATAAACGCTTTTTCTCAGCACTTGGAATCGCAGTGTAACTGCTTGGCTCAGAAGAGCACACTGAGTCAGCCCTTAACCCCAGTGATCAGAAATGGTCAAAACGTGTTTTTCAGCAGAAATAAACACGTTTTTGCAACTTTGGTCACCAACATGTAACTTATAGGGCAGGAACAGCACAGTTTTAAAAACGTGTTTTTCAGCCTGAAATAAACGCTTTTTCTCAGCACTTGGAATCACAGTGTAACTGCTTGGCTCAGAAGAGCACACTGAGTCAGCCCTTCACCCCAGTGATCAGAAATTGTCAAAACGTGTTTTTCAGCAGAAATAAACACGTTTTGGCAACTTTGGTCACCCCCATGTAAGTTATAGGGCAGGAACAGCACAGTTTTCAAAACGTGTTTTTCAGCCCGAAATAAACGCGTTTTCTCATCCCTTGGAATCGCAGTGTAACTGCCTGGCTCAGAAGAGCCCACTGAGTCAGCCCTTAACCCCAATGTGTAGAAATTGTCAAAAC